>NC_046610.1:5934483-6250316 GCF_900324465.2 Anabas testudineus | reverse complement strand
TTTGTGCATTTCCTTTTGTTTGCTTTTCCACCACAGGTAAATAACCAAGTGACAAATTACAACATGACGTTGGCATAGATACATAAATTGTTATTTATACCACAATGGCACAAAGCATTTTAAAGTCCTGTTTTTTTCTTATAGAACTTTAATAGAACTATTGTTTGCCCTACAGGCTCCCTGACAGGTCTCTTCTCACACGTCGGTTCCACAACCCACGCCTGTCTGATGCCATCCAAAACCAGCATCTTCGCTATGCCTCATACAGGGTGCCAACAGGCCTGCAGGGTGAGGATAATCGCTATGCTGTTGTTCCTCCCTATGGGCCACGCTCAGGCCACTGGGCAAGGAACGCTCGTGGAGGAGAGGAAGGAGGGGAGGATGTTTGGGCAGCTGAGAGGGTTTTGCCTCATGGGACAATTCAGCACCTGTCAAAATGGTCCATGTACAGAGAAGACGGGGTGTTAGAAGGATATTCACCTGCACATCAATTTGTTGACGGACAGCCTCTAGAACCTGGATGGGCTCCTGACAGAGACAAAGTACCTGGTCAGAGCTGGTATGATAAGGTAGATAAAGTTAGGATTTCATGTTATTTGTATGTCTGTAAAAGTGACATGTACCCATTGTTTAGGGGATTGAAGTTTTTCACAGCACAGCACAGAAAGTCCCACAATAACATCCAAATATCCAAATTTCTGCATGTTTTACATCCACTCTGCATCAATTAATAATAGCAGCCCTTAAGCTTTAACAATGTTCCATGAAAAGTATTGGACTAATTACAAACCATTATCTGTGTGTGTCCAGATCTACGCTATCCTAAGCATGCCCACAACAAGCCACAGGGTAAAACGCTGGGCTGAGGGAATGGAGGACATGACACAGCTGCCGTAAGCAATTCAGTATTAACAAACAGCCTCACAGCTCATTCACTCATGTCACACACTTATAAGTGTTTTTTTGTTTCAGCGTAGAGCAGCACAGCTCATTTCACTGAATATGCCTTCAGATTCTGCAAGTGTGTTTGTGAGTGTGTCAGTGTGCCCGCAGGTTTAGAAAATCCTTGAAAATGTGTGGAGCTCAGAGAGAAATCCCTAGCACTAAGTATCTTAAGTGCATAAGTATTTTATTAAAATTCTACACTAAACTAGATCTCTGTTGAATGATCTTCACTTCACATCCTGAGGAAACCCCCACATTAGACATTTTTGTTTAAACAGGTATTTGAAAGAAATCGTTCCAATTGACAAGCTCCCAAGTAAAAACATTTCCGTAACTGACTCTGACTTTACATAATTTTACCAGTTTTCACAGAGAAAGGTCTTAAATGTCATTGCAAGTAGTTAATGTTGGATATAAAAGGAGGTGTGGAAATCCCGCTCCAGTGTGTGCCCTGTATGTAATGTGGTGTGTTTAATGTCCTCTGTGTTTAATTTCAGTGAGCTGAATGAGACTACAGTTCTGATGAACCTGAAGAAGCGCTTTGACCAGGAACTTGTCTATGTATGACTAATTTCTAACAAACTGAAGGAATAACTCATTAAATTCAATTTCACTTGCTGTATATCCACTCGTCCATTCTTGGTGTTGTTTTTTCATTGTCTTCCTTTCACACAGACGTACATAGGCAGCATCCTCGTGTCTGTGAACCCATACAAGTTGCTCAACATTTATGGCACAGACATGGTGCTTCAGTATGAAGGTCGCAGCCTGAGTGACAACCCTCCGTAAGACCCATTGTGTGTGTGTGTGTGTGTGTGTGTGTGTGTGGTAAACATTTTTTGTGTATAAAAAAGCACATTTAAACAATTATTAAGCACACTGTAACTGCTGAGCATCCAAGCTGATAACAGATGATTTTGTTTTCTTACAGTCATCTTTTTGCCATTGCTAATCTCTCATATACCACCATGATGGATGCCAAAAAGGACCAGTGCATTGTGATCAGGTATTAAATGTTTTTAATGTTACATTTACTTTGGCTGAGAAATGCCTCAAATATGGTTTTAAAAAGCTGCACAAATCCTGCAACTCAAGAGTCACATTTTTATTAAATTTCTTCTTAAATTAATAATTTTATTTTCTAAAAAATGTGATTACAGTGTCCATAATATGAAACATACTTTTCATGCATTATGCAGAAAAGGGTTCGTTCGATTACTGAAAATTTCAGGTTAACTGTTTTTGTAATTAAAGTGGAGAAAGTGGGTCAGGAAAGACTGAAGCTACAAAACTGATCCTGCGTTACCTGACAGCCATACACCACAAACGCAACATCACACAACAGGTAGATATACATGTATGTTTATATATGTAGATACAGTCCAAACTTTGGTTATTTTAAGCTAACACTGTTAACACTGCTATTTCTTTCCTTCTTTCTGTTCTCTTTTCAACTACCTTCCATCAGATACAGGTAAAGTGCTCCTCTTCTTGTTTTAGCTCTAATGGCAAACATCATTCCTTTTGATCGTAACAATATTTCTGTTGTTATCAATCAGATCCTAGAGGCTACACCCCTGTTGGAGTCTTTCGGGAATGCCAAAACAGTGCGCAATGACAACTCTTCACGCTTTGGCAAATACACGCAGATCTACATGGAGGAGTAAGTTATCACACTGTAGCTCATAGTCATAGTTTGAAAGTCTACACTTTAAAACCAAGTCAAGCAGAGTTACTAAGAATATCGGTTAATGTGTAGAAAGTTTCACTGACCTTCAGTTTGTTGCCTGAAGACGTGCATTTATTAGAACTAAACATTTGCTATTATTCTAGAGAAAATTAGATTTTCTCAAGAAATATTGTTTTATATATTGGGCCATGTATAATGTGCTATGAGGAAATTGAGTTTCCTCTATTTAGCAATACTCACTACAGCCATTAAAATGAACCAGCCATGTAATAATCAGCAAAATGAAAAAAATATATAAATAATCAGTAGTAGTACAGTAATTATCGAAAAACAAACTTGTGACAGGTCTCTAATGAAACCCCAGACTGCCAGGATTTAAGTTAGGGCGGCAGTAGCTCAGTCATCTACACACCCCAGGGCCAGTAGGTTGACTCCTGGTTCCTCTCGGCTACATGTTTCAGTGTCCTTGGACAAGACACTTTAAAACACATAATAGCACCATCATCTACTGTCTGGCAGTTGTCCAGCAACAATTTCCCCAAGGGGATCAATAAAGTATATCAGTTTAATTAATATTTATTATTATTAAACGTGGGGGGACAAGTGAAAAAACAGTACTTGTCCCTCAGGAGCAACACTGTGGTGCCCTGGAGCAAGGCCCTTATAATCATATAACAGAGAAAGGTACAGCTGAAAAAAGGTGTTTTAATCCAGGAAATACATAAAATGGTTGGATATTCTTCACATCAATTAAAAATATACAATATTTTCACAACAGTATTTTCTGAACAACTTGAGGTTGACAACGAGGCTGCAGATCTGCTGTTGTTTATGTCCTTGTTAACAGGCACCTGTGCAGCATCAGGTCACACACACACACTTACACAGTGGGTTTAGTGGAGAATATGCTAACATGTCCTAGTAACACAGTTAGATGAGTAGCTGATCCTCTGAGTCTGTGACAGAGAAGATCTGAGCACATTACGTTTGCATGACCTGTTAGTTAACCTGGATTTAATGTGTGTGTCTGTGTGTGTGTTTGTCTTCACATGGATGTTTGTGTGTTCCTGCGTGCGTGTCATTTACCAGGGGTGTAATCAGCGGTGCCATAACGTCTCAGTACCTCCTGGAGAAGTCCCGCATTGTCTTTCAGGTGAAAAAGTCCACAACGCACACATGCAGCAGGACAGGTGGAGTCGTGTTACATTGAGTCACAGAGGGAAAGAGGAGATTGTAGAGGCCGACAGCATGAGAGGTGTTAAACATGCTGCACTGAGCCTGTATCTCCACCCAGCCCAGTCTGTTCATCATCCATCCATTTATCCGTTTATTTATCACTGTGTTTTCACAGTACTATTTCCACCCCTGTGAATCTACTACCAGAGATCTAAACCATAGAGATTTTCTAATTGTGTAGGTGATTCTGTGCGTAGGTGGTGACTGATCTGCATTTGTTTATCCACAGGCCAAATCGGAGCGAAACTACCACATCTTCTATGAGATGCTGGCGGGTCTTCCTCCTCATGAGAAGCACACACTGTACCTGCAGGAAGCTGAGACATACTATTATCTGAATCAGGTGCGTGCACAAATATGAAATACGCTGCGCCCAGGACGCACACATGCACAGAGCACATGTAAGGAGTGGTCACTGTAATCAATTTTACAATCTAAGTAACAAATGAGATGTCAATTCTTTGAAAATGTGACATTTATTCTCCTAAGTGATTAATAGCACAAAGATACAGCTCATTGTGGTACCCAAATACAAAGTGAATAACCTTTGCAGTCTGGAATCTCTGCATTTGAGATATATTGAGTGAAATCTAATTTGATAGGGTTTTTTTCCAAAATATTGATGCTGCATGTATCTTCTAGAGAATTTTTTGTAGAGCAACCAGTGGGTCTCAGTCGATGGGTTTCCATTCAACTGTTCCAGTGTAATTTCTATTTTTTAAAATTATATTCATATATCCATTTGCAAGATAAAGCACATGCTTTCCTACTATATTTTGCAGATTTTCTTGAGTTCTGTTGAAAATTTGCATTGTATTTTAAAAGTGTGTGAGTTCAAGTACTTATAAGAGTAACTTAACACCAGGCGTGAAAGCAGTGCTTCACCGCCCTCTCTAGTTGGTAATGTGCTCTGTAGCACCAGTAATTAACGCCCAGCAGCGATGTCAGAGTGTGCTGCCACGACCTTAAGTACACTTTTACATCTCTACATCAAGGTGAGACTTTGAACCCCTGGAGGTCGGCAAAGACAAGACCTTCAGCTGCTGATAAGATGCTCTTTAATTAGTACTGTGATTAAACAGGGTAGAGTACATATGTTGCTGCTGATAACAGTACACGTGTGTGTGTGTGTGTGTGTGTGTGTGTGTGTGTGTGTGTGTGTGTGTGTGTGTGTGTGTGTGTGTGTGTGTGTGTGTGTGTGTGTAAATGAATGCAGGGAGGAGACTGCACTATAGAGGGGAAGGATGATGCGGAGGACTTCAGACGTCTGCTCAGTGCCATGGACATCCTGTGTTTCACCCCAGAGGAGCAAAATGGCATCTACAGAATGCTGTCCTCTGTCCTTCATCTAGGGAACGTCTACTTCCAGCCACACCAGGTCTCCCTGTCTCTCACACACTCAAATAGGCTACATAAATGCATATAGTTTCACAGCGATAATGATGGTGTTGATAGATGATGGTAATAATGAATGTGCATTCCTCCACGTATTTGTGTTCCTGCAGGCTGAGGGTCAAGAGGTTGCGTCGGTGGTCAGTGCACAGGAGATCAGAGTGGTCGCTGAACTGCTGCAGGTCTCACCTGACGGCCTGCAGAAGTCTGTCACCTTCAAAACGACAGTGAGAAGAACACGCTTCACAAACACATGTACCCTGAATCATTGTACAACAGTTAAAGAGAAAGATAACAGATGAGTTTGACTCCCCAGGATACAGTACGAGAGAAGATCTACACCCCGCTCACTGTGGAGAGTGCTGTGGATGCCAGGTGAGTAAAAGTCTGAATATAGTATCTGTTAAATTAAATAGTACGCACCTACTTCTGCTTGGCATAACCTGAAATAAAAAGCTTTCCGACAGTCGTGTTTGAGCGTTTTTAATGTCCTAATTTTTAACATTTTTTTCCCTCTTCTCTAAACTCACACCAGGAGACTACTGAGAGGGGCAGAAAAGTCTTTGATATTCTCTCCCAATCTTTGATAGAGGCATGTGAGGACAAAGGACGTCAGGGCTGGAAGAAAGATTTTTCAGATGTCCTCTGTTTCCATAGAAACCGGGTTTTCTGTTTCCATAGAAACCTTATTGTGTGTTTTTCATAGAGATGCAGTTGCCAAGATCCTGTATTCGCTGCTGTTTAGTTGGCTGACGGAGCGCATCAACGGACGGGTCTACCCTCGCAACGAAGCCCTCTCCATCTCCATATTGGACATATATGGATTTGAGGTCATGCTCAACTAGACTCTGATGCAATAATGTCACATCACTGACTGACCTGTGTTAAATAACCCACACGACCCCTAATATGTCTTGTCTTTACTTTCCAGGATCTACAGGTGAACAGTTTTGAGCAGCTGTGCATCAACTACACAAATGAAACTTTGCAGTCCTTCTTTAACAGAGTCGTCTTCCAGGAGGAGCAGGTCAGGGAAGCCACAAGTCATTATATTCACAGACTAATTTATATTTTATAGCTTATGATTTATTTGGAGATTTGTGCATTGAAACATCCAGTGGGGGAAATGGTTGGCTGCACATTGATATTTAGTTATTTAGTGGTGTTTACATGCACTACACGTGCACTTCAGTTCCTGTAATCAGGGTAGGGGATTAAAAAAAGATTAAATGAGTGCATGTGCATCATTAATACTTCAGACAAAGAATCGCTGTGACAGCAGCACATGTCGTTACATGTACAAATTCACTCTCGTACTCAAGATTAATGTAATTCAAAGCAAAACTAAAACTTTTAAAATAGCTTATAAATCTAGAAATTTATATTTTCAAGGATCTGAGGTTAAGTATTTTTTAAATTTAGGTAGAGCTGTGAACTCTCACTGCACTACTTGCAGTTACATTTCATTACTAATACATGGAAAATAACTCTGTACCAACCAGAATACAGCTCTATATATATAGAGAGATGTAAAAACTCACAATCAGTGTAATCACTGAACATTCTTTAGTGTTAAAACTGAGTAAATAAACAGTTAAAAGATATACACAGCAAAAGTAAAATGAAAAATTGAAAAAAAAACAACAGTGGAGTTAGATATGTTAATATAACCAACCACCATGAACTTTTGTGCTGTGTGTGTAGGAGGAGTACATGCGGGAGCAGATTGAGTGGCAGCAGCAGCCCTTCAGCCACAACCAGGCCTGTCTTGACCTCATTGCTGCTAAACCGCACGGGATCCTGCGCATCCTGGACGACCAGTGCAGCTTCCCTCAGGTATTTCTGCACCACAGATTCACAGAAATGTAATAATGAACACCGAGCTTATAGAAATGTCAGTGAAAATAAGACTTATACAAGCAAGTGCGAGAGCTTAGTGAAAGCAAAGAGCCTAATGTTTTCAAAGATCCAGTCGACATAGACTCCTGTGGTGAGCGAGTGTTCTCTAAATGGAGTTACAAATAACTTTGTAAGTCTGGTATTATATGAGTATTTTGTGAAAAAGGCAACAGCTGACAGTAATTCATGGTTCAAATACTCTATACCTCATTTTTCAAAAGAAAATGTATTTAAAAACATTTCACATATTGGATTTCTAATAAACCACAAGACTGAAGTATATTGTAGCCCGCTCTGATCGATACAGAACTATCCCACAAGCTCATTTAATTGCCTACCTGCTGCTATCATTATTCTCGGGGCTCCTAATGTGAGAAGCCGACTGAGCTCATATTGAGATAAACGTGTTTTCGCAGCATCTCCGGTGCTCAAAGTGAAATATGAACACGGTCGTACAAACTGTTGAACACACACACACACAGGCAACATGTTTTTGTGCTGTAGAGAGTTCGTTTCCATGGATCACCAACCGTTAACCGTCTCCAATCATCGCTAGGCAACAGACCACACCTTCCTTCAGAAGTGCCACTATCACCATGGAAACAACCCGCTGTATGCCAGACCAAAGATGCCACTGCCAGAGTTTACTGTGAAACACTACGCTGGGAAGGTCACCTACCAGGTGCATTTCTGTTTCCTTCTCTTTGTGTATTTTCCTTTTCATCTGTCTGTTTTTCTTTTTGATGTGTTTTACATCAGTCGTTCTCTTCTATGTCCATTTACCATGCCACCAGCTCTCAGGCTGTTTTGACAGCAGAGCTCTTGTTATGACCCAAACCCAAAAAATTAACTCACAACAACACAGATAGAATAAAAACTGGAAGAAGGATTTATTTTAGGACCTCGTAGGTGTTCATTGTGCCTAATATCTGTATTTACATGTGTAATACATAACACATGTGAACATATTAACCCAGTCAAAATCTTTTTTTTAATCCACAATCAGGTTTTGCTGACTTCTCTGCATCTACAATAGTACCACGCTATTCCTCAACTTCTCATCCATGTGCTTTACAAATTGCTTTATGGCACTATCAACTGTCATAAAAAAATAAATTAAATTAACTTATGTTCTAGCACAGACTAATAACAACATCATAACATAAACTTATCATAGTCCACCTGTAATACACTATATAAAAATACATTGACAGGTATATGAACTGATAATAATATTATTTGGCCTTATATATAAACAAAACAACAAAATAAACTATGTTCCATCTTCAAACATTTGCAAGAACCACAGTCTGCCCTTTGGTGTCTGACCAACCCCACCGGAGCAGTGTGGTTAAGTGCCTTGCTCAGGGGCACTACAGAGCTGCTGATGAAGAACAGGCCAAATTATGCTTTTTCTTTTTGTTTGTTTGTTTGTTTGTTTTCTGGTCTGGGGGATTAAACCGACGTGCTTGCAGTCCCAAGCTTGCTTCTCTAACCTTTAGGCAGACGCCCACACAAGTTTTACTGTTCTTTTCTTCTTCTTTTTTGTTAGTTTGGTTACTTGGTTACTTTTCTTCTTTTTACACAGAACGTGAACTATTTGCATTTCTAAAAATGTTCCTTTTTGTTTCTAGCAATTTACTAAATAAAGGGGAAAAAAGAATATTAAAAAATAAAAAAAATCCCCAAGAACCAAGAGTGGGTTACATTTTACTGCTGTCCATAAACTTGTTTGCAGACAACCACTAAATCTTATTTATACCATAGTAACTGAATCTGATGTTTTACTTTTCTGTTGATTTGTTTTGCAGGTGCACAAATTCTTGGATAAGAACTTTGACATTGTCCGCCAGGATGTTTTAGACCTCTTCATCCAGAGCAAGAACAGGGTGAGATGTGCAAACACACTGTACATATGAAAACATATTAAGTCATTTTTGTTTTGAGCTAGGAAAGAAAATCACTTGACCGAATGCTGAATACTTTTTCTTTTTTACTTTATTTATTCATTTACCAGAAGAATTGAAAAGTATCAATGCTGTAAATACCTGCTACATACAGTATGTCATCATCAGCATGTATTATGTTATATGATTCTCTAGTCTCATCTCCCTTTGTCCTGTGTGTGGGTACAGATGGTATCCAGCCTCTTCTTGAAATACTCAGAGTCTGTGTTCCAGCAGCGCTCTAATGTGCGGCGCAGCAGCGGTGCTCGTCGTTATCAGGCCAACACCGTCAGCGCGAAGTTCCAGAGCAGCCTGCAGGAGCTGGTTGAGAAGATTGAAAGGTTTGAACAAAACAGCAGTTTCACTTTTTTAATTTATGCAGAATGTCGAAAGCTGTAACACACATAGTGTCAGTGTAAAATAGCAAATGTGTGTTTGAAAGAGCTCCCTGTTTGGCAAAGAATATTATTATAATTGCCTCTTTTAGAGTGTCTAAATTCAAAATGTGAAATTGCTAAATGTCGTGCCCCCATACACTCCCACATGAACTCTGTGCTTTGCTGCTGAAATGACAGACAAGTAATTATACTTATGTGACACTTGCACATGTCAGTGGTGACGCAAACTAATGAGTCATGCAGTGAGTCTGAAATTTACTGCGAGGTTCTGCAAGATACAGAGAGAGTGTGTATGGTATGGTGATCACTAAGGAATAAGTGAAAGAGGGAGTGATTTCTTCCACAGCCCCATGACACATACTATTCTTAAGATGTTTTTCATTTGTTTTGATGTATTATTAGACAAAAGTGAGTTATGTTTGTAGGAGCCATTTATCAACGGAAGATACATTTTATTTGCTTAACCCGAGCCCCGTCGTGTCTCTAATTGATGGTAACAGAGGTCTCTGGATCTTTTAGACTCAACAATATGTTGCTTCTGTGATAAAAAACAATGATTCATCAGTAAAGCAGTCATTGATTTATCCATCAATTCATTTTTATCTACTGTATCCGTGACAGGTGTAACCCTTATTTTGTGCGATGCATCAAGCCAAACCATCATAAGGTATCTTTGCAAGTCGGGTGACGTGTGAAGGTTTGCAGTGCTGAGTTGCATAAAGTTAATGTTGCCATACACAGCTTATATGTCTATATTTGTGTGTGTGTGTGTGTGTGTGTGTGTGTGTGTGTGTGTGTGTGTGTGTGTGTGTGTGTGTGTGTGTGTGTGTGTGTGTAGGAGCCAGGAGTGTTTGACATGGAGCTGATCAACACTCAGCTGCATTACTCTGGTATCATGGAGACTATCCATATCAGGAAGGAGGGTTACCCAATCAGATTGCACTTTCACACCTTCCTATCAAGGTTGGTTACTTATGAATCATCACACTAAGCACGTTGAGGTCTGTGTAATTTAAAATATAGCCCTATTTCTGATCCATCCACTTTCTGCCCTAAAAAGAACTGTCTCTACTTACCGCTCACCACTTCCCAGCTTGTCAAAAATTGCATGATTTATTTTTTTTGGCGAGAGTACATTTCACACATCAATTTCTTCATGATGAAATATCAATCTGCCACTTGCCAGCTCCTGCAGTAGAAAAATAACCGAAACCAATTGATCTCACTGACCACCGGCTGCCAAAGTCGTCTGACAACATTACAGAAAAAAAAAAAAAAACGGAATCATCAATTAGATTCACACTGAAACCACTTAACACAAACAAACGCTAAAACCCGGAATACACAAAATCACAATTAGCCTCACATTTGGTCACAGCCAATAATGACCCAAGATTTCCAGTCTCACTAGTTAGGATGCTTTTTACTGAATTTCGTTATGTTAAATGTTTATGTGGGCTTTGTGTGCACACACAGGTATAAAGCGCTGCTCTGCTTGAAGGATACTCCACCTGCTGATGGAGAACACTGTGTCACGATGCTCCACAAGCTCGGTCCAGTGAAGAACGGCTCGTACCAGCTGGGAGTCAGTAAGGTGAGCTCTCAGTAACATGTTCTGTTATAGACCTAAAGGAACATAACGCATGTGGTAGAAATACTGTATACGTCTTTGTGTGTGTTAGATCTTCCTAAAAGAGGAGTTGTACCAGCTGCTGGAGGGGAAGCGGGACCGTCTGCTGAACATCGCTGCCATCACGCTGCAGAGATTCACCCGCATGTGTTTTATCCGAAAGAACTTTATAAAGTTCAAGCACCGCGTGACTCTGTTTGAAAGTCGCTGCAGAGGCTACCTGGCCAGGTAGTGTTCCCCTGAGAAATCAGCTGCTGGTGTACACGCAACCTCAATAATTGAATCTAAATTAAAAGGGATGGATCCTTACAAGAAAGAGGCTCTACAGAGTGGAGGATTGTAATGTGTGATTACACACAAAAAAAGTTTGGAAAGTTTGTCTCCAAGAAAAACAGACGAGAGATTCTGGAGGTTTTAATTCTGAGTCAGCTATTTAGAGTTTGATGTTTGGTGTCACGCAGGTCAAAGCTTCTCACGGACGCCCTGTTTTATCCTTAGTGTGAGCAGAGGTTTCAAGCTGCGTTCATCAATCAAACAGTCTGACGAAACCTAGAGACGTGACACAAAGATACATTTCATTAAAATTCGTAAAAAATTCATTTAGTGGCTTAATGAGCATAGTGAAAACTCTCAGCATCACGCTTTATGAATCTGTAATGATACGTCAGAGATATCACAGCGTGATGAAATGAAAGATTACACTGTCCATTCTAATTACACTGACTGATATTATATATAAAGACTATTCAACTCAACATGTCTACATCTTTTATGATGATGTTTGTGTTTTTAGATGAATGAGGATTTATTTGAGCAACTTCTTACATATTTGCAGTTTCTCTTGTGTGAATAATCCATCATCCCTGATTGACACTTTTCCTAAACAGGAAAAACTTTGCTCTGAGGAGGAAGTACCTCATTAAGTTACGCTCAATCGTGCGGCTCATCGTCAACCAGCAGCGTTACATGAGGGTATGTGTGTGTGTCCGTGTCTTTATAGTATTTGTGTAAAACGAGCAGGTGTGTGAAGTGTGATACTTGTGTCTTTCTTTCAGACAGTGGTGGAGCCTGCGAGGAAGGCAGAGGAGGTGAGTGGTGGAGGAAATGAAGTGGAAGTGTGGAGGAGGGACACATTTTGAGAAGAAGATGAAGACGTAGCACGAGTATATAATGTGTGTGTGTGTGTGTGTGTGTGTGTGTGTGTGTGTGTGTGTGTGTGTTTGTGTGTGTGTGTAGGATCGCATCAACAGAGAAGTGGTAAATGTGACAACCCTGCCTATCCCTGCTGAGCTGGCAGCCCTGCTGCAGGCGGCCTCAGGTGTGTGAGCACATACACACTCACGCGTACACAGGTTACTGAAGGTAAACACACCGATGTGCAGTCACTCAGCGCTACAAATAAACTTCCATCAACAGACGTGTTCCACCTTGTTTGCAGGTGGGTTCAGAAATATTTGCTCCATTGCATTCCTGTGATATGTGGATGTGTGTGTACAGGAGGCGAAGAGCTGCATTCGGACTGCCTCGCTGTGGTGCAGGCTCCAAAGGTTCAGGTTGACCCCCAGCTGACTTTGCCCCTGGATATTAACAACTACCTCATGACACACTACATCCGAGCCATATTTAGGGTAAACACACACACGCACACACACGTAAAGATGTATCTACATGTAAATGTCTGGGAAACATTAATTAACCTTGGTGAACTTCTTTGGCTCCAGGCTAAGAAGTTGGTGTTATTACAGTGTTTCACCTGTGGACCAACTGTAAACAATGTGTGTGTGATAGGAGCCGTTGTTTGGCATGTTGACCGCCCCGCTGGAGAGTTCTCTGATTCGTCTGGATGAGGAGTTAAAACAAGGAGCCCTGAATGTTTTTGTTCTGGTACGTAGGCCACTAGGAAACCGAGTAAAGAGACAGAGTCTAAGAGGAAGTGTACAAGTCTTCAAAACTCATAATGTAAAGTTTTCTGTGTGTTGTAAATCACTGACTTTGATTCTGACAGATCTTAAGATTCATGGGTGATCCTAACCTAAATGGAGCTCAGGAGAATCTGTTTGGGAACTACATCATCCAGAGAGGACTCGCCAGTCCTAGCCTTCGAGATGAGATCCTGGTTCAGGTTGCCAATCAGGTGAGACTGAGCTCTTTCTCTTATAGCCCATAAAATAGAGATCATTTTTTGTTTATCACTTTGTTTTCTTATTCTTCTCTCCCCCATCAGGTGTGGAGGAACCCGAATATTTTGAATTCAGAACGAGGCTGGCTTCTGCTCTCCTCCTGTCTCTCTGCTTTCCTGCCTTCTCAAAGACTGGCCAAGTATCTTCTGAAGTAAGAAACACAAACAAACAAAACTATACGTATGTATATCAGCAATTCTACCAGTGCATCAGTGTTTTTATTGCTTTATGTATGTTGCTATTGTAGGTTTGTTTCGGATTACGGGCTGGAGGGCTACAACTTCGT
Organism: Anabas testudineus; assembly: GCF_900324465.2. NCBI lineage: Eukaryota > Metazoa > Chordata > Actinopteri > Anabantiformes > Anabantidae > Anabas > Anabas testudineus. The sequence continues at coordinate 6,236,714 of NC_046610.1, read as the reverse complement.
GTGTCAGCATCGTCTGCTCCAGGCCCTGCAGCGGCTGAATGTCGGACCAGAGTACACCCGTACGTACCCGCCCTGCCTACTGGAGTGGACCGCCAATCGCAAGAGGGCTCACACTGTCCTGCATATCCACTGCTTCGATGGTAAGAACACACAAACACACACTGATTAAAGAGAGGATTTGTAGTCACCTTTTAAAACTGGTGACTTCTGTTTGGGCAGAGTTTGAATTAATTATTCCATAACCCAACTGTAGAGTAATAGCTCTTAAGTTAATAGAACTCATCATTTCACAGATGAGCATATTGTGGAGGAAATGCTGTACTGTATATCAGAGGTTGTTCTTACAACTACAATGTGTTCATTCACCTTCAGGTGTCTCCTTCCTGTGTCCTCTACACTCCTGGACGACAGGAGAAGAGATGGCCAAAGACATCTTACAACACAGGTATCATCTTACAGACGTCAGCGCTAACCACACAGATTAGATGACAAATAAATCTTGAAAAAGGAAACTGAAGGAGACGCAGCAAACATTGCTGGGAACATATTTGTGTGTGTTATTTTATTTTTTATTTTGTGTGTGTGTAGGGGTGTAGTGGAGGGCCATCGAGGTTGGTCGGTGCTGCTGAAGGAGCCGGCTCAGTGGGTGGAGCTGGAGGGCTCAGACTATGTTCTGGACTTGATGTCGGACCTCGAGCTTCCTGCTGACTTCCCCAAACGCAGTAGCTACTTCATCATCTCTGCACAGGAACCAACCAGAGTGCGGCCCAATGCCAGCATGTGAGTCAGTCTCATATACACAGATACAGAAATCTCCGAGGTTTGATGAACTCATCCAAACATCAGTTGAGGATGAGTTTGTCTCTCAGAGGTTTCCGTTGTGGTAATTATCTAACTACATTTATTCAAGTGCTGCACTTGAATAAATGCGGTTCGCTCAACTTGTGGAACTTCTGGTTCACCCTCCCGCTCTTGTTCTCTTGTTTTCAGCTGCAGCAGTTTGCTAATTCAGCAAAAATGCTGTAAAACCCTCCTCAGCACAGTAGAGACTAGCTGGTAAACACAGTGTAACAATAAGGAGACAGATCTTTCCCTCAGGAGACACCAAAACAAAGCTGAAATAGAATTACTAACTCTTTGCCTCCATCAACTCCTCAAGCTGCAGTTTACATCCAGACTCATATTCTGATCAGTGACCATTAAGCACAGAAATCGAATCAATCCATCCTTGACCCTGAGTTGATGTTTGTATCCTGTGATATCATGTTTAAAAAGAATGGGACGGACAGAAAACCTGAAAACATTGTGCCTCAATGAAAAGACTGAATATTGGACTGTTCACAACTAGTTACCAAGTGTTCGTAAGCAAAACATTAAAGTGAAGGTTTGGAGTATTTGTAAATGTTAGTAAGAAGCTGTGTTTGTTCTAATTGTTTTCCAGAAGCCTGTTGGGTGGTGGGTTTGACATGAATGCTGATGTGATATCTTCTGGCACTGATGGACTCTCCAGCCAAGGTACGATATCAAGGCAAACGTATGAGCACTCACATATTGATTTTGTTCATAGTAAACCATAAATGCTCTCCTCTCCTCTGCCAGACCTGGAGCCTCTGAGAGGGATGGATCGTTATCTCGACAGCCTGTTTGATCCTGTACTATCCGACGGAACTGGAGTAAGTTATATAATTCACTCACTTTGCCACATTTGACCACACAAAGAGGGATTTCTCTGTCTGACATACATTTACTGCATGTTACTGTACAAAGCAGGTTTTATGTGATAAGTAATTATACAGTTAAACATTTTCAGTGCATTCAGTTACCCTGCTTTCTCCTCATAATGTACAGCAGCTGTGGAAATCATAGGTATTAGTTATATCAGGTGGCTGTTGATTGAGATAAATCCTTACATATTTAGTCAGGGCAATGGTGCAGTGAATGCAGGCCGTGTTGCATCTATCAGTCTTCAGCTGGGACGGCGATGTGGTGATAGTTAGCCATGCTATCGGATGTGGCTGACAGGAATTAGCATGTATCAGATGTGTTCTACAGACCTCTCCCGCCCAGCAACCTCTTACGTTACCCAGTTACCGTAACTGCCACAGTCACTAGCTCGCGGATCTGCTTACGTGGAACTGACACTCTGGCAAATGAAGGGCTTACTATTTAATGAGACATGGCACAAACACACCGTCCTGTGGATTTATGGGTGGGTGACTGATTTCTGATGGGATGGCTGCTCATTTAAGACATTTCCACATTACAGAGGTCTGACACGTCTTCTAAACATTCATGTTGGGAGCGGATTTTTCTATTTTAAAATCTATGTTGTGGTGTCCTGACAGGAAGTAGAATCCGCTGCAAGTCTGTCCAGCAGGTTGAAGGGAGCTGGGGGTGTTGGAGGTGGGTGGCATCAACAGGGGTCATCCACCGGCCCCCCACCACCCCCAGGAGGTCAGTAAAAAAACATACTGTCGCCCCACACTCAAACACATGCTCCGTGTTCACACTGGCAGGATCTCACACACACTTCAAATCTGACAGAAATGTGTTTGTGTGTGTTTTTTTTCCATGCACAGCTGTGAGAGTCCTTCCTGTGGGAGGCGTGATGTCGCCTCCTGTTGCTGCGGTGGCACCTGTAACAACTGGTTTGTATCAAGTGTGAAGAGAAATGTGAGAGGGAAAACTCATCAGACATCATTTTCCATCCCTTCATCCTGTTTACTGTGTCTCTCCTCCAGATGCCCAGCAGGCTGTTTTGTCCCAGCAGCAGCAGGCGATGGTGAACCAGCAGGCCATCATCATGGTAAACCCTCCGTCTGGAGCTGTGTCTGCTTATGTGTTTCACAGCTCTTGTTTTGGATTGAATGTGTCATTTTCTTGTTTCTCAGGCTCAGCAGATGACCATGCAGGCCATGGCAATGGTCAGCAGCCCAGTGACAAGCCCCCCCACCTCCCCAATCACAAGCCCTCCCATGAGCCCTCTGCTCCAACATCCTCCCAGTCCGTACACCCCTTCAAGCCCCTATGCTGTCATACCTCCAAGTCCATATGCTAACATCCCCCCAAGCCCCTATGCTAACTTCACCCCCACTCCCTATGCTGGAGCACACATCCCACCCAGCCCCTACGCTCCCACCACTCAACAGGAACAGACTCCATCACAGCGTCCTGGTGAGCCTCAGTCTCGGCCCAGAGCTCAGCCTCAGGCCCCCCGCCCTGACCTCAAATCTCAGCCGAGCTCCACTAGAACAAACAAAACTGAGCAGGCGCAGCCCAAAGCTAACCCTGCTGCACAGGTCAGTAACTGTGAGACATGTGAGGTAATGGTCCAAACTGACATCTTGCACAATGATTCAGCTCTGCCACATTCACGAGGGTTGTTGTTGTCAACTAGTTGGCACATAAAATAAAAAGCTGTTTCCTTTTTGTGGAAAGAATAAAGCAGTTATCTGAAATAAAAGAGATGTGTAGTTAGGATAATGAACAACAGCTGGCTGAACAAAAAATGAACAACACCACATAAAATATATCAATGGAAGCCTTAAGTTTGATGTCTATGACTAATCACTCTCACTAAAGTGAGCGTACCTGAAAAAGACATGAGAGAGTCTGTGGGGTAATGAAGATGTGGCCTTTACAGCTGGTAATGAATCAACTTGTCTTCTGTTCTTATATCTCCGTTTTAGTTGAACAGATTTATCTCTGTCTGCAGTCTACAATAACAATGACGTGATATGTATCATCATGCAGATTTGCAGATTATCACTTTTAACTAATTTTTCCCTGCAGTTCTGCTATTTGTAGGAAAAGAAATGTGCTGCATTGACACAGTGCAATGTGCAAAAACACAATGTCTGCAAAACACTGAAAGGAAGCTCTCCGCTCTCTCTATGCGACTTTTTCAGGGGCAGTCAGGTAAGGACAGCGGCCCTCGGAGAAAGGCTCCGGGCATCCCCATAAACAAAGACAAACCAACCAGGAAGTTTGGTAAGAGAGACACAGAAAACAACTGAGCAACAGAAAGTCAATTAAATAAAATTCTAATTTAAGAAAGCTTTGCATTAAGACAACACAGATTCTTACTGATTGTGTTGTTTTCTGAATGTTTGGTTGTGCATTTGCTTTAGCTTCAGAAGTGACATCACCTCCGCCCCCTGCTGGAGATGTGGTGAAGTACTCAGCTCAGATTTCAGATCACATCATCCCAAGCCATGACATACAAGGTACCTGAATTTAAAAGTGCCAAAATTTAGATCATCGCTGTGATTAGTTTTATACAACATGAATTAATGATCATCATGTAGATCATAAAGTTATTTATTTCTGGATATCTAACATAGACATTGATTTGTGTTTGGATATAAACTGTGAAAAGAAATGTGTTATCTCTTTAATGTTTACATATTTTATTATATTTTTAAGAAATCATCAAAAGGTACAACTCCCCACCTCCACCACCAGACGTGCTGCCACCTGGCAAGAGGTGAGAGTGCACAAACACACACTCAGGCACAAATTGGTACAGGCCCAAATCCAAAACAGACTCTGAGTGTTGGATGTTATTTCTTAGGCTGAGATCACAGAAATGTTGATGTTGACACTGTATGGATGTATTTAGGAGACCAGAGGGGAAGTTTAGGAAGAAGCAGACAGCACGCGATGAAGCGTTACAGATCCTCAAACCCCAGATGGACAACCCTCCTGCTCCACAGGTAGACAAACACACACATACACATGTTCCAGGATACACAGTCATAGATTAATGTAGCAGCAACATGGACGTACAAATATAATATACACAATACATGCAAGGCTTGAAAGTATTATAACACTGACAGTTTTAAGTGTTTATGTTTCTCCAGCCCAAACTTCCTGTTGCTCCTTTGCCTTCTGGAATGAAAGAAGCAAGTTTTAAACCCGTCAAGACGTCAAAGACAAGAGCACATACTCATCCTCCCCCCATACCTCCTCCAGGTATTCACCTAGTGTACTCATGGACTCATGCACATACTGTACTATATTTAAATACATCTTCTAACCTAAATTAAAGGTGGTAGCACCAAAAGTCAAATGAGCAGCAAGCAAAGTATGTTCCTAGGGAGCCTGTTGTCTGAATGGTTTATTGTTTATTTGTGTATTTGTGGTGGACTTCAGAGGTATTAGTATCACAGTAACACAAGTTGTGTGTCAGACCCACTGTAAGCATATTAGTGAGACTACACTAGTACTACTACTAGTAACCTCTTATTGTTTTAAGACCAGCGTGCACCTGCTCCTTCCTCCTCATCCGGTTTCTTTGCCCCAGGTATCTCCTTCCAAGCTCCCCCTCCACACTCCCATATCAGAAAACCTGGTTTGTAGTAGCACTGGAGCAAATCAGTGTTTCTGACCCAGAGCAAACCACCAAATAAGCTAATCAGCCTTACAGCCCAGATTCCCCACTGTCCTCTAGCAGACTGTTCAGAACCAATTTACATAAAATTTGCATTATTTATGACCATATACTCCAAATGGCTGGAGGATTGGCTGCTCAATTAATCCACTCATGTCTAAATAACTATGTTGACTCGAATAAAACTGACACTGAATGTCAAAGTTGGGGTACGAGGAAAGTGAGAATGGGAGGCACATAAACAGACAGGCAGATGCAATGAAGAGGTTTAAATGAAGCGATGAAAAAGACTTGCCAGCAGGCAGGCGGGAACAAAAAGAGGGCACATGTTAGGGCTGAACAATATGGGAAAATAATCCAATTCCGTTTTTTTAGAGCAATATTGTGATTTAGTATGCAATTTGCTTTTTGCTGTATTATTCTTGGTACTGCTTCGTTATTGCAGTCTGGCTGAACTGCACAGGGGCACGGTGTACCTCTTGTTCAGTATTTTTACCAAGGCCATAAATCCTTATTCACTGTGCTGAGGGGCATCATGTCTTTCCCTATAAACTTCGGCTGAGTAATTTCCCGGTGGCGTTTTGATTTGCGTTTGAATATAGCAGATAGTCACAAATGCCCAAGTGTTTCTTTCTTCACCCACTATCACTCACTTCCTCTGCAGGTTTCACGTGACGCCTGTGGGGACAGCTGTTTCTGCCTCTCTGATTGTTTAGATCTGTAGCATTTAAAAAACAAATAAATAAAAAAAATACAGCCACCTTTGAACCAACAAGCAAACAAACTAAAAGCAAGGCCACAGCTTGGAGCCAGTAAAACTGGGAACAAGTGAGGTCGGAGCGGTAGAAGTGAAGAAGTCAGAGGGCATCTGGTGGATGCTAAATCAAGTGCTTGAAGGTGTCAGAACAGTGGGAACAAATCAGCTAAATTAGGAAATCATGAGGGAAACAATGTTTATTTTAACTTTTTTCTGCAGTTGCTCGAGAGCTACCAGTAGAGACAGAAACCATCCAGACACAGCTTCATCAGGGCACCAACGAGGAGCACTACACCTACACCAATGTTCCCTGGAGACTCTACCTCAGGAAGGAGGTGTGTAAATACCACACACACACACACACACACACACACACACACACAAACACACACACACAAAAAAAAATCATTATTATACACTGTAAAATGGTTTGTATTTCTTTCCTTTTAAGGTTTTTTATCCCAAAGACAGCTTCAACAATCCTCTGGTGCTAGACCTAATTTTCAAACAGGTAACATCACATGTAGTTGAATGAACGCAGGATGAATGGATGTAACATCAAGAGATAAATGCCTTTGTTTGATATGCCTGCTGGTGTTTTTAATGAAATGCATTTGTTTGTTCATTCACCTTTTTCATTTCTCACAGTAGTGCACCGTGTTTCTACCACGACAACAAAAAATAAATCACACAAAGGTCAAATTAAATCATTTCTAACATTACCTCTCGTCTCTTCTGTTCTCTGCCACAGATAGTGAATGACACTCTGTCGGAGGCGTGTGTTCGCATCACCCGGGATGAAAGGCAGAAAATGAAAGCTCTTTTCGGTAGTCTGTCTGTTCTTCCCGGAGACATCCTTTTAGACCTTATGCTTAGTCCAGAGCCATCTCTTTGACATTCATGAATTCTTGTGTCTGTTTGGGTGAATGACAGCTAAACACGGAGTTGAACAGAATGTGGATCCAGTGGAGGAGCACGTGAAGAAAACCATCGTGACAGCAGCCAGAGAAACTTGGGAAATTTACTTCTCCCGACTGTTCCCTGCCTCGGTGAGAGGAGTGAGAGGATAATAAGAACGGATGATTACTATTATTTTAATGACACATTTGTGTGTGTGTGTGTGTGTGTCTGTGCAGGGTAGTGTGGGAACAGGTGTGCAGGTGTTGTCAGTGTCCCACAGCGGTATTAAGCTGCTGAAGACCGTAAAAAGCAGCGCTGCAGCTCCAGATTACTTCAGAGTCCTAAGACCATACACGTATGTCTTCTTTTTGTTGTATTACTGTGTATTAGTAACATACGACTGTTTTATTACTTTGCGTCAGGTGTGTTTCCACTCACATAAAAACTAAACTGACTCAGATTTTCTCTCCTTATTTTTTACCATTTAGTCTGATTTGTGTTTAGCAGAGACAGGGGCGAAACAGAGACCAGGGGCAGGTCTCTATATCTCTTTCAAGAGAGACCTGAGAACAAATTACAAGAATACAAACATACAAATAAAGACAATAACAATATATACTTACGCTACAACACTAAATAAAACAATCACAAATATTACTGGTAACATGGGCAAGTCAAATTTGAACTTAGTCAGGATCAGGGGGGTTTTGTCCACACCTGTAAATAAAAACACCATAAAAGAGCTAAAACTGCATCATCTCTAGATAAAAAAAAATCAGCAGCACAAATTTTTACTTCATGACAGTTTATTATATCACTAGCTGGTACAGTGCAGTAATTATAGGCACTGATCAGCTGGTAAAGTACAAATATATACAAATATATAATAATAATATATAAATATTAGCATCTCAGACTTGGGGAGTACTGCATGATAAGCGTTTTATTTTTCAAATATATCCTGGGTGACTTGATATGTAAAACAGTAATAATTTATTCAACTGTAATTATAAATTCCTACAATATTTTTAAACTCTTAGATTTTAAGATTTGTACAAACTTTTCTGTATCTTCATTTTAATTATAGTTTGTGCATTGCTCACTTTGCCAAATCATTTTACCTTTAGTACTGCTGTCACTAGCTGATCACAGGAATTAATAATGTATGTAATGTAATATAATGTGATATATCAAATTAAAATCTGCAGAGCTGTCGTTGTTCTTAATAACAGATTATACTAAAACTACATGAGACCAGTTATTCAGAAATATCAGTGTTTTGATTAGTAAAACCAGATATGTCAAATGTGCCTTGATGATGTTGAACACACTTTGTGAAGCAACTTCCTCAACATGTTATCTGTGTGTCACACTGTGTTTTTCCAGATATGCAGACATCTTGTTTGTGACCATCCCATCTGAAAACATGCTGGAGTTCAATCTGACCAACGAGAAGCTGATCCTGTTCTCAGCCAAGGCCCCACAGGTCAAACATCTCATAGACACCTTCATCAACGAGATCAAAAAGGTACAGCACACACACACACACTTATGAAAACGTCTGTCAGCTTAAAGAAGAACTCTACCTTCAACTTAGTTTGATTATACACACACATCATTTTCATATGTCCGAAGGTGATCTTTGGAGCCACTGGGAATCGGATGAGGCAGGTTTAGGGAACGTGGGAACTTTCTATCACCAAAACTACAAACACCTGAGTTCCAATAAATGCAGACCACTTGTGACAGTGTGGGAGTACACATTCAGGTGTATTTTTCTCTTTCTTCTCTCAGGACTCAGACTATGTGATTGCAGAACGTAACTTTGTGACAGACGACCGCTCACTGCTGAGTTTCCACAAAGGAGACATCATCAAGCTGCAGGTCATGGACGGGCTGGAGAAAGGTGACACACTGTGACACATGCTGTGAAAAATGTATACCTTATCTTCTGCAAACACCTATGATCCAAGCATGTGCGTGTGCGTCCTTTTGTGTCTCCTTCAGGTTACAGCTATGGCTGTGTGGTGAGGAAGAAGGTGGTATTTTTGGAGGAGCTGAAGAGAGACACGCAAGACTTTGGTGAGTGTCCATAAAAATCAGTATTTTCTTTGTGATTTGGAACCAGATCTGTGTGCTTCACATTTTTGCATGAGGAACCCAGGTGTTAGCATCATGGCCAACAGCCAAAAATAAACAAGATGACAATTTAAAGTGACAGCTAACTCAGTCTCAAACTGTATCAGAAAATTATTTTTCCACACAGCAGATGGTGATGCAATTTGAAAAATATTCATCCATGTCATTTTTTAGATGACACAAAGGATGAAATAGGATCACAGGTGAAGTTACTACACACCATACTGTACAGGACATACTCAAAAGAAAGTGCACCTGCACCTACTCTGATTTATTTTTATTATTCTTTTAAAATCTGAGATCTGTTATCACCACGTGTATGAAGGCAAGAGTTCTTTATATAGAGATCTTAATATTATTCACTGTGAATGTGAAATTCAGCACCATGTCATGAGAGAAAACACGATCTTAGCAGCATAAGACTTTAGTTTAACTTTAAGTTTATACGGAGAGCGTTTTTATAAACCTTAATAACAGAACAAAAATAATGAGCTAAAAGGTGCTAAATTATCCTGTAGAGATGAGAGGAACTGCACAATTATGTGATAAATATCTGTGAATTCAGCATTAAAGGTGCCACTTCTCTTATTTGTAGTCATTTGATGCCTCGTTAGTTAGTTAATTAGTGCAGCTTTAGTTTTAGGGCTAAGACTGGGTTTTACTGAGGATTTGCTGGCCTCTGTGTGTGTGTGTGTGTGTGTGTGTCAGGTTGGAAGTTCGGTGCTGTGTTTGGCCGCTCCGCTGCATTCCCGGCTGAGCACGTCCATCCCGTCGCTCCTCCTGACTTCCTGTCGCTGCCACTCGATCGCAAGTCAGAGCCTCGAGGAGGAGCGGGACAGTTCGCTGTGTCATCAGCCGTGGCCGTTGCTGTGGCGTCTACAATGGCTGCACATGAGATAGATCAAACAATAGAGGTACACAGGTGCTCACGTACACGCTCAACTAGAATCAAGTGGCAGCTTGTTTTCACTGTCACTGTTTTCCTTTTTAGAAAGTTTCCCTTGATGGTTTTGCTGATGGGGATCTGGATGAGAGGGCCCTGCTGGACAGTAAATATGACATGTTGGAGTTCGCTAAGAAGTACTTCAGACAGGGACCCAGTGGGAAGGGGTGAGAAGAAAAGCACTCAGACACAGGGAACAACACTGACATAAACATCAATTCATGTTCTGTACTGAAGTGTTTTACTTATTTCCATTTTATGCTATTATTTTTTACGTGGTTTGTATTGATGTAACTACCCAGCAGTTTATTTAGAATCAGCTCTGTCACAACGAAATACAACTATGACGTATGAATTACTTACCAAATCCAAGGATTTCTTTTTTTTTAATGCGGAGGTTTTACTTGTAAATTGGTATATTCTGTAGTGTAGTTTGCTGCTTTTTCTACCATTGTTGAAATCTAAAGTCTGTATTTTGTCACTGATTTTGTTCACAGGGATTCCCTGAAGAGCAAAAACAAGAACAGAGCTTCCCGGGAGCCCACTGAAATGATCAAATTCTCCAAGGTACATTTCTCTATTCATACCTCTGTGTGGGTTTAAGGGTGTATTAAGCTGTTTAAATGACACTTCTCATTATTATTTGCTCCTTTGCAGACGCCTCTGACTGAGTCTCTGATAGAGTTCACAGATCCATCCATGAACAGAGTGGCAGCTGATCTCTTCCTGTGTAAGTTCTCGTCTTCTCTCATCTCTCCTCTAATTACATCGTCTGATTACTTTTATTACATCTGGGCTCCGAGCCATCCCCTGTTTAAAATGAGATGAGGAGTTGTATCAGATTTTAAGTACTCAGGAGGGAAACTGAATTCTCTACAATATCTGCAATTCAAGACTTAAATATTGTTGACCCTTGTGTGTGTCCTGGTTGTGTATTTTGTGTAGCTGTTATGCGTTTCATGGGTGACGCTCCGTTAAGGGGAATGACAGAACAGGAAGTGGTTAGCAATTTCCTCAAGGTAAATACACCCTCCATTATTTGATAGGGTACTACTTTCTCAAAGACAGCTTGATAATACTGTGTGTGTGTGTGTGTGTGTGTGTGTGTGTGTGTGTGTGTGTGTGTGTGTGTGTGTGTGTGTGTGTGTGTGTGTGTCCCCTCTCCGCGCAGCTCATAGAGGAGTTCACCTTGATGAAGGATGAGGCTTACTGCCAGCTCCTCAAACAGCTTACTGCTAACACCAGCTCCAAACCGTAAGTCTACCAACCTGCTGCACACAGTGCGCTCCTCTTGCTTCACTGAGCTGTGATCCTGAGTGTGTCTGCGCTGTCTTGTGTTGTGCAGTGATAGCTGCCAACGTGGCTGGAGGCTGCTGTACATCCTGACGGCTTTCCATCGCTGCTCTGAAGTCCTCAAACCTTTCCTGCTCAAGTACCTGCAGCAGTCCTTCCGCAGTGCTGGGGCACAGTATCAGGGTAAAAAACACACAAAAACCACTATCACAATGTGTAAATGTGCTGCACTGTACACACAATATTGTACTGTAATAATGTTTTCTGTAACTATGTAAAGGAATAGCTAAAGCATGTGAACAGAACCTGAAGCAGACGTTCCAGTACGGAGGCCGCATGGTCCCGCCCAACAACATGGAGCTGAAGGCCATGATGGTCAGTGCTCTCTCTTATTTATCTGTTTTCAGATAAATAAACTGTCAGTAAAGATATTCCGTAAGTTTTTGCATTAAAGTATTGACAGAAAAATTCACTTAAATATCAGATATAATCACAGCTACATTTAGAACTACAGAGTATGATCTTAAACTGCAGTATTACTGCATCACCAATGTTGATATAAGCAGCAAATGAATGGTAGCTGCTTTAATTGGAGCATATTTTGAAGGATAACATAATAATAATAATTTTTCTATTATAACTTCATCTCACGAAAAAAAATAAGTTTTGCACCATAGAGCTTTGTTGTTGTCACAAAACTATTAAAAACAGATCAGTGAGACACTTGAAGAGAGCAGGCACAGGGTGACTCATTATAATAATGCCTGAAAATAATCCCCAACAAATATACTATTTATGGCTGTTTTTATTTTCCTATCCTTATATTCCCCAAGTGGAAATTAAACTGTAGACTTGCAAGCTAACTTTGAAAACGTATTAAAGAAAAAATAATACAGTATATTATGTAAAATCTTGAGTTAAAGCACAAATATCTCAATGTTGCACAGTATTTAAGAGCCATACTTGAACATTTGTGTTCCTCACATATGTTTGTAGTTTTAGGTTTGTGGAGATCCTAACAACATACAGAAAGCAACAATCCAGCATGTCTACTGTATGTACAGTATATGTGTGTGTGTTTGTATTTCCTCAGGCGGGCAGAAGCTCAAAACGTCAGCTGTTCCTCTTTCCTGGAGGCATCGAACGTCACGTGAAAATCAAAACATGCACTGTAGGTCTTTAGCTACTGTTGGCAGTTCACCAGTATGAGAAGCTCAGTCCCTGTAGACACAACCGTTGACACTGTTGTTGTTTTGTTGTTGTTTCTTTCAGGTCGCCCTGGAGGTGATTGAGGAACTGTGTTATGAAATGGGTTTACACAAACTGGAGGCCATGGAAGAATACGCCATATTTTTAGTCACCAACAGAGGTGATCCTCCGGACACACGAACCGCCACACGCACATCTCTCTCTGTCACACTCAGTCTTATCTCCGTTGCCCGGTGAAGCAGATCCACTCATGGATCACGTATCAGTCTGTTCTCTAGTTTCTAGCTGTGGGAGAAAGTTACTCATGATCATGAGTCACGATAGGGCATTCATTGCAAAATAACAAGCGATGGCTCGATATCCACCTTTCATTTCTGATACAAACACACAACTTTCCATGTCTTTCCACAAGTTGCTTTCATGTTGTTTTCCATTGTGCTTCTACTCATAATGCTGTAGTTTTGGGTTGTGAAAAATGCTGCTCTCTTCCGTGAAACAGTCATATAGCAGATTCTTTTTCATTCTGTCCTTTTCTCTTTTTTTTCTTCCTTTAGCACTACATACCTCCACAACAGCTGCTTCTGCTAGTGTGCTCTTCCAAAGCACAGCAGGTCACACAACATGTGGTTGTACAAGCATCTGCATGACATTTCAGGGTTATTCAGTAACAGCGTGTATTGGACTGTCAATCTGCGCAGCAACAATTGTGTAGTTTACAGTTGAAGTAGTAATTTCTTTTTTACTTACGTGTTACTCTGTATAATAGTTTAATGAAGTATATTCTGTTTGTGTGTGTGTCCAGGTCAGAATGTGCGTCCTCTGAACAAGCACGAGTACATCCTCGACGTGGCCACAGAGGCTGAGTTAGTCGACTCAGACTTCAGCTTCTGGTTCAGACGAGTTGTCTGGACTCAACCGCTGAAGTTTGACAATGAGCTCTGTGTCGCCATGCACTATAACCAGGTACAACAGATGATGTTTCACATACTGTATATATGTACAGTGCATGTCAGACACATGTGAATGTGACTGTGTGTATGTGTTTGTTTAGATCCTGCCGGACTACCGTAAAGGTCTGCTAAACGTTCTTCCACACGGAAAAGTGAGTGATCAACAGTTCCACCAGATCTCCAAACTGGCAGCTTTGCAGCACAGAGCCAAAGATATCATCTTCATCCCCAGCATGTAAGAAAAATTATATATATATATATATATATATATATATATATTTTTTTTTTTTTTTTTTTAATATATTTTTTCCTGCTTTTTCCATGTTTCTGACTTAGATACTGGACAGCAGCCTGCATTAAAACCCATTTAAAAGCAGGGAGAGAAAGAAGTGACAGTGAGCTGCAGAAATGTAGAAGCTGTTCTGATTAAATTGGCCAAAAAAGTCACAAACATTTAAAGATTCTCTGAGTAAATTATCCAACCATGATGATGATGATGATGTGTTGAAAAGAATGTTAATTTAAACATTACATTTGTCATAAAGCTTACACTATACATTTTAATCAAACAAATTTCTATATCATATTCGAACTCCAAATTCATTCAGATCAAGCCGATGTTATTCCTAAGCCAAGCCAAGTCTTCCCCCTGTGGAGACAGGCAGGAATGACAGATCTGGACCACTTGTGAGTTTCGTTCTTTCCTCAAGAAAAGGGATGGGTGCCACAGTTTCTCAAAAATCATATGTGACAGTTAAGAACAAATCAGATCACACGAGTGACTCTTGCGTGAGGCCCAATGTTGTTTTCTTCATTCCCTCAGTGAAATGATTTGAGTTTACACAGCACAGCTGTTCTATTAATACAATCAACACGTCCATGAAAGTCTTCCCACTTTTAGTTTGCTCCACTACTTTTTTCCATACGCCTGCTTCTCTAACCTTTGTAAATACACTCAGAACAAATATTTTTTTAATTTCTATGTAAAGATTTATTTATTTTTCCCATTATTTCAAGAAAATATTTAACCATATCAAATTATGCCTGGTCCCACATAAACTTTCATAATGGCTTTAAGAGACTTAAACGTTTTGCATAACCAAAATAGGAAAGAAAACATAGTAAACTTTGTTCATTGTTATTATCTGCACGTAAAATCTTATGTGATCATATGGAGTTTACACAAATGCTGAGGACAGAAACAGCTAACTGTAAATATGCTGTACCATTTTATTCTTTTTTATTTACATATAATTATATGTTTTAGTCATAAAAACATATAATTTATATTTTAATCTTAATTATTGCAATCATGCTAACAGTTTTCAGCAATCAATGTATCAAATGAACAATTTAATTATAATTTTATTAATTATTTAACTATTTAAAATATAATTAGTATAAGTCTATAAATAGGGATTCATTAGGATAAAATGTAGGCAAAAAGAAAACCAGCACAGTGGAGTCATTGAAGGTAAAGAGCCTAATTTACTACAGTTATGGTAGTAAATTCATGTAGTAAATACCAAAAATCCAATTAAATGTTTAAATGAAATAAAATAAAAATAAAAGTGAAGGATTTTTACTTTTACTTTACTTTATTTTTCACCTAAAGTCCAACATTTCACTTTCAGCAGTTTGATGAATACAGCACCTTCACTATCTGTAAAACTCTCTTGTTGTTTGTTGATCTTACTGTTTTGCTGCCTCTTACAACCCACACGTACACAGAGCGAGCAGCAGAACCGACCCGCTCACTGAATTTAGTCGGAAATTCCTGAGCGAAGCAGACGTCTGTTTATCAGTTTATCTGTTTTAGACTCTTGTTTCTGTTTCTCCCTCCTCCAGACATGAATTGTCGGAGTACATCGCCACGCCTCTCTTCAAAAAGCAGCCACCCCAGCAGTGGGTTATCATGGTGACGCAGCACATGCAGCAAGTGCAGACCCTGAACCCGCACCAGGCCAGAGCACAGTTTCTAGGTAAGAGACAGGTGATGTTCAGGTGCTGAAGGTTACATCCAAAAATGTTATTGCTGTATATGTAATCTGGCTTCATCACACTGTAGGACAGGAGGATAGTTGATGAACTGGTCAGTTTTGACACATGAACTGTAAAATAAACATAACATTAAACTGATTTACATATAGGTATAGCTCTTGTACCCTCCTTTTTATGTGACAATCTGTGTTCACGCTTTAAATACTGTCTCGTTTGAACAGGACTGGTCAGTGCATTCCCCATGTTCGGCTCCTCATTCTTCTACATCCACAGCAGCAGCTCCACCACCTTCTACGCCCCCTGTATTGTTGCTGTCAATCAACATGGTCTCCACTTCCTGCACAAAAATACACATGTAGGGAACCACATACGCATTCACAATGTGCAGGCACTAAATGACTCAGCTCATCGTGACTAAAACTTGAGCCCAGAAGCAGAGTTATACAGTTTAAGTAAACAAATGTGTGTTATAATGTTTGGTCTCTGTGGTGCAGGAGCTGATGGCAGTGGTCCCCCTGGTGGAAGTGCAGTCCAGCCGCACCCAGAGGCCCACTGCAGGAACCAGTTACCCGTATGTGGACCTGACCCTGGGGGACATGAACACACAACGGGTCATTCAGCTGCAGCTGGAGCAGGTATTAGCCAATAGAGCAACAACAACACAGAAACGCATACAAGGACGTACTTCAGAGTACTCAGAGCAGAGGTTTCAGTGGATTCGCTGTGTCAGAGTCACAGTGCTGATGCTGGCTGTGTTTATCCACAGGGCCTAGAGCTGTGTCGAGTCATTGCAATGCAGGTGGAGAACATGATGTCTCTGCGGGAGAAGAGGCTCACCCTGCCACCCAGCGAAATCACCATGTTGTAACACGTGCACATTCCTAACTCTACTCAAGTACATATATATACACTATATACTGTATATATATATGCATCAGCCTACCTCTGCTTTCATTCAGGTTTTTGTTGTGTGTAGCTCACACACTGACTCACTTGATTCATAAATGGACCCTGAATTCTGTCTCTCTCTCTCTCCTTTTTTTATTGTGCAGCCTAG
The DNA here is from genome assembly GCF_900324465.2 of Anabas testudineus. NCBI lineage: Eukaryota > Metazoa > Chordata > Actinopteri > Anabantiformes > Anabantidae > Anabas > Anabas testudineus. Next base: position 6,220,070 of record NC_046610.1, on the reverse strand, counting down.
AAACAGTGAATGTCGATACTGATCAGTGTTTCTTTTCAGGTTCAAACCCTGATAATTGCAGTTTTAATACATTTCACATTAAATAGGACTTATCCGTGTAGAAGCTGTTAATGTACAGTGAGCAAGCCTTGCAGGCCTGTGCCTTGTCAGTTTTATAACTTACATGTAAAATGTTGTTTTTTAAATATTTTTATTACTACTTTTGACAGTAAAACTTGATTTTAGTGTAAAGAATTGTATTCAACCAAAAGTAATGCATAAACCTGCTTATTTTGTAAAGAATATTTTATCAGAATAAAGTTAGCTATTTTAAAAAGAAATAAGCACTTCTGTGTTTTATTGTTAAATTATTGAAAAATAAAAGCGTTTGATCAAGTATTTGATAGAAGGTATCAGTATAAAACTATATGATTTGTTAATAGTGCAAAAAGTGTGTATGCATGCACAGACTTCTTATTTTAAATATGCAACAGTAATCATGTGCAGAGAACCAATTGCACAATTGTACTAATAATAATTTAATAAAAATTTAATTTCCCCCTCCCCTCTTGAAACTTAATTTACATTTGCAATTCATTTAAAATATGTCTACGTAAGTACTTGCACTTATTCTCTTCATAGAAAGTAAATTGCTCCCAGCAAACTCAAAAAACCTAAATAACTACAGATTCTGCCTGATTGTACAGCTTAAAGGCGCCTGTCACCTTTGTATGTCACACATACACTTTACTATTTCTCTAGCTTATTAGAAATGTTACTATTATCTTTTAACGTCTTTGGTTTAATTTTATTCTAGGTTTATTCTAACTTTTGTCAAGCTGTGAAAGCACCTGTTTGTCCTGCAGAGATTATGTGTACCTAAGGTAAAATATTCAGACATCATATTCCATAACTGTGGGTTTAAAAAACCAGGTTCACTTGACTTGGTTATGAAGCAGACAGCCCTAGATGACTTCAGATGTTTGGGAACAGAAATTCACATTTTACTAGTTTTATTATATAGTTATATTATTACAGGGTAACAAAGACCAACATGGTCCCTTCAGTGAACCGTGTTTGATTTATAAAGGTAAAAGAGAGCTAGTGGGTGAAAAGTCCCCTGAAGGTTCCCAGCATGTCTCCGTGTGTCCCCCTGTGGTCGGGGACAGGACACATGAGAGTCCCTCCCCACACTGGCAGACTCCACTGAGCATGCGCACACCTCTGGCAGGTTACACGATTTTATTTCCAGCGATTTTCTTACAGACGCGTTAAGGTGGCGTAAATCAACCGCGGCCCGGCCCTGTGCCAAAGTTACAATGTTTTCTGTGGACTTGTGGAGTTAAAACGTGAGTGGGAACCGCAGCGGCGAGGTTTGTAACTTAGCGGCGACATGTGAAATGTTGCTGCGTGGTTTGTCGGTATTTCCAGGCGGCGACGGACAGACCAAGCCAGGCTAGTTTAGCTAACTAGCAGCCCGGCTAGTGATCGTTAGCTAGGCTCCGCGCTGGAACAGCGTGGTGTGGTGTCGACAGGGCGTTTGTCGGAGCTCTGCTTGTTTGTAATTGTCTGGTAGTGGCTTTTACAGCTGGCCAGGTTTAGACGTTGCAGCAGGCGATAGTTTTCATGCACACATAGGGCGGTGGAGCAACTGAGCTAACGCTAATGTTAGCTAGTGTGGTGCGTTGGAGACCGTTGTGTGAGTGAATTAAACTGAAGTCATCATCCAAGACTGATTTTGACACCAGGTCCGTTCGTTTTAACCACACTCAGTTACTCCTGTGCTGAAATGCAGCGCTGATACAAACTATCTGTAGGCTGATAGCTCACGTCGCACTCCGCTCCAGTCATATTGTTTTGGCTGACATGGCAGCCAGCGGATACTCTGACCTCAGGGAGAAGTTAAAGTCCATGACTCCACACAGGGACGAGTACAAAAATAAATACGTGCACAGGACAAGTAATGGCAGTGGGAAAGGCCGAAAGAGGAAGTACCGGGAGTCAGACGATGAAGAATACGAGCACAGCGATGACAGCGCGGAGCTCCGGGAGCAGGAGGCCCACAGGGTGAGGAGCAGCATCCAGCAGAAGAGCATCTTCACACCAGAGGAGTGTACCCTCATCGAGGAAAAGATTGACCAGGTGGTAGCTCAAGGGGAGGCTGGACTTTATCGTGAGCACACTGTGGACAGGGCACCCCTTCGCAACAAGTACTTCTTCGGAGAGGGGTACACTTATGGAGCCCAGCTGGAGAAGCGTGGACCGGGCCAGGAGCGGCTGTACCGCAAAGGAGAGGTGGATGAGATCCCCAGCTGGGTGTATGAGCTAGTCATCAATCCTCTGGTGTCCAATGGAGTGATCCCGGAAGGTTTTGTCAACAGTGCGGTCATCAATGATTATCAGCCAGGTGGCTGCATTGTGTCACATGTAGATCCACTGCACATCTTTGCACGGCCCATCGTCTCAGTGTCCTTTTTCAGTGACAGTGCTCTCTGCTTTGGCTGCCGCTTCCAGTTCAAACCGATCCGGGTTTCTGAGCCTGTGTTTGTCCTACCTGTGAGGAGAGGCAGTGTCACATTACTAAGGTGATTATGGCTGTGTTTGCTGTTATTGGTTAGATTACTGTTTCTTTCATGCCTGAAGTTGTCACTGAAAACCTTTTCTTTCTCTCACAGTGGCTATGCAGCAGATGACATCACCCATTGTATCCGGCCCCAAGACATCAAAGAACGGCGTGCCGTTATCATCCTCAGAAAGTATGTCTGTGTACTATATTTTAAAAAGCAATTACCTTTATAAAAGTTCACAGCCTGATCCATGTGTTTCCACTCCAGAACCAGACCTGATGCTCCTCGACTGGACTCCCTCATCCCTTTAAGTGCATCCCCTGCTGAAAGACCTGCTCCTCTGAAAGCCAAACGCTCTCATCGCAAAGCAGACCCTGATGCTGCTCACAGGTATATACCCACATGTACAGACACACCAGGATTTTCACCGGTCCTCTTAAATCACATCTGTGGAAAACCCGCTACAATTGCACAATTGATAAAAAAACTGCAAAGTACCTTCAGAGTCAGACATAGTCTGAAAAACAGGCCTGAGCATGGTCGCATCTGATCTGAAAAGCTGCTTTGCTAATGGTGTAATGGTGGGTAATGTTAAATAAAATAAAATACGTTAATCTTTTTAAGCTTCATGGAAAAAAAAACTGACAGAATACCATTTTTGCAGTTTAGTCTCTTCATTTCACATTTTGATGAAAATGACACCACATTATTAGAGTTAGACCTGCTTGACCCCACTTTCTATTGAGTATTAGGCTATATGTGGACTGATGATAGGCCCACATGAAAACAAAATACAGCCTCCACATTAATTTGCATGAGATGAGTTGAGTCAACGAGGATGCTATAACACAGACATCTGGCAAAATGCACCAGTCGGATACATGCAAGCCCACATTCCTGGCAATATCTCACCCACAATCGTTGTGATAAAAGATAAACTGATTGCTGCCATATAACATAACATAATAATAAACATTTTGGGCTTTGTTTATTGTTGGGGATCAAGTTGACTCAATTGTGTATGAGACACTTTCCAGCAGGTGTTATGTAAATTGCAAAAGAATAAAGCAATGTGTAAATCAGCAGAAGATGATTTGTTATCTTGTCATCAACCTCCAACAGGCCACGGGTTCTCGAGATGGATAAAGAGGAGAACAGACATCCTTCGCTCTCTCGTCATCATCGACACAGCATCAGCTCAGAGAACTACTGGAGACGTGATCGGGGCCATGACAAACACCGGGAGACTTCAGGACGCAAAGTCAAAATGAGACGTCACTGAGCTTTTCTCACTCACACATGTACACATATAATATATTGTTCTTTATGTATTTCAGTATTACCTACTAAGTAACTTTCTTTGATCAGACAGTTTCTCGCTCCAGGTTTGGTCTGGCACAAAGAGCACAGTTATATTGTCTGGATCCGTTTGATAATATTGTATATACATGTTTTGGCAGATGAAACTGCAGGTTAATTTCTGCAGTTAGGTTCTGTTGTTAAACTGTTCAGTTACCTTAAATTAAACAATCCTTGTTTCTATGTTCATAGATACTTCAAAATGGCATGTATTTTTTGTAACCAAGATGTACAGACCGTAAGAACTAAAAGGAAGCTGTAGGTAAGGACTTGTATACAACCTGACCTGTAATCTAACTTGTTATAATGTACAATACGTTTGTATAGTCTTTGATTGGGGGAACTTTTGACATGAATGAGAATGACATGTTTGTTTTTTGTTTTCGCACCAAAATGTCTGATGCATACCCTTACTGTGCCATCCCAGATCTTTGTTTTGCAGTCTCTCTACCACATTTTAAGTTGGAACAACTGGCAGATGTGCCGTCATGCATTGTGTCATTTGATTCAGGTATTTGACTCACCTTGGTGGATCAACTAAACTCATGCTTAATGGAGTGATGAAAAACTCAGGCCCTGTTTGACACTCCTGTTTCAGCCTCTTGTTGCTTTACCTTACATAGTGTTAGAGAGCATGTTCTTGCTGTTCTATGCTCTATTAAATCTAATTTTTACTTGTTCAAATTGGGTGATCGTTTGGGTCAGTGAGAATTTAATTGAGCAAAACCAGTCCTATTATGGCTTGTTAAATTTGGTCTAAATATTATGCTAGAAAGAAACTCAATTTCCAGATGCTTTTTGCCCACGAGATTTGCAGGGCAAACAGACATGTTTTGTTCCTTGCTCTGAGCCATATTTGGCAGAGGTACCCATTAGCTGTCTGCAGTGTTAGTCTGGTGTTAGACATGAACAAAAATAAACCTTTGTTCAGGATAAGTGGTTTTCTGAAACTCTGCTCAGATGTTTCAGAGTTAATAGTATGCAAGAGTCAAATACTGCAATCCAATACTGTAGACAGTGGTGGCACATAAGGTTGTTTAAAGGGTTTCAGTTGTCATGTTTTTGACTAAAATGGTGCTGGCTGAATGAAATAAAACTGAAATTGTCTCCACAGAGTTGATTTGCTAGTTTTTTTTTTTTTTTATTAAAGCACTGTTATCCTTCTAACAAGCTGGTTATTAAAGAATCAGGAAAAAAAAAAATCTTCAGGTATTTTTTATATTGCTTTATATAATTTGTCATGATTAAAAACATCCGAAATGAACCTGCTTATACTTAGATATTCAATTATTTAGAGGAAAATGTTAGTTACACATGCTAAATATGAATTCAATGTATCTACTAACAAATATATAATTAACCAAATGTTTCCAGTATTAATGGGATAATTCCTGGTCTTTTAAACTGAAATATAGGCTACTGTAAACCAATCTGTGTGTTTTTTTTTTAAATTAATTTAATTTTTCTAAAACTATTAAAGTGCATTATTATTTTGACAAAACTTTCTACAAAGTTTTTGGAAATATCCTGTAGAGGTGATTCAATTGTTTGAGTTTTATTTAGTTGTTGTTCCGGCGCTTCCGTTGGGGGCGCTACTGCTCTTTAGCATCGTCACAACAGCAATTAAAAAGAAGAAGAAGAAGCTGTTAGCTACTTGGTTGGGCTATATTTGACATGATATTTACCCTGTATGGTTGTGGCTGAGGATTAGTAGGCTTGTTGTTGTAAAATCATCGAAAGACGTATTTTAACAAACGCTGATGTGTGGGGGTGAGACTGTTATACATCTCTCCGCAGTGAGTGGTAAGTATATTTAACAGCAAAGTAAAAGTATAGCTGTCACTGCTAATGTAGCTAACGCTAGCTAACTAGCTTCTTTAGCGTTAACTGACATTAGCGGCTAGCTTCCAGCTGTCGTTCTGATGTTTTTCATGCTTTAAAATAACTAATAACAGTTGGTCACTTGTTCATGTTTGGTGTGGTTAGTCATGCTATTACTCGTATTAGGCTGCTGTCATCTTGTGAATCTCTGACGTTACATTGAAGTTACTGTGGGCTGTAACGAAACACTGGAGAGGAGGTGTTACTGTTACGAGGAAATAATAAACAAGTGAATGATAAAATGTAATGTGTTAAGCTGAACATGTCACCAATCCAGCCATGTGAATGACATAGTTTTAAAATAAAAGATAACTTGAAGAAACCCTTTGTTTAGGTTCCTGTAGTAAGAGTAAGAATAATCTTTTTCTGCGGTTTTCTTATGTAACGACTCAGTGTTGTAGTGGTGCAGTGCTGCCACCTTTGGTCATTAGGCTACAATACAGGACTGCAACAATTATATCCATTACTGTCCTTCTTCCTTTCTTGTTTGATTAATAATATAATCTGTGAAATGACATTGAAGAGTGAAAAAATTACCTATCAAAAACACAATTTCAAGTTAAAAACTTCAATTTAGGGCTATATTAAATTTACATTATGATTATGAAAAGCAGTAATATGATTCATTTGAGAGGCTGAAACTTCTAAAATAGGAGATAACAATTGCAGATTATTTGTTCAAATTGCTAATTAAGTAATTTCTTGATCTTCATGCCACAAGGAAAACAATACCAAAGAAGCCCCAAATTTAACATTGTGTGATTATTACTGTATCACTAACCCATGTAGAGAAGTTGCTTCTCTACTTACTGCCAATAAAAGCTGATAAGTAAAAATGACTTTGTGTATGAAGATGCTATATAGTTGTTATCATTTTGCAGAAATATGTGGTACATTTTAACCCAAAATTGCACAATAAATCCCTTTTTTGAAAATGCTGGTATATGGTACAGTGCCATCACTGGAAACCACAAACAACAGCATGCTTAACTGACTTCAGTATGGGAAGCAGTTGCTTCATTTGTTTGCAGCTTCAAGCAGCTCAACTAGTATTGGGTAACATTTGTCAACACCAGGTGACCTTTGATTTTTTGTAACATTAAAAGAGGAAAAACAAACTTTTCTCAGATGTTGAACATGCCACTGTAAGTGCAGAACACGTCGGTTGTGCTGTAACTTAATGAGGAAGGTTGACCAGACCAGTGTGACCCAGGTACACATTGAGTCTATAAATAGAGCATGTCTGCATTCTGTACTGCTGGCAGGGAGAGATGACACATTATCTGTTGAAATTCTAGAAAGGGAGATGACCTGTGGCTATTTGTGGCCATTTCTTTTACGTGCATGAAGCTAATTATAACAGTGCATCCAACAAATAAAACTATATTTACTGTATGTCATGGTCACATGCAGAATGAGATAATTCACAAGTTTGTTTGTTTTTTTTAAGTAATTTTTGTGAAGTATTGTACATAATTTTTTTTTATGATCAGACATAGCAAGCTAGCATAGTAGTTCTATCACTGGGCCACAACAGGAAAGTCACAGGTGTAATATATTATTAATGATGGTTGAATTCTATTTGGCTCACTGGAAATGCTGCTAATGTTATCTACACCTGTGTTTTTTCTGCTATGTCAGTAGGACAGATGTTATAGGTCTGTCCACAAACCGTGCTTTTAAACAAGCTGACTCTTTCTAACAAGTGAACTTTCTGGCACAGAAGCAGAAAGGAACCAAAAGCGTGACATCCAACCCTTTCTGATTATGCCCTGAGCTTCCTGTTTTTATAAAATAAGAGTCATCATAGGTTTTAATGACTTGCAGTCTGATCCAAAATACTCTGTGCTTAAACTCAGTGACACAATACAGAGTGAAGCTGTTAAGTGTGTGGAAATCTCTAAACCGAGCACTAATTGGGTCATTAAACAATGTGAGTTGATCAAAACTCTGACTGCTCTTTTTATATTTGCAAATAAAAGGGACAAAGCTTCACCAGCAGTTCCCAGTGTGGTGTTGAGAAATGTATTTGCGATTTTATTTATTTGAACAAAAAACTAAGTTCACATCTACTTCCCACACTGTCATCCTCACAGTTTTCTCTGTGAAAGCATGTGTTTTTCCACTATATGCAGTTACCTAGGAGAGCAATGCACTCTTAACTTGACATTTAAAATTATTACATGTTTTAATAGAACACAGGCTGTATTATACTCGCCCTTATAAAGCTGGTTCAGAAATTTTAAGGTTATCCATGAAATGCTCAGTTTACAATATATTTAACCTTTTAATTTCTCTCACCCTAGGCCGTGAATAGAGTAAGAAGTAAAGTAACATAAAAAGACAATAAAATCCAAATCTATGCTATAAATTACACTTAGATCTACTCAGCTTGTTTTTGTAATTAGTAGCCCTCTCCTGAAAGGAATGGAAAAAAACAGTTAAACTTTTCGCTGAAGATACAGCTTTGTTTAAGTAACAGTTTTACATGCTCACATTCAGTTTTAACTGAGGGTGATCTTGTTTTACAGAAGATTATAACTTGTTTTTCACTGTGACAAATGCTTTGTGCGTTTGGAGACACAGGAAGAAGCTAAATAAATCGTCTGAGTGAAGTGTTAGGCCACCATGAGACAGCACTTGTCTTCTTACTTTCTGCTTCTCTAAGTGTGTGTGTTCTCCCTTCTCAAGGCGAATTAGAAAAGAGGAAGCAATGAACTTCCAGAGTAGTCGGAGGCGAGGAGAAGATGGTGTCGCCATGGTGATTGACTTTCTCCTGTCCAACGCCCGGCTGGTTCTGGGAGTTGGAGGAGCTGCCATGTTAGGAATTGCTACGCTGGTGGTGAAACGGGTGAGTGTTTTTTGAGGTCGTTGGTACCAGTGAATTATGCAAGATTCTCTATTTCTGAATCGGGAAAATAAATCCATATTTGGAGACACAAATTACTGCAAACATTTGGAGCCATAATTCCTGCACACTATTCTTATTTTGTCATGTGTTTATTTTTCCAGCCTCTTGTTTTTTTAAATGTATTTTTTCATTTTTATTGACATTGACATTAGTATTGTTAAATTCACACATCACTTATAGTTAGTAGAAATATATTATTCACAGCCTCATTCTATTTATACTATAGTCTTCTCCACACTAAACTTGTGTCCAATGTGTCCGTCTCACATTTTAGCATCTTTTCTTATCACTTGTGATGTAAAAGCGTCAGGTTTCTATTTCTAAATTGTCCACAAAGTGTCTCTCCTGTGTGGCTTCTGACAGCTCGGTGTCAACTGAATAATCAAGCTGCAAAAGAAATGGAGCCAACTTTGCTAACATCAGCACCACACCTGAGAGCATCAGAGACAACAAGAAAATAACCAGCTGTATTTGTCTGTATGTGTTATGGAGAGGATTATATGAATTTATGAATGCGAAATTACTGCTACCTGGACAGTAGCGTGAAATATATCACTTGTAGTTAATGGACTAAAAGATTAACTAAAACTTCTCTTCAATTGTTCCGTTTAAACCATTTTGTAAGGCTGATGTTATCTTTGTGTCTCTTAATTTTATTTTGTTTGCCTGTGGGTGATGATGACGTACAGTCTTTACTCTATGTGTGTTCAGTGTAATGTCAGTCATGTGGTGGGTGCATGACTATATGTATGTTACAATGACTGTTTGTGTTTAGCTGATAGAGCGCGCAGGCCGTGCAGCCGATGATGAAAAGGTAGAGCAGAAGATGGCTGAGAGCTGGGAGGAGTTGAGTTTGGTCTCTGCTTCACCCACAATGATCAGGAAGGGCATAGAGGGTGTGGTGATGAAACATGTTGCCAAGGCAGCAAAACAGCAGAAAGGTATCCACAATTGGAAAAGATGCACAAAAATCACACATTAGCACCAGAAATATGTTGAATGTAAAAGATATCTAATCACGGTTTGAACCTCTTTTCCACTCAGCTGACCTAGGCCAACAACCTGAAATGTCCTCTCTGGACGTGCAGCCCAAGCCTGAATCCAAGTCCAAGAGAGTCCAGCTGTGTGTCCTCAGTCTGCAGGTACAATCTGATATTTCACCCCTTACAGTAACTTTTGAAGGCATAGATTATGCATTCACTCTTAGCAACTGCTAAGAGCTCTGTGCGATGTTGGCTCATTCATTTATGCTTGTGTAACATGTTTTGTAAAGTGCAGTGCTTAGAAGGCTACGCATTGTTATGCAGTAGCTAGGCGGCACAGAGCCTCAAGAGCTCTGCATAATCAAAATACACTATGAGCTTGTGCAGTGGCTGTATGGAAGAAGTCAGACAAGCATGAAACAGCTTTTAGTCAGTGTGTAGAACATCCACATGAGCAGAAGGGTGGTGGATTGTTCTGTAAGTAGCGACATAAAATAATTTGTTGAGTAAATGTTAGTAGAGCATTTGCAGATGCATGACTGGACATAAGAGGGCATATGAAACAATGGAAAAACAGTTGCACATGTTAATTATTTATTCTTCCTCTTGGGAGCACTGATTTTGCAATGAATGTTGGGAATGTAGAAATACAGCAGAACAGTAGATTTCTATTGGCCAAAAACACAGACGGGTGATTTTAGGATTGGTTCAACATCCACCATAGGATCAGTGGTGCATTAGCCTTTGGTCCACTTTACTTTTTTTCTGTTTTGTTTTGTGTTTTCAGGTCATTCTGCTTTGTGTATGGCTTTGAAACTCTATACAACTTTATACTTCATGGATTAGTCACCTTTATGGAAAAAAAAGATTATTTTCAAATTATTTCAGTATACCATTAGTATTTTTTCAATATGTTCCACTACAGTACCCGTCTATGTTGCGGAACAACAGTTACTTGTTCGGCACTCTGCTTCCCTGAAAAACTAAAACCAAATTCTATAAACTGTGTTTAGGATCGTCTCCAGCAGTTTTATCACACGAGAGCTGCTCTTGCACCACATGAGGTCCAGAGGGCTCAGTCTCTGGCCCTGGACATCTGCACTGAGATTCAGGGTTTCCTGCACAGCCGTCACCCTGACATGCCACTGGGAGAAATGAGCCTTGGAGGTTCTCTACTGGATGACCTACAGGTACACATGCAACATTAAGAAAATAGATACGGAAAATCACACTGTTTTGCCTGTAGTGATAATAACAAGTAAGATGAGTTTATTGCTGTATTTCCATGTTTAGGTGGTCAGTGCAGACCATGCATGTCTCCTGGTGCCTCTGCAGCTGGAGGCTTCTCTGTGGCGTCTCATTCCGGGAGAGGAGACGCTGCTCACACATCCGCTGCACTGGATGGTTCGACGAATCAATCTGGAATATTTTCCCAGAGGACAGAGTTACTGGGACAGGTGATCACACACACATACAATAACGCAACAACTAGATCAAATCGGTTAATCTGCTGATGGCTTTTTCAATCAAAATACCCATCACAGTGTAGCAGAGCTGAAGCTGCAATCTACTAATGTTTTGTTCATCCAAAACATTTTTTTTTTTTTTGTCTGAGCTGGAATTAGTAAATCTTTTTTACTACTTTTGCTCAGAAAAGTTTTCTTGCAATCTACTTTAAAAAAAACTTTTTTGCTGGTTTAAAAAAAACAACAACAACTATTAAATAGTGAAATAGAAAACACAGTAAAACTGCTTTCTCCTGTCTTGTAGGTACCTGGTGGGCGGTTATTTGTCTGCAGAAACTGTTGTGAACATGTTTAGTAAAACTGTCATGGAGACCATGAACTGGCCATCAATCAGCGGCACTATGGACTGTCTCGTCAGACCAGTACTGGGAGGAGTAGACCTGAGACTGGAGATTCGGTGCGTTTGCTTTATCTCTGTTATTTTGTTGTTGCAGTGTTGGAAATAAGATACAGCTGGTTCTCACAAGTTGACACCACAAATAGAAAATATAACCTGAATTGCAGAATATAAATAAAAATAATGTCATGATCTTAACAAAAATCTTTTCCCGCTATTAAGTTCCAGTTCATTTAATCCCTATTTTGATGATGAAGTTTGTGTTGGTGATAAATTTAGTGTGTTGCTCTCTCTGATTGACTTTTATGATCCTTTAGGCCTGGAAGTGATCCGCCCCTGTTTATCTCCATATTGCCTCTGCTGAGGGAGGGGGACGTGGTCCTGACTGCCGAACCAGAGCTCACCTCTCCCTGGGTCAATGCCTGGCACCTGTCACTCTACCCGTGGGAGACCCAGCGTCTGGCTCAGCTTGACGCAGTTGATGACGGATACCGGAGACTCACACTTAAAATCCTGAAGGCAGTGTGTAGACTGAACCCCACCCTGCGACCGCTCGAAGCCGCCCCGCTGGCCAATCTCATCCTGCACCTCAGTGACAGTCAGGGTGACTGGTCTGAGGTCAGCCTGAATGTGAGATTCCAGCAGTGTATCACAGAGCTGATTGGCTACCTTGAACAAGGGGCGTTGCACAGTTATTTCAAACCAGCTGTCAATCTGCTAAGCAGCTTGTCAGAGGACGAGGTGGACCAGATAGGCTTCATGCTCTACTGCGCTGTGTCAGAGCCTGAAATACTGTTCATATAAACTCTGCACACACGTCAGATTGGTCAAGCTCTGACATGCAAACAGATCAAGGGATTAATGTTATCATGATAATTATCATCATATTATCGTGATCATCCATCATGTTTGGTTCTAGGCAAAGAAGATTCTTCCCACTGCCTACTCCTCGTTTGCCTCCTCCATCCCACTTCGAAACAGGGAAACAGGGTACAGTTGTAATGACAAAATGGCAGGCACCATGGACTGATGTCTACACCGGAGGAGGAGACACTACAAGGAGGCTATGAATGTGAAGTGACAATCATGCGAGGAGAGAATTTGTGCCAATGAAATGAGTCGAGGGAGTGTTAATGTTTAAAATGATGCTTCTTCAGGATGTGCCGGGCCATAACTCCCCACACAACACAGCCAAGATGGCAGGTTTGCGTGATCATCATTTTTACAGGGAGTCAGTTTATTCCTTAAGTTATCCGGTGATTGATGGTGTTGCGTTCTTTGTGTTTGTGTGTTCATCACTTCCTAAGTCTCCTCTATTCTATTCTAACTATGCATAAAAATAATGATGTGCTGAAATCCATCTGGTTTGCTGCACTTGGTCTTATTTAACTCAGCATGTTTATTTTATTATATTGGAGGGTGAAGCGTGCATATTTTTGTCTTATAAAGTGTTCAGTCTGTTGCCAATCTTATTTGGGTAAAGGAACCCTGTAAATCCTGATTAAAGTTGCCTATTAATTTTATGCAGTTGATTTTAAATGCGGTATAAATGTTGTGGGCATTTCTTCAGTTGTGTTTTCTTGCTGATTGTAAGACAAATTGGTTTTCTTTGATTGAACAGTGAAACTGCAAATAAAACTTCAAGCACTTAAATTCTTGATCAGTTGCAGTGTTTAACACTGACTGCTGTCAAAAGGTATTTGTAGCTGCAGTATAGGGGAAACTTCATGTGATTTTTCAGCTGATAATTGCCACTGTCAGCTGATGGCCTTAGCAACATAAATAAGAGGGTACTAACATGTGACATAGACTTTTAGAGTTCCTAAAACAATACTGATATGCCCTAATACAAGGAGCTTTATTGTCCTCTCACTGCACTTTCTATACAGTCACAGTACAGTGACACATTATGCCTTAAAATTGAATTACCCGAGGCTCTTGTGAGGGGAAAAAGTTGTGTAGTTTCAAATTTAGGAACTTAAACTAATATTACTTTGTAATTTAAGAATTAACATTTTAATATGTACAAATAATAACAACATACAACCACAGCACTTCCTTTAAAAGTCATGTTTACACAGAGTATGGATTGTGGATTTTGTCTTCCATTTCTTACACTGTGTTCACATTAAAGGATCACTCGAGGGCCAGTGTGGCGGATCAGGATGATGAGTGTAACCTGTCGCGAAACAAGATCAACGCGGGAGCTGTTGAGGTCCGGAAGTAGTACTGTTGTTGATATTGTTTTACAAAACATTTACAAGAATACAATTTTAAAAATCATCTTCAGGTCCTTGGGGTTCTTGCACATATGAAAAAGGCTGCTACTCTGCAAGATCAGTACTTTTACTTTGGAAAGCTGCACATTTTGAAAGAGTATTTCTACTCTATTTCTGAAAGAATTTTAAATGCAAGATTTTTATTTGTAACCGTGTTTTTAGATTGTGGTTTGAGTACTTCCACTGACTATTTCACAATGTGTCTTTTTGTTTGGTCACTCTGAATATCAGTGGAAGATGAATATTCACTAACACTTAATGTTTTATGCAGACATTGAAGCAGAATTGATCTTGTAATGATGAAGACCACAATCTAAAAGTACTATTACAAGTAAAAGTATTGCATTTAAAATTTGTTGAGTCAAGTTATAAAAGTATTACCAGAAAACTGTATTTAATAACTGGTTCAAAGGAAAAGACGACCTGCAAGAAGGCTTCTCTCAGGCAGACATCCTGAACTCATAGAACTTATATTTGTAAATTTTGTAATATAATTCTTATTGGTGACCTAATGTAAATTTCTTCAAAGCTTTAATGTTTAAAAATAAATCATGAGATCAAGAACCATGGACAAATGTTGTGTTCACATTATGTGAAAGCCTGTTTAAATATTGAGTCATTGATTTTATCTTCATTTATTTTGCTATTTCTTAGAAAGTTCTCACCATCACCTATGTTCCATCACTGATCATATTATTATAATAATAATAATTATTATTATTATTATTATTATTATTATTATTATTATTATTATTATTACTATTATTGGTAATAAAATAATATATATACCCATAGGATTACAAAAACACCCTTTAGCACTCGAGGGACTGAAACATTATAAAAAGCAACATATTTAAAATCAAAATTTAAAAAATACAGTTAAAAGTTAAATATACTTTCTTTCCTTTTCAACCACTGCAGTGTGTGTACATTCATAACGGTGGTGGACAAAATAATAGAAACATCTGGGAGTGAAATGCAGTACAACAGCGCCACAATCAGCAGTATGAGAAGTACCAGCACACACTGAGCAGCACACACTGTGTGTTTCATTTCCTTTGTGCACATGATGAACTGACACCCAGCATGTTTTCTTATAAAGCCCTTTATTGTGGAGGGGGTGACCGGAAGTCTTCACCCCCGGGAGGCTTCACTTTGGACCCGGTTCTCCAGCAGAACCTTCACCGGCGTCTGTCACATGCTGAGGACTCAGTTTGCCGGTGAGACAGGCGACAGGCGACAGGTGACAGGCGACACCGAGGCCCAGGTTTGAAGCTCAAACTTACCGTGTGCTGGCTGCGAGGAACAGGAACAGATCCCCGGACAAAGGTCAGTGGACCGTGTGACCGCACCGAGCTTTCGCTTCTCCGTGAACTTTGGTTCCTGAAAACGTCCGCAGCTGTCGACGGGGAGCGGGCGGGAGACTCGTCCGAGCTCAGCGCAGCTTCACGGCTTAATGAAGGCAGTGAACTGCGCAAGAAGTTGGAAACTCTGCGGTTGTTGTTGTTGTTGTTGTTGCGCGAACAGCTGAGTCACCGACCGGAGGCCGGGTGGCGGCACCGGGGCGACCCAGAGGCTCAGCCCGCCCGCTGAGCGGCTCCAAGCGGCTCGAGTCGCTGTGATCCATGGGTTGATCCGCTCGTTGTTGGAAGATGATCGGGTCACCGGACCTGCTGGCCTTCACCAGCACTGAGGGGTTTGGGGAGGGAGAAGAGGAGCAGGAGTGTGAGGGTCCTGGTCTCCCTGAAGAGCTCTCGGTCCCCCTGCTGCCCCTGTCCCAGCCCTGGGCCTCCTCCGCCCGGTTTCACAGGGACTTCATACTGGTGGCTGAATTCTCAGAGCAGGTGTGTTTTTAATCCGGATAAACATGTTTCTTTTATCTGTCAGAGGAGGAAGTAGTAGTTAAGTACTTCAGCAAATACAAGTACAGAAGTAACATTAAGTAAAAGTACTTAAAGCTGCAAAAGTTAAAGTACTCATGTGACAGATGTGCTGATCTTCAAAGCTCAGTTTTCAACACACAGACAGAAAAATGTGGCAAACACGAGATACTGAACAGCATGTTTCATTTTTATTCCCTCTTACTTCTGTTTTTAAAGACGCGTGATGTGACGCTGATAAAATCACTAAACAAACTGAATGCTACCGTTCAGGTTTGCTCCTGGTAACTGTGTGGTGGCATTTATTCAGGAAGTGTAAGTGATACTGAGACCTGTTTGTCTGTTTTGCAAGAGACAAAGTCTCAGGAGTCGGAGTCATCAAAATAACTAAATAAAAAAACAACAATATAACAAAGATCATACAGGTTTTAATGCGTTAAAAGTCCAAAGAAGATATTGTTATTGTTTTGATTGATCACCTTTATTGTATTTTATAAATATGAGTCAATATAGAGTTTGGTGTCTGTAACAAAACCAAAAAATCAGGAACAGAGGCACAATATGACTCTTTTAGCTGGGACATGTGTGTTAGGGACCATGGTAAATATAGCTACAAGGGCTCAGGAGTAAAACTGTTGTCACCTAGCACAGTCCACTGCTGCCCCCAGAAATGTAACCAGAAACTCTGCTATGCAAAGAGGAAGCCAAACATCAATTCTGTGCAGAAACGCTGCCAAGTTGTCCGAACCAGAGCTCATGTCAGGTGGACCGAAACACAGTGGAAACATTTACTGTGGTCAGATGAGTCTCAGCTGGTTTTCAGGAAGAAGGGACGTCAGGTTTGCTCTGCCAGAGATGAAAAAGACCATGTAGACTGTTAATGGAGAAACGATCAGTCTGCAGACTAGAGCTGTCTCCTACTGAAGATGTGGCACATCAGTAACCATGGACTGTTGAACAGCTGACGTCTTGCACCCTTCAAGAATGGGCAGGTCTAGTATCATCAGTTTCCAAATGGTTAGAAAGTGTCATGAATGGAAGAAGGGAGTTCTAACACTATGGACAACATGCCTCTGTCCAAACTTTTTTGATATTTACAAAATACAGTTAAACTGGTCAGTAAATCTGTCAGATAAATAAAGGTTAACAAATCAAAGATTGAAATTTTCTGATTAATCATTTATACTTAAAATGAGCCAAAAAGGAATTTTAATTTACTGTTTGCTTCATTTTATAGTGAAACAGAAAATTGTCAATTCCTCACAATAATTTATCAATTGGTTAATGTTTGCCAGTTTGTTGTTGATATATAATTTAAATGATTAATCAATTATCAGTAGTTTGTGATGCCTTTTCATTCATTATGACGCTACTAAGTAAGTAAGTAAGTAAATAAAATCGTAATACTGTCACAGTGGTGAGTGTGAGAGCAGTGAGTCAAATGATAGATGGAGCCAGATTGTTTAGAGGCAGTGGCTGCAGCATGAGCACGCAGGATAAGGTAACAGCTAATTTTTTTAATTGTAGATTAATCAGATTGAATTAAATGGTTTAATTATTTAATTGATTATTTAGTGTCTAAAATAACAAGATTATCTTTAATTACTTTAACAACTGAAATTGTCTTTTTAGGCCACACTGGCTCAGTATTTCGATTGTGTACTGCATGTTTGTGTCTGTGTTTCCAGGTGGGTCCAAAGCCTGTGCTGACGATCCCAGACGACCCCCGAGTCATCGGCTCCTTTGACCTCAACCACTTCTCTGTTCGCATCATGTCCGTGGACTACCAGGCATCTGGCCCCGGCCAAACTAATCCATCTCCTCCTGGTCCTCGTCTCAACTTCAGCGAGGACTCCAAAGTGATCCTGGGAGATTCAGCAGACGATGCTTTTGCATATGTCCACTACCTGACGCTATATGATCTGGAGGCTCGGGGTATGGTGCGTCCTTTCTGCATGGCCTACGTGTGTTCGGACCAGGCGAAGCTGACGGAGAACTACTCTGAGCTGTCAACGCGCTTCTCTCAGGCATCTGACAGCCTCAAGACAGGAAACAGACAGGCGTTTTCTAAGGAGCTGCAGAGAAAACTACAGGAGCTGGAGTAAGAGGAGGATGTTCTCATAATAATATTCATATACTGTACATATTCTGTACATCTGGAGATACCACAATGAAGATTTGCGCACCCGTCGCTGCATTTCAGCCGTCTGCTCGGTGTAACTCCTGTCTTCTCTCTTTCAGGTACACACGGTTGACTTTGCTACAGGAGACAGAACAACCGAGGGCAGCGAATAGGTTCACAGATGTCGAAAAAAAGGCCGGTGAGCTTGAAGCTGTGGAGAATTTAATCTTAAATCACAGGGACCTTCTTCGTCAGGTCACTTCCTACCCGAACAGGAAGCTCAAACAGCCTGACTTTCTGCCCTACGACCTAGCTGATTCCATCAGTCCGACTACATTGCTCCCTCCTGAGCCCTGTCCAACATCCTCCTCCACTACATCCTGCAGGTCAGAGCACTGCCTCAAGCCACTGCAGGAGCTTTGCAACATCTACTTTCTCTCCCTAATGAAGGAGCAGCTTGCAGACACAGAGCGACGCCTACGCGGTGACAGGAGTGTACTGCGAACTGCTCGTGTCACGCGTTGGCTGTCCAGGAGTCTCAAGCTCACCAACTTCCTGTTTGAGCTGTGGAACCCAGAGGACGAAGAGGAGGATGAGAGCGCTGAGAGAGAGGCACGCGGGGCGACGGGGGGTAGGAGTGGTGTCCATGTGCTGCAATCAGAACCACTGAGCCTGGAGTCATTCTGCTCCTGTGTGGAGGAGATCCCAATCAAACTGGAGGCTCAAGAAGTAGCTAGGACAGTGACCCCTGAACCTGGTGTTGCCATGGAGATGACAGGAAGTGTGAGCAGTGGCGACAGCATCGAAGTGCTGGGGACTGAGAAGTCTTATCGGACACAGCATGTCGTTGCTGGATGTGACAGCAGAGGTAGGTCCACACAGACAGACCATCGGTAAAAGATGTGGATTTACTGATTTATCAAAGAAGAAAACCAAACATTCACTAGTTTCAGCTTCTCATGAGCTGAAAGTGATGATCAGATACAATTTAAAATATCGTACAGTATCAATCTGTCCATCAGTTCAACACTTTGGTCCACACTGAACAGCGCCACAGCTATTTGATGACCTTAATACTTTGTGCAGACGTGCACGATGAACTTTTCCTCTAGCATCACTATGATGTTGACATTAGTAGTTCTTCATAACTTACTTAAGGTTAATAAAAGATAATTCCTGCTGTCGATCCTCTGGTGCTGGAGAAAAACTAACAATAGTTTACTCTCTTCAGCAGAAACACCGGTTGGCATGATGGACACCTCCGTCAGACGAGCAGCTGTAGACGTAGGCATTAGACGGGTGCGAGCGTACGCCCGACGAGCCAACAGCGAGGACAGCATCGAGGTGCTGAGTACCACAGACTCAATCTTTCCTGACGACCTCACTGCCATCACAGAGGAAGAAGCAGAGCATCAACCTCTGAGTAACGGCTTTGACAATAAAGAAGAGACACGCACGGAGTCTAAATCTGTTCTCAAAGAGAAGAGAGTGAATGGAACCACTTTAGAAAACGAAAACAGAAACATTCAGGAAGATGAAGGTGGCGCTGACAGAGAAGAGTCCATTAAACAAATGTCAGTCACTGGTGGCTTTATAATCAAAGAGGCCATTGAGCGTTTGAAGAAGAATCAAGTTCATAAAGACAACAGCCCTCAGAAGATGTCCCAACGAGGTAACGCAACATTAATTCCACTATATTAATTTTTAAAGGTGCATTTAAAATATGTTGTGACTAGATAAAAAGATCCATCCACACTGGTTTTTGCCAGGATTATATAAAATAAGTCATTTGATTTAATAAAGGGGAGGGAGTAGTACATACTTGTAAATGCATCACTGCATCTTCCACTGAGAAATGAACTCAATCCAAATGGGAATTAAATATATGGGATAAAAAGTTCCAGTCTGTTGGCTCTGACAAACAGAGGAGAGCTGTGAGGGCTTCAGACAGACAGGAGAGGGGAAAACTCTGCAGTCCTCAGCCACAGAAACTGATGGTAATTTGATTGGCAGCTGTCAACAGCAGCCAACTGTTGAAACATTAGCTTGTTACCAGAGTCCAGTGTGTAAAACATGGCAGCTTGGAACAGAAATTGGCTTTTTTATTTTTTTTTACATCTGTCAAAATCAGTTACAAAAAATAAAAGCAGAAGATACACATGCTCAACTTGAACTTGTCAAATCCATCCATCCATTCTCTGCCCGTCATCTGTGGCTGAGCTGTGATGGCAGCAAACCATGAAATCCAGATGTTCTCATGCCAACAGAGTTTTCAGCCAGATGAGAAAATCAAATTAATCAAAACACAGTGCAGACATTTAAAAGCGAACTAATTAGAAAATCCCTTTGCAACATGCTTGTTTTCATGGGAAACAAGGAGTTACCCCAAACCTTTGAACAGTATCGCACACAATCTCTCCAGTGTGTTTGAGGGTCTGTCCCTGGGGCGTCCTACCAGTTGGACATGCCTGGTAAACCTTCAAAGAAAAGTGTCTCATGATCCTGATCAGATGCCTGAACAACTACGACATGCTCTTCTTTTCAGTGTGTAGCATCTCCTGGGTAGTGACTCACTGTTTTTAACAGGGTTAATGGGGGTGGGGGGTGTTGCTCCTGTTATTGAAGTATTCTGTACTACTTCCAAAAAGTAGATTGAACAAACTTTGGCTAGCAGAGTTTTTTTATTTTTGTTAATTAACTTTTGACTTTTCAGATCAATCTTTTTATTAATTACTGAGAAAACTTGAATAGCATCGTACACAACTGTTTTTACTTTACACAGCTGAAGCGGTGGAGTTGATGCCAAAGCGTTCTGAAAACGCTCAGGCGGTGCAGTCAGTGGACTTTGCTCCACCTCTTGCCCCGGGGAAGGTCGACCAGTGGCCTCCGCCCTGCGGTCCTCTCAGGCTGCTGAGCATCGACGAAGCATCTGACTGCACCAGCTTCACTGGCTCCTCTGACCCGCCCTCACCCACCCAAAATTTCCACACCAGCACCCACTTAGAAAAGAGGAGAAGAAGAAAGGCTGCACTCAGAGCCCTCAGGTTCCTCAAACAGAACTCTTTCTCCCAGCATGCTGTGTTTTGTCTCCTGAGCGGCCGGACGTTGGTCGTCATTGGAGGAGACGAGACGTTGGTCAGGAAAATGGTGGATGCTCTGGGGCTCTACCTGCCTGCTCCTGGTCCTGATAGAAGCGCAGCGATGCCATGTTTGACCACACCCCTTCAGCTGACCGACCTGCTCACCTGGAGACTGATAGGAATACACAGGTACGCCGGATCACCTGCAGATCCTCATGCTTTAACTGCAAAATCACAATTTTTATTGTTCAGATGCTGCAGTCAAGCGTTAGTTCTTCTTTATCATGTTCCTGGTCTTGTAATGGTGCACCATCAGGGCCTTACAGTGTAAAGTCAGACTTGTAATTCAGCGCAAATTATTATTACTATTGAGTTAGTCAGGAGTTTGGAGGACTTCACACAGCATCCCCCCCACTGACTGATTAAAAAAAAAAAAAAAAACTATTACAGCTTTAAAATGTATATGTTACATTTAAATTAGACACAACATTAATACAGCACACGTTTTATTTTTCTTCTTGACCAGATCATCCTCCAGCTCTTCCTCCGGCATTATTCACTCTCTGACTCGCTACAGTCGTTACTTGGCCCTGCTGGATCTGGACCAGAGGACTCTGCGCTGTCCGTCATACTCGGGCTCCCTCCTCGGCAAACTGGCTGATCCTTATACTGGCATCAGCCGAGGCATCACCTACCTGCTGCACCTGGAGAGCTGCCTGACTATGCTGGCAAACAAGGCTCTGCTGTACACATTCATTCCTGCCTTACAGCGCCCAAACACTGGGAAAGGTAACAATGACACGGAAGACGAGAACCTTTTGTTGAAACTAGGACATGGCAGCAGTGAAAATGACGTGAGAGTGATGCATTTCCTGTCAGACCTCATCAAACGGAGCCACGCAGGACGTGGACCTCCGGTTTTAAGATTCTCTTATAGCTCAGCGCATCTCCACAGAAATACATATGCAACATAGTCTGAAAGACACAGGAGGAACAAATGCTTATATCGTGGTGGCTACAAATCAGTCTCTAGTTTTGAGTGATTCACATTCAGTTGTCATGTTTAGATGAAGGAATCGCAGAATGGTTGTAATGTTTTATCTGCAGCAGCGTGTTAGAAAAGCAGCAGCAGCTACAGAGCTTTTGAGCGAAGGTAACCAGATACAATCACTTGAAGAGTAGAAACATTTTCTGGGTTGTGGTTGTGTGTAAAAGATGCACATAAGATGAACGACGAAATGCTGCTGATTCAAGCTGCATCGTCCTTTGTGTCATGCATCATTAAGCATTAGTGCTTCTTTCACCAATTAATAGATGCTGGAGTTTTATTTGAGTTCTTTTTAAAATGTACTTTTATCTCTGAATCACATGTGAACTTTAAGATAATTGAGCCACATATGTACACTGTGCAATTTTAACACGTCAAAACCTGTGTGGATCTGTGAGTACTGTGAAGGCACAGAGGTTTTGAGGCGTATAGATGCTGTATTTTAGTATTTTCAGTACTTTTATATAAATGTGTGACGCTCCATCATGGGTTAATTTAAAATTGTTATTTCAGAACTTGCACATTTCCAATCAACATCACTGCTGTTAAAACCAAGCACTGGTTCAAGTGAACTGTAGCCAAAACTGGACATGAGATTGGAGTTGAACAGATGGATTTTTTTTTAAATATCTTTTTTCAGTATCATTTTAAATGTACTTCACATCAATTGTTCTTATAAATGTGCATTTTACATAAAATACTAAAAATCAACTAGTCAGTATGAGTTAGATCAACATAGTGGAATAATGCAGTTTCTATCCCAAGTGTATCTGAGTACAATACTTGAGTAAATGTACTTTGTTATTTTGCACGGTAGCTTTAGACCTGAGAGCAGGTAAACGTTATTAACTTATCTCTAAATGCAATTACTCAACTATTGTGCTTACATACAATTATGAGGTACTTTACTGTAGCATGTCCGCGTTAAACTACTGTGTTTATGTGGCAGCTTTAAAGAAACTATGAGGTGTTCTTACAGATTAAGCTGCCTCGCAGTACGTAAACGTAGTTCCAATTAGCCCTACCAACCTTTACTCGCAATAAAGTGATGTGTACACACTTTTGGTACCTAATGTATATTTTAGTGTACTGAATACTAATGGAATAAAGTAAAATTTTTAATGCAGGATTTTTACTTGTGAGTATTTCTAGACTGCGGTAATGGAACTCTTCATATGTAAAAGATCAGTATTTCTTCCACCATTGTTTGTTGCAGACACTTAATTTCTGAACTACACCTGATCAACATGATGACAGAACAGCCTCCATCTGTTAAACACTGTACTTTTGTTATTTTGTGTATATTTACTCTGAAAAAAACACATTTTACAGTGTGATTTCAAATTAAGCAATAACTCAGCAAACCAAAACTTTCCCAACATGGTCAGTAAAATGGTCTGTTTTTCATTTATTCACCAGTGTTACATAATTGCCTCTTATGTACATTTCTAATAAAGTGAATCTCCAAAAGTATTTTCAGAAATGAACGTAAACACCATTCAGTTAAAATAAAAGTAGCCCATAGTGCAGAATTAAATTTGTTCAGTTTAGACCAGCAGCACGCTGAATAAAGCAACATAAAGTGTCATGTTGTTAAATACTGAACAACAGTGAGGATGTGTTTCAAGTCTGTGTTGTACTGGTCTGGAGATATATTCTCACGTCTGCGTGCAGCTGATAACTCTCCACACTGTTCGACCCTGTGTAGAGGAGACCAGGCAGCAATCAGTGTTTCTTCCACAAGAATCGATGTGCAATCAGGACAATCTGCAACCACAAGAGGGGAAATAAGTACAGGAATAAGGAGCATCAAGCCTGAGGGGAGGAAAAACTATATCCTGATCTACTCAGACTGTTTCAAGACTGGTATGAAGAACTATTCTGATTTATTGATGAATTAGTTTAAGTCATTTAATAATGTAATAAGCAATGATCTTATTATGTTGTTTCAATAGCACGTTTGTCCCACAAAAACTGGGGCAAGATACACATTCCCATGACTACAGATGTCTGAGATGCAAATTTAAGTGCATGAGCGCAAAGAGTCAAGACTCAGTTCAATGTTATTCTGTTGATTAACACCTGGTGGCAGTAATGGGTCACAAAATGGAGCAGTGCACTAGGAAATGGGCGAATAGAAGATGAATGTTAAGAGATATTAACGATACATACTACTGAAGAGAGTAACACATTCAACACATTCATCAGCCCTCAAAAGGTTTTAGTGACAAATAGTGGGTGAAAACTCCACAGGGAGCCTGAACGTACAGTCGGCTGCAAGGAAAAAGACGCTACAGACTTTTCCTGTACAAGAGGATTCTGAAATCACAAGACTTGAAGAAAGGAAAGGCTGATGAGAGCTGTGGGACTTACAGATGACTGTGAGATAGGCCCTTCATTTGAGAGGAGAAGAGGTTAATGGCCACTGGACTGCCTGCAGGGGGAAACAACACAGTGGGTTAAAAACAAAAAAAAAAACAGAGCATGAAGGACAAATAGTGAAAGATCACCACAGTAGTCATCACCAACACCACATGAGGGAAGAACCTATCAGAGCTACAGGCTCTTACTAACTTAGAATTACACACCCGACTTCTTCCCCCAGCTCAAGATTGTGTGCTTTTGCTGCTGATGTTATAAATAAAATGTGACTCACTGGTCCCAGTTCTCTGCTGAAGAAGACAGAGTGAATACGATGGAGTGAAGAAAGGGTAAAAAATTATCTGGATCTGACAGAAACAAAGAGACTGTTGTTATGTGGCTGTGTTCCACTTCTTCACGTTGTTTCATCTTCATTTACAGATACACTAAAGAGTTTCTGACCACTTCTTGTGCTGTAGAACAATATTTTAAATGGGTGGATGCTTGTATTTGTGTCCCAGTGCAGTCCTCATTTGAGGTGTACTGAAGCTTTGAGGAGCAGAGATGTTAGCTGAGGTACTAAGAATTCAACCAGGTCAGTACACTGACTCATCATCAAGAAAAGACATCCACACACCTTTTGTGTTTTCCATCTCCTGCGTGATCTCCTGTAAGAAGGTTTTGAGGCGTAGCCCTAAACTGTCCCACAGCCACTCGAGAGCCCACATATTCTCCTGAGAGACAGAAAAATCAACAGATAAAATCTTACTGGCTTCAGCTTAATGGCCCCTTGATACAATAAGAACATGTCTGATGACTAAAAGTCACTGTATTATATGTATCGGTATATGTTTATGTAAAATGACTTTTATTTCAGTAAAGTGTATATTTGTTGCATTCATCAAAACAAAACATAGACTTATAAAATGTCCACAAACAGGATGTCACACCTGATGGAAAATACCTTAAAAGTGTTGAGCACAGGCAGCGCTGGGCTCAGGGGAGCGTTAAGAATTCTCCAACATAGAGCCCCAGTTACCACCAGCAACAAGGACTGATCTGGGTACACCTGTAACCACGAACACACAAATTTATTAACTTTATTACCACTCGGGACATCCATAAGTTTGAAAATTCATGTGTCATCTAAACAGACTTACCTCCTGAAAGAACCGTGGGATCTGTATGTTTGACCCGTCCAGGTCTCGTAGTAAAGAATTTACAACAACTCTTGCTTCCTGAAGTCCAGAGGTTGAGCAGACAACACAGAATGAACACAAGTACAACCATAATAAATGCAAAAATATAAAAGGTGGAAGAGCTGTAAATAAGCTGGAGATACATACGTGCAGAAACTGTGGGTTCGGTGCAGAGAGTGAACCAGAGGGTGAGTTGACGATTGTGAGTAAATGGGCCCAACATTGAGACTATACCAAGAGCAAAAGGTAAATTAATAAATAATTACAGGTCTCTACAGGTGATTTTTTGTTGATGGGTTGTGTAAAGTGAAGTTTGCATCATTAGATCTGCATTAATGAGATTTCTAAACAGCACAGTAAACTGTGATGCAGAGCTGAAGACTCACATCAAAGAACACAGCAGAGCAGAGTCTCTGAGCCCTGAGAGCAAACTTCACCAGCTCAACACGCTTCAGTGGCACAGCGTCTAGACAGAGGAGAGAGTCTGAGTCCTTAAAGGGAAACATACCCGAGGTAAAGTGATTAAGTCATAATATATCTTTGTCTGACCTTTAATTGGCTCCCATGTCGCATCAGAACAGCAGAGCTGTGCTGGCTGATTGACCATCAATTTTGGTGCTGTTGCTGTTTCAAAGATGCGGAGATAAAAGAGGAAGAGGAACGGAGTAAGGCGAGTGGCGGGGGCATTTACTGAGGGGAACAAACTGTGAACTGCTGACATTAAGTCTCCGTCCAAGCACTTGAAGAAAGGGATGAGGTCCTGAAGCTGCTGCAAGCTGTGGGAGACAGAAATCGAGTGGAGCGAGTCAACAACGTGTGAGATGGTATGGTGAGATGCAGTTTAATTTTTATTTGTACTGACATGTTCATATTTTTAAAAGTGTGTTTTGGCAACATTTGTGAAGAAAAGCATAAAATAAATAATAAAATTATGATGTGATAATGAACACTCACAGTTTGGAATCGTCAGACTGGATCACCCGTAGGTATCGATACAATTCTCTGTACCTAAAAGCACAACACACCCATGTCTGGTTTCAGTTCTTGTTGTAAGAAAATGATTTGTGCATTTAATCTACATAATTATGAAAAGATGTGTTTATCCATTGTTTACCTGCGCTGTTGTTGTAATAGTTCTGTTCTCAGCAGAACCACAGAAATCTGTTCAAACAGGACGTCCTTCTTGCCTTTATCTTTGCGAATGCCTGACACATTTTGTCCCTTCAGCACAGACATGAGCAGGACGTCATCCCAGGGACGGACACACAGGCTGAAACACATCCAAATCAAGTTCTATTCATTTACAAAAAGACTCTGATGTGTGGCCTTGAATGGGGAATGAAAAGGAAAACACACAGAAACTCTTATTAACCGCTATTAGTTAACAGCAATATTTTAAACAAACACACACACACCTGTTCTTCATGCTCTTCAGATCAGCAGGGAAATATAATTTCTTGTAAAACTCCTGCATTTTGCTAGAGAATTCTGGAGTAAATTCAAACATCACAATCTGTCGCTGCACTGATGCTATGACTCTGGGAAAACAGACATGTGCACACACACAGAAAAAATATATAAATAATATAAAAATATATAGTATCACATGAATTTGCTGCAGAGATAAAACAAGTTGGAGTATGCGTTTACCTCTGCAGTAGCACCACTTTGGCCTGAGCAGCATTTGCCATGGGAGAAGTTAAGATGAAATTTCTGCAAAAAATATCAATAATAATAGAAAGTTAACTGGAAGGAAACCAGTAATCAAGAACAGGAAATGTTTCTTTGTGTTTGTACCCTGAGACTTGAAAATGTCGAATAAACTCTTCAGCAGCTCCCAGTCTCATGATGGCAGCAGCTCTGGTGTTCTGTTTATCTGCTTTAGTCAGGAATGACGACACAAACTCATACACTGGTGTGTAACTGGGTGGGGGGGAAGAAAAATTTACAGTCTGGACATACAGAAAATAGCCCCAACATTATTTTTCTACATTCTGAACTGCTCTGCTTCGTGACTCACTCATGGATGAGGCCTTGCTGGTTTAGTAGATTAAGACCATATTCCTGTAATGTCTTTCCCTTGACAAAAGAGGAGAACAGTGCACACAGATCTTGTCTGAAGCTCTGCAGCATATTCTCTAGACAGAAGGGAGACCAATCCAGTGACTTAGTGACATGTAGTAACACAACAAATGATTCAGTTTGATGTTTTTCAAATGCAAATGTCATCTTCATGTCCATAGACAGCATGTGAGAACAAGTACCTGCCTGTCGGAGGTGAGTGTCTATTTCTGACAGAATAAGGTTGAAATGCTTCAGTCCTCCCAGCAGAATGTCGTTTCTGATGTTGTTCCAGAAATCGCTTTTTTTGTGGCTGTTGCAGTGGCACCTGCCGCTTTGACTCCACACTGCACACTAAACACGCACAAGACAACATCAAACAACGCGAAGAAAACATGTCCGAAACTTTTGTCTGTCCGTGGTCAAAAACTTGCTCAAAACAGTTGATT
The DNA here is from genome assembly GCF_900324465.2 of Anabas testudineus. NCBI lineage: Eukaryota > Metazoa > Chordata > Actinopteri > Anabantiformes > Anabantidae > Anabas > Anabas testudineus. The sequence continues at coordinate 6,192,048 of NC_046610.1, read as the reverse complement.
TTAGTGAATTGTAGTGCATGAGATCGACTGGTTCAGTTACAGCAAATGCCGACAGTTATATGAAAACAAAAGATTTTTATATTCTAAAACAATACAAAATTTAAATACGACAAAATCTTTGTGTAGCTTGTATTGTTCAGTTATAAAAAAATGAGAGATTCACTATTATGACATAGTATAATACATGCCAGTGTCTGTATTGTGGGTTTTCTCCAGCTTTATATAAACTTTACCAAACGTTAGTTCACAGGTGTGGCAAATGAAGCCAACGCCAGCATCTTTACAGACTGTATCAACACGTACCGATGATGCCAGCTTGTCACAGATGTAGCAGAAACACTGATCGCAAAAAAGCTGATTACTGGCCACAGGAGCTTCAACTTCACAGTCTGTAGCCCTGAACAGGACAAAAAGATAGGCAGCATTTTCCTTAATGTAGAGGAATTAGGCACTGATGAGTATGAAAGTGTGTGTGTGGTAATCATACTCACGTGTAAGGATGTATGGGACAGTCATAGCGTGCATGAGGCAGAACCTCAGCACGGCGGGAGAAGGTTACTACCAGGTCTTCATCCAAGGCACTTTGAGGTAACACAATATCTGAAACACAACAGCAGCTGGTGACTATTAATAACCTCTAATATAACACATACAACAAGTGCATGAATTAAAGTTGCTACCGTTCTTCTTCACATCTTCCACCTCCACAATGACAACTGAAGATTCACTGCATGATATAGCCTGAATATCATCATCATCATCTTCATCATCATCATCACTGAGGATGATTATTTCTCCGCAGTCTCCCGTTGTGCACATCAGAACGTCTACCTCATCAAGCAAAGACATAAACATAAAGACAATCAAACTTACAGCTGTATAATCTGTGTTTCTGTGTATGAACTGAGCCCGAGTGAGTCACACATTACGCCCTACGTGTTTTCTTCCTCTTTTTAACGTTTTGCACCATATCACCCTTTATGTGACAATCTACTTTACAATAAATCGTATAAATCATAAACTGAATTGTGACTTAGTGTATAAATGAATCTCCAACCAAACCTCTTTTGTTTTTTGTTTAATTTTAAGCTGCCAGCTGCTAGCTGTCCCGAAGTCCCGAAAGTTAACTACCTTTAAAACAATGGCCGAAAGTAAACTAATTTTGGTTTAGCCTTTTAGTTAAAAGTATACTGTACAGATATTTGTTTTAAATAGTCATGTGGAAACGCATTTATCTTACCTTCGTCTTCCTTGTAAACAAAATTAAAATGTTGTGTTTCGCGCCGGGGTTCTCAAATCGCACCGTCACCGGATGTGACGCATTCTTCTTCTCCGTCGTCGTGTTAATTGTTTCCGTCTCCCGGACTGAACCAATAAAGAAAATAATAAATACATATATAAATGTTAAAGTTATTTATAATAGTAATAATCATAACATTTATTAAAAATGAATTAAATTAAAAATCTGTATTTTATTTGAATAGTTAATAAGGCTGGTATGTTAATTTAGTGGGTTGACTCCCAACTCCTTTTTGCAGCATCTCAAGAAACTCTACAGTGGTGCCATCATAAGTATATTTGCAACTTTTTAAAAAACTATTTCCCAAAAGGGATCAATGCAATAAGTCATTATTATTAATGCAGATGAAAGCCCCCGTCCAGTGCTAGGTATAGCTTTCTTTCAGTTTGTTGTACTTGTATATTTATTTCTGTATTTAAATAGAGATTTAATGATAGTTTTTATTTTTTATATTTTTTATGTTGTCCCTTTGTACCTACTAATGCATGGCCTAATTCTTTTTCTGATGGTGTATGCATAATGTGTTTGCCTTTAATGCTGACTATTATGATTGATGGTGGACTAGGGATAGTTTATATTTTGTTTGTTTATTGTACTTTTTGACACTGATATGGAAAATGTTCCACTGTATTGTCTATGTCACAATAATCAAATAACCAACGTTGAAGCTTCTCTTTTAAATCCAGTTTAATCATTTCTCCTCATGTTTTAGGCTTAGTAGCAGCTGACAACCTCATATCTTTACTGTACTGCTTTCATACATTGGAGATCAAAGACTTTGAAAACAAATGACCAAATTCTTTGTCCATCTGCTTTCCTAGACTCCTTATATTTACAATTAAGTAATGTGAGGTTTTAATTGAATCAAACAGTCATCCATTATGAGTATTTCAACGTGAATGGGACAGAACAAATATAACATTAATATTTTATGTAAAAGTAAATTTCACTAAGCTTTTACTGACAAAGCCCACATGACAAGGCACTGCTTTGACACCATGACCATTCTGAATGAGGATCAGTAACATAAATAAGAGATATTTTTAGGACTGCTGTTACAGAGCTGCTGCAGTGCTGTTCGTCTTGTCCTTGTTACGAGAATGATGTCTCCTTGCTCTGGCTCTCTGGTTCCTCTCAGACTCTGTCAGTCCATCTGCAGCTTCTGTTTTCACCACTACAGAGTCCGTCTGCAGCTCTGCCTGTTTGTCATCAGCACCCTGAGCAGGCATGTATTTCAACCACTGCTGGTAGTAACCCCGGAAACCATCAATGTGGACCAAATAGTTGCTCCTGGATTTGTACTAGGATGGAGAGGATAGTGAAAGGAAGAAATCAAGGCTGGGCAGGAACGTTATCAGCCTCAAGGATGTTTGGGAAACCAGATTCTTACTTACCTGGTTATAGTTGGGAGGATACTGCGCAGCAAACTCCAGCTGTTTGATGATAACCTCATTAGGCCATACTCGCATTTCACTCATGGTTTTCAGGATTGTTTTCAGGTAAACGTAATCCAGTCTCCGAGTTGCTTGACCAATGAGAGCAGAGAACACCTGGACGTTGGGCCTAAGTCCTGCCACCTGTGAAGACCATATGTAAAGACCAAACCATAACATTAGTTGCCTGTACATGAGTAATCTTTTAGTACAAGCAAACGATCACCAGTTCTAAGTGTAACATCTGTTCCAATTCAATACTGATGCTAAAGCTGGCGACTTTCAGATTGTATGTCATCACCTCCATGTCTTTTAGCAGCTGCAGGCCGTCACTCTGCCGCTCGCAGCCTAATGCAAGGCTTCCAAATGTCTGTACGTCCACGTTTATATTACGCTGTCGCATCACACTCAACACAGCCTGGAAAGAGAAAGAAGTGCAGAAGAACATGTGTAACTAAATACTGACTGCAGCTAATTATAACAAAACATTTCTAAACTTAACTTTAGTGGTATCTGTGTTTACAGAAACTTCATTCCTCTCTACTCTATTGGGGTGGAGGCAGAAACCAAAAATGCCACCACCAGAAGTGAGTGAGAATTTTATTTATTTATATTTTGTGAATTGACCCCTTAATGCAATTCTGCATGAAAGAATAGAAGGAAGGAGGAGACTGCAGATAACTGAGAGTGGATGGTGTGTGTGTGTGTGTGTGTGTGTGTGTGTGTGTGTGTGTGTGTGTGTGTGTGTGTGTGTGTGTGTGTGTGCGTGTGTGTGTGTGTGCGTACCTTTGCTCCATTCAGGTCACCAGCTCTAGCTGCTCTGCGAATCACAGAGTTAAAAAACGCAGCGTCGAGCTTCACTTTATGTTGTTTAGCAACTTTTAACAACAGACTCAGGGACTCGTGTCCTGGCTCCATCGTGTCCGCCAACAGGGTCAGAGTCCTGAGGTCGGGACTGAGTCCGTTAGCCACCATCTTCTCCAAGAAACCTTTAGCTCCTCCAATCAGCATGAGTCTATCAGATGGTCCATCCACAGTGCTGAGAGAAACCACGGCACTCTTCCTCGCCTCAAAAAGATCCAGAAGGTTTGGGGCTGTGGAATAATCCACTAATTCAGCTGGGACATAGTTTTCTTGTCTGACTGGTACCAAACAGGAAGATTCTTGGCTGCTAAAGGACTCCTCATTGTCTCTGTGTGGATCAGGTTGGACGAACAACTGCCTCTCCAGAAGGTCAATGTCAATTTTATCCTGTGATCTGGACTCTGACTTGAGATCTGAATTTTCTGTCTCTTTCTGACTCTCACTGTCGAGTCTCAGCAGCACTGCAGTGGCCAGTGCAGGATCACCAATCCCACAGTCCCTTGCAGTTCTCAACAGCAGGTTATAGTTCTGTTTGTCTGGAAGAATCCCTGACCTCAGCATCTGGCGCCAAACCTGACACAGAAACAAAAGATTATTCCACCTGTGGTCTCGCCAATGTTATCTATGTGCATTTCAGTCAACTAGTCTCACAATGAGATCTAAGACCATTATTGAGATTAAACATGTTAATATTTTGCGAGTCATAAGAGTCCATTTTCATCTCCGACAGCCCATAATGTTAATGGGTAAAGGTTTTTTTCGAAATGATGCACCTACCTGTAGAGTCATTCTGAATCCTGTTTCTTTATCCTTCAAGCAGCCCATCAGCAGGTAGTGGAAGGTCTCTTGAGTTACAACATGGCCATTCTGCAGCATCTCCTACACAAACACACACAAACCGATAATGATATAAAAGTATTAACACAATTCAGTGGACCAGCCCTTTATAAACCCACATAAATCTGAGCAGCTGTCGCACCTTGACAATGTGAATACAAGCTTGAAGGTGGTTGGTGATGGCGTGTGTCTTAAGAAGAGCGTGGTATGTGATGGTGCTGAGGGGGCAGTTTTTGCGGCGGAGTTCTTGTTCCAACTTCAGCGCCTGCTTAAGACCAGCTTGTTTTGAAGGTGACTCAGCGCAGGCATTGAACAGTGCAGTGTAGGTCGCATCGACAGGAACTAGACCTCGCTTCTTCATCTGAAAAACACATACATCCACACATTACTACACAATCTGAGGAGGTCGCGGTTCCCGTCACCAGGGAGAGCTCAAACATTTTTTAAAACACCTTTGGAATGATATTGATATGTGTTCACAAAATGTTATGTGTTAACATCAATAAATAAAACATCCTTACATCATTGTAGAGTCTAAAGGCCTTTTTGAGCTGTCCAGCTCGACCACAGCCTCCTATCAGGACAGTGTAGTTGTACTCCTCCGGCTGCAGCCTCTCTCCCTGCAGCATGTCTGTGCTGAATAAATCCAAAGCCTCCTGCAGCTGTGAGACGAACAAACACATTTAAATCCACTGGCAGAAATCAAAAAAGGAAGAAAGACATAATCCAGTATATTCACTGTTAGTCCAGACCCACCTTGTTCTCTTTGATGAGCTTCTTGCACTGTAAGAAGTACCAGTACGGTGTGTTTCTCCTCCCAGGTCTCCTGCGAGGTTTCACCTGGTCTTCTTCCTCTGTGGTTTTGTCCTCTCGGTGTCGCAGGTCCTGGATGTCTGAGCTGCTTTTCTTGAACAACCTCCTGGAGGACATATCGGTGGAAAGGGAGCCGAAGTTCTCCTCTTCCTCTGGGACTGGGTCAGCATCCCCATGGGAAGCTGCCGACCGGGATCCTGAACTAAGGTGCCGGGGCAGCTGCCAGAAACCCGGTGTGAGGAGCCTGGATGACCGATGTTGTGTCAAATCCTCGACCGGGGTCAGATTCAGAGTCCTGGGTGAGATCTTCACAGCTGACTGCCCGGAAAACTTAGCAACAGGGGCCGAGATTCTCCTCCCGTGGCGCACACACGAACATGCAAAGGACGTTAACATATTTACCAGTAATGTCTATTTTTAGCTAACGAGCAGGGAGCGGGTGTAAGTGTTTTTAAATCAAACACAATAGCTACATTACTACAAGTTTAGCTAACCACGTAGCTCCAAGCATGTTGTGCACCACGATGTTCAATGACACCAACCACATCAGACCTGAATAATAGAATTCGAACAAGATTTGTAAACTTATTAAGTTATAAAGTTTTGTCGATTTTGTCCTCGGATATAATTAACAAAGACGTTATTTGAAATATTATACCACTATTTATTACATAGGTTTACACATACATTACACAATAAAGTGTGTCTATTCAGATGATCCGATGTCACACGGATCGACTACATCGACGGTAGATTAGTATGTCTGTGCTGTTTATAATGGACTTACTTCCTCCCCTCTGCTCCTGATTAAAGGGACCTTCCGTCTCCTCTTGGACTGAGTTAAATCTGGTAAATTGTGCATTTGTTAAAGGGCTGGTTTACTGATTTGTATCTTACATCCTAGTTTGGTTCCACAGTCTCCCTTCCTAATATTAAAGTGTTGCTCTTATTATGGAGAAACTCCTCTAGAAGAGCTAAGCTGGAGGAGTTTTTAGTTCAGATGATGATGTTGGTCGACCAGGCACAACTATAACCATAGGAAACAAACAGACAGTCAGTTAAGACATCATTTAAGGGGAACAGCCTACTCAGATTTTGCCAGTACAAACTTTAGCTATAAAAATGTAAGGCAGAACTAGACCTCAACACTAGCCCCAGAACAGGAGATGAGTTTTGCATTATTAACATAAACACTTGTTTAATTTGTATGCTGGTTTTGATTTTCTTCCAGATATGACAGTTACATGAAACGAATAAAAGCAAAGCTAGTATACTTCTGTCATTTTAAAGTATAGCTCTAAATAGATTTATAGTTTTAATGAAAAAGTATGATGAACGTTGACATCTCAGGAGGAGACTGAATAATGGGTTAAATCCTGATTTGTATATGAGTAACTGAGGGCACTGGAATTAGAATAGGACACTTGCATACACACAAAATACTTCAACAACCACATGTGAATATATTTACTGACTCACTATCATGAAAACTAAAAGTTCTACATTATAAATCTACAGATCCCGTCACATAGAAGAGATAAGAGGTAGTTATCATCTTTTTGTAACACATTACTACAATGATCCTACAATTGGAGCTGTGGCCTTAAACTAAATCATATTTGCCACTTAGCGTATTTTTTATTTCTTTATTTTATATTACACATTCAATTTTGATCGTCTCAATTATCTCATTACAAACATGGATTACTCCAGTACATTAGCATGATCCTTATTATCCACTTGTCACACTGCAATTTAAGGAACTAAATTTTCATTTACCTTTCATACCACAAGCATTAAAAAATACATGAAAAATTAGAACATAAAAATGTGTTAAACCTATCTGCCATATTTCACACTTGAACACAAACAGTAAATTACCTGCATGTTTCTGTTGTTTTTTTTTTTTTTACATTGACATTAACAGACAATGACACACAGATAACAATTAAAAATAACATATGGACTTTATTACAGCATTATTTGATTCATGACCTCGAAGGTTCAGAACAAACACATCCCTTAATTTATATTTTGGCACTTAAATTTAAAATAGTTGAAATGATTTTTACTGAAAAGCCACACTTGGAGCCATCGTGACGCCAAATGTGAAAAGTCCTTAAATAAGAGATTAAAAATTCCTCCCAGCTCCAGAGCATTAATGTGTAGCTGACCCTGACGTCTGACCTTAGGAGGCGAGCTGAAATGAATGTCCCTTTACAGACTGTTAGTAGTGAGTCATAGAAATGTAAACAGGCATTATTAATGCATTGTTGTAACTGTTGATCACACATTCAGAACTCTGAGTGCAGTAGAGAAGTCTTTATCATTTGTGAGTTTTATTTCATGATGAAATCAACAGTCTATGCACCTCAGCTGCTGAGCACCCTTCACAGCAAAGCTTACTAGTGATGTCACAATGGTGATAAATGTGGAGGTTGAGCCACATGGCTCTGAAATAAAGTTATACGATCGAGGAGACTTAGTGGTATATCTCTGATGACAGAAGGCAGGTCTTCATGTTGTAGTGGATAGATGACCACACTAAGGGCTGGACGCTCCATTGAAAATCTAAGAGAGAAAAGCAAAATGTTGAATTTGAGATTGCCCCTCATCGTCTTAGATTTACAGTATGTCCCACACACAAGCACCAACCTGTCCAGCAGTGCTTTCTGTAGTGTGCGACAAGCCAACAAGGTGCCGCCCATAAACATGTGGAACATGATAACATGGCGGCATCGCTCCATGAAGGTTTCTGTGGCTGATGAGTCAAAAGTGCCGCTGCGCGAAATAAGACAGAGACGCTGCAGACGAGAGCAGTAGGACAAAGCCTCAAAGAATGATGCATTGGCATTCAGGTAGGGCTGCTCTAACCTGTAAAACAGACACATAGTTTTCAATTAATAACAAGCTGAACAAATTATGTCACTGGTGTCCTACCACATAATATTAAGTGAGCTTAATTCTTCAAAAACACACTTTGTAAAATACTAAAAGACTGGGATATTTATAATAAGAAAATACATGAAACAGAAACTTCTCAGACAAAATCAATGTTCGGTGGGCCAAGCATGCAATGTTGTGATTTTACAAATCCAAAAGGAAAAAAATATGTCAGGATAAATATTACTATATATTATATAAGTAAAACATTATCTAACTATTAACACATGCCTCTATCATAATGAGGGAAATCTGTTAATTGCAGAGGCATTTAATAATAAATATGACTGTAAGGTCTAGTGGTTAGTTTTATCACAGTAAATAAAGGGAACATAAAGGCATTTTCTAACCTGAGTTCCTGTAGCTGTGTGCACTGTTTAAGGGTGTCCAGCAATGCAGGTGTGTAGTTCATGGTTTTTAGTGATCCTATGTTAGCAAGGGATAATACCTGCAGGTCTTTACACTGCCTGGCCAACTGCACCAGCCCGGTCCCCTTCAAAACCCCAGGAAGCCCAGCTAAGGTCAGGCGACCTAATTGAGGCAAAGCCTCAAGAGCAGCTAAATGCACATCACCAACTCCTTTAGCCCATACACACATTCCACGAGGTTCCACACTAGCACGTGTGCAGGGCTCAAGCCGAGGCAACACAGAGACAAAACCAGGACCAATTACCTCTAATGTCTCTAAAAAAGGGCAACCAGTTAAGAGCTGAGCTAGCCCTGATGTGCTGTCCCCTGACAAAGAATTCTCTGAGTCAGGTTTGTAATTCTGGAGCCCCACACGAGGAGCCTTCTTTAACCCCTGGAACAACGGAGAGGGAGATGTGTTAATTGTTGGCATGTGATGTGTATTTAAGCCGTCTGATAGAGCACAGGCAGGCAGAGTGAGAGAGCGCAGGTGTCTGAATTTGGCCAAGCTGGCACAAAGGTGCCTTTCTCCACCCAACCCATTAGAGTTTTCATGATGGTAGTGTGTGTGCATCAGATTTAGGTGTTTAATGTTGAAACAACCAACTGCCAGTCGGCTCATTGTCCCGGGAACCAGCTGATCTTCCATACTCCTGCATTCAGAGTAAAGGACCTGGTTTATGCCGCTGAGGTTAAGGCTGATCAACTGGGTAGCATCTCGGACTCCTCCCTCCAGCAGTGACTGAAACACCTGTGGCCATAACGCTGGACAGCGGCTGAAGCTGAGGTGCTTGGGACTGTTTCCCTCCAGGGCTCTCTTTAGTGTCAAGGAATCAAGCCAAGACCGAGGAAGCTGCAGGGCCTCTAGGTCACCTCGTTGACCCAAACTCTGGGCCAGAGACGGAGCTGCAGGCCAGTGAGCAGGGTTTGGGCCAGGAATCGATACAAGAAAAACTTGGAGGCGCTTTGGAATATGAACGCTGAACACAGCCAGGTAGAGAAGAAGCAAGGTCTGGTTCACCTGTAGTCATTGATACATATATACAACAGTTAGAATTACTACACAAAGCGCTTGAGTGCAAAATGCAAATACAGTATATGAAACAGATTTCATATACATACACACTGACAAACTCACCTCTCCGGGGGCCAACCTGGCAGTGAACTTCTCCAGATGCTGGTAATGTGGCACACTGCTCTGACCTACCATTAACTGACAACAAACACCAACACCATCCCTCGTCACATCTGGGATGTCAAACTGCAACATCAGCCTAGAGTACAGAGACACACACACAAGCAAAGACTCACATTCAATACTGTAGCTGTAAAACAGCAAGATATTGTGATCTACATGTATCTTATGCAGAAGCAAGCATGTGATTGCACACACCAGTCATGAAGTGTAATCTGGGTAATTTGTTAAAACATGCCAATTGACAAGAATGTGGTAAGACGGCAGTTTTTGTTCACATAATCACATGTTAAACTTTGCTTTCTTGTGCATTGTCAATGTTCATTTTTTCGCTCATTCTAGAAATTTGGATTTTCTATAGAGAACACATGCTGCATAAATCCTACAGCTGGTAGCTTGAATCATATAAAATTGCTTAAGGTAAAATCATTGTGTGCAAATGATTTTCAACACAACTCATTGAATTTCATGGATCTGACAGATTCTTACTTGCGGAGTTGAGCACAGCATGGCACCACACCATAGCTTGGCGTCAATAGTGTCTGTTTGAGCTCTGACAGACGGCTCAGCGAATCCACTGCCTCTGAAGTCAAATCCGCAAAGTCGAAGTTTGGTGTCACATCAAAAGCAAGTGAGCTTAGTAAAGAGAGGGAGGAGAGGAGACGAGACAGACGACGTGAGGTAAGACGACAGCCGGTGACATCGAGGTGCGTCACCATCCTGCAGCGAGCAAGATGCTCCATAGTTTTGCCAGACAGCCAATAGCAACCGTTCAAGCTGAGAGACTGCACATGATTGGCTAGCTGCTTTAATATGTGTTGCACCAACAGGTCATCAGCCTAGAGGAAAACACACATTGCATTTTATTTGATGTTTCACTGAATAATGTAAAGATTAATAGAAAACTATCACTTGTCAGTACATATGATAATAAAGTGTTTATTTCAGTAGCTTTACCATGTACTCCTCAGACAGACTGATGTTTGTGAGCAGGGTCTTATCATGGCACAGTGTGTGCAACTTGTGGCAAACATTTGCCACATTTAGCAGCAGATCACACACTGGAACATGGCGAAGGATGCACAACAGGATCTCATCTGACAAATCTGACATTCCCACCGAGGTGGAAGACATTGTGTCCTCGTCACACACAGCCTTAGACGGAGAGGAAACAATAGTAGGAGCTTTTAGATCCTCTGTATATACAGTCAGCTTTTTAAAAATATTAACACAATGACAAATATGACACAAACCTTCTGTTAATGTGTGATAGTATTTGCTAATTTTTGGTATTTTGTTGTCAACATCCAGCACGGAAACAAAGCTGTTACATTAGACTGGATTACAGCTTGGTAACAGGATTATTTATACTGTAAGACCATACAGTTTATATTTTTCATCACCACTCCTTTTCAGCTCAGATAACTTCGGTTAGATACCGCTCGTTTACTAGCTAAGTATAGCTGATGCATTATTATGTGGAAAAACATATTATTTAAAGGAAAATGAAATAAAATGCAATAATATATAGATATAGATTCTGCATCCTAATGCAAATCAATTCGCAGCAAGGTACAAAATCGTGGACTGCAGGCATTAATATCACCAGCAAAGATGTCAACGTCTGACTACAATTATATACAGTCTGTGGTCTGACCGCTGAGCTATACATTTGTATTTTTTAATCTTGTTAATCTGTTGGTTAACGTAGGCCTGGGATATGGTACTGTACTACACTGGACCAACTTGGTTTGCAGATGAACTGAAATTTGTCTAATTTAATCTTTGTTTAATCTTACTTAGCTTTAACTTAAGCTAGCTAGTTCAGCTGCTGTGCTCAGCGTTAATGTTACCGTTAAGAAAATACTAATTTTAAGAAATGTCGTTTCACCAACCTGTACAATTTGTCGATCCATGTCTTCTGCCACCCCTCTGACAGCCCCACTCATGATAAGCTGGACATTAAATTATCATCCTGCGCTAATAGTCCATGTTTTAATAACCTGCTTCAACTCTAAACCAAGCGTTAACTTGACGGACAATATTTTCTGCTGCACAATGACGGAAGCGGTCAGCGACGGACAAACTTCCTGTGGAAGTAATTTCTAACATTGTTTTTATTTTTTTTCCTTTTGTTTCATGATTCTACAATTTTATTTAATTTTATTGAATGAAATCAGTACAGACATAAAAGTAGTATTTAGTAACAGTTGTGTAAATGAACTAAACAAATTTACTTCAGGACTGTAGCCTATATAAGTCAACTTAGAGGCACATGTACTTGTTCCATTTTATGAATGACTACTTTATACTTTATACTTGTACTTTACACTTTACATGGAAATATTCCAGGCCCACATTTTATTCACAACTGTAATTATTAGTTACTTTGCAGATTGATCTGCAAACAAATCAATCAATCAACAAATCAAAAAATGACTGATGGAAGTGAATAATTCAACATGGTAATTAATAATAATGTCACATTAATTAACCCACAGGTTGGCTTGGATGTGCAGAGGATGCAACAAGCTAGAGCTGTTCTCACCTATGTTATTCAATTCACGTTTGTGTAAACAGCTAATTGATAATGTGGTGTAATTTATTATGTATGTTACAATGTCACTTTCTACACTGCATTTAGGTCTGTGTTCAGTAGCCTGTAGATGTTCCCTTGTTTTAGTTGCTCAGGCATCTCCTAGCCACGTGGAGCCATGTTACATTGGACAAAATGGGACATGCTTCAGGCCAAAGTTTTAAATCTGTGGCTTCCACTCTTCACTCTGTATTGCTTTTCAGTGGCCCTTAATTGCAGTGATCACAGGTAAAGTGATTTCTGTTTCAGTTGTCACAGCTATGCTCACTTTGCCTTGAGATAGTCTAACCCATTTATACAAAAGATACTCATTTCAGCTTAAGAGAATAACTGTAAGAAGGTAGAATTGTAAATTATTTAACATTTTAATGATACATCACAGGCACAGGCTGTACCTTTTGGTGTATAGACAATACTTAGTTGACAGCGCAACTACTGATAAATTAGACATTACATTCACCCTGAGTATAGGCCTTAACAGTAAAATCACAGGTCTGTACTACACTACAACCATAGCAACTAATGGCATGACATGTCAATTTGCCTTCATAAAAGACCTGCTTATAGCTCAATTAGGTGAAACGCACTGTATTGTACTTTGATGTAGTGATGAGGTTAAAGCAGCATCTGTCTAACCTACACACAAATTGCAGATGGGCACTGTACTTTGGTTAACTTGTGCGACAAATAAAAACCAAGTAGTCAGACTCAGACATGTGCGCTTTATTGGATTGTTGTGTACACCAGAGGCTTGAAGCCCAATGCACAAACCTTCAAATACCTCTATACAAGGTAGAAGCTTTGTCTTTTGCATAATGACAAAAACAAACTGGACCAAGTATTGTTTAAGGCTGAAAGTACAAAAACAAAACAAGTTTCAGATTACATAATTTACATATTAAGCAATACTACAGGTCTGTTGGGCGGTGAGCCCACCAGAGAATAAACCTTCATAGAGGCAAATAAGGTGGTGAACAAAGACATCTGGAATGACCTACACAAACACGACAATGGACATCATGTTCCTCACATTCACACCGCCTGGGATGCTCTGTACTTCCTGCAGAGTTTCTCCCCATCAGGGGGCATGGTGCCATAGCCATAGTGATGAGGGAAATGGAAGAGGTGTTGTGGGCTCAGCACACACCAGTGTGTTGGTGTAGGCATGTATGCAGAGCCAGTCGTTTGGATTTGTAGCAGTGTGTGTTTTGGGGAAGGGACTGACAGTCTGTTTAGAAGCACTTCCTGTGGACAATGCTGGGACCAGACTCATCATACTCCTGCTTGCTGATCCACATCTGCTGGAAGGTGGACAGGGAAGCCAAGATGGAGCCTCCAATCCATACAGAGTACTTCCTCTCTGGGGGAGCAATGATCTGTAGATGGCAAGATAAAAATATTATTTCTTAAGTCAGTTCACATCTGTGGGTAGGTACACTTGATCCTATCTAAATTTTGATTGAGTAGTGGCATTAGCAGTGTTTGTCCACCAAGTGGCAGCAGAGGTAAAAAGCTTTCTGGGACATTTCTGAATCACTGCTTCAGTGAGGATGCGACTGTGGTTTTACCTTGATCTTCATGGTGGTGGGTGCCAGGGCAGTGATTTCCTTCTGCATACGGTCAGCAATGCCAGGGTACATGGTGGTACCTCCGGACAGCACAGTGTTGGCGTACAGGTCTTTACGGATGTCCACATCACACTTCATGATGCTGTTGAAGGTAGTTTCATGGATTCCACAAGACTCCATACCTGAGGAAAAAGGGTGTAAAGTCAAATATTACATCTGTGCTCAATAAACATTGTGCACATTTAAAACTCAAGTCTTATTGTAGGCATTTTTTACCTAGATTTTGTTAAAATAATTTACTGCCTTAAAAGTTACGTTTTCCTCTTGTAACTTACCAAGGAAAGAGGGCTGGAAGAGAGACTCAGGGCAACGGAATCTCTCATTTCCAATGGTGATGACCTGTCCGTCAGGCAGTTCATAGCTCTTCTCCAGGGATGAAGAGGAGGCAGCAGTTCCCATTTCTTGCTCAAAGTCCAGTGCAACATAGCACAGCTTCTCTTTAATGTCACGCACAATCTCACGCTCAGCTGTAAGAGAAGACAACATTTCAGTTAGTCTTCCAAATTTTTCCCTGGCTTCAAACATGTGCATGTCTTGTAGTCAGCATTTGTGTGCCAACCTGTTGTAGTGAAGCTGTAACCCCTCTCAGTCAGGATCTTCATGAGGTAGTCTGTGAGGTCCCTGCCAGCCAGGTCCAACCTGAGGATGGCATGGGGCAGGGCGTAGCCTTCATAGATGGGCACTGTGTGGGTCACACCATCACCAGAGTCCATCACAATACCAGTGGTACGACCGGAGGCGTACAGGGACAGCACAGCCTGGATGGCCACATACATGGCAGGGGTATTGAAGGTTTCAAACATGATCTGGAGGAGAAAGGAGAGACGGTCCTTAAATGAGCCAAAATAACTTGAAGTAAGCTGTAGGAGTTAGTATAGTCAGATCAAGAAAAGCACAACACACCAGCCTGTTTTGAGTATAAACATGATATTATAATTAATCATTACAATAATCTGTCCTTTAGTTTTGAGATGTTGATGGTACATAATGGAGTGCTGCGACCTGCTCTACCATCACCTGCTGAATCATGCATTCACCAGTGTTGTTAGATGCCTTAATCGAGTCTACAGCAAGCCTAATTAAAAACCAGCAGCGACCATGCTGTAACTAGTCATTCCTTATGCATCACAGTGCAGAGAGATAGAAACCTGAAGCATCCGCAGAGATGAAAAGATCAGCTCAGGGCAGAGGAAACCTGGAAATTAAAGGAGCAGGAGGAAATTGACAGACTGCGAGAGAAGAAATGCCTGGGCAGCAATACACTGTCCTGTTTTTGGGCCCTGTGGGTGAGCTGAGTAGGTTTCCTGATTGGGGAGATTTGTCAGGTTGTCAGCCAGTGTTACCTGGGTCATCTTTTCCCTGTTTGCCTTGGGGTTCAGGGGGGCCTCTGTAAGCAGGACTGGGTGCTCCTCGGGGGCAACTCTCAGCTCATTGTAGAAGGTGTGATGCCAGATCTTCTCCATGTCATCCCAGTTGGTCACGATACCGTGCTCAATGGGATACTTCAGGGTCAGGATTCCCCTTTTGCTCTGTGCCTCATCACCAACATAGCTGTCCTTTTGGCCCATACCAACCATCACACCCTACGAAGGAAAGAAGTGTGATTACGAATTAAAATCAAAACTGAAGTGTAAAAAAATATAGGACATTTATAGTTTAGGATGTATATAATCTGTTGGAGGAAACTGTACCTGATGCCTGGGACGTCCAACAATGGAGGGGAACACAGCACGGGGGGCATCATCTCCTGCAAAGCCAGCTTTGCACATACCGGATCCATTATCAACAACAAGGGCGGCAATTTCGTCTTCCATTTTCTGGAGAGAGAAGGAGAAGAGAGATTAAATAAGGGCGAAGACTGTTTAAAACTGATGGTCTGTGACAGGTTTGCCTTTCATCTGGCAAACATCAACTCGAGTTCGAGCCCCGTCATTACAGAGATTGGACACTGGAGGTCGCAGTGGCGCAGGATCTAGTCCAAATCCAGACCTGGGAAACAATAGCGGTTCCTCAGTCGGTCTGGCCATTGCCATATATGGCAAAGAGAGAGCAGCTTAGAGACGGCTGCAGCCCGGCCCATGGAGCCACTCCATGTGTCATTAAGCCTTAAATGACACCGACAGCCAGCCACTCCCTTCACCGAGATCATCGTAACGGTATCCAGCATCCACAAATCGCCAACATCTCTCTTAAGACCGTTTTAACAGTACACACACAGTGGACAGTAGTAACAGTGGATGAACTTCTCTGCCCTATGTCCTGTCGGTCATCAGGTGTTATGTCGTGACAAGGTGAACAGTCTACTTCTAAGTCACACTGTGCAAATGCAACTATACCTGTGCTGCCAAATTAGCATCACAGCTGGTACAATTTAATAACTAAAGACTCGCGAGTCTCCTCCGTTTAATCTCATCATCATCATCCTCTGTGTGTGGATGTGAAACAGGAGACATCAGATCCGGAGGTCAGATGCTTCCATGGAAGCGAGAAGGTCAAGAAGCTTTTCAGCGCTGTCGGATTTGTTCAACCCGATGACAGCATGAGCCATCCACACTATTAGTTCAACATAAACGACAGCGTGCTGAACACATATAACATTAGTTATAAATGACAGTTTCTTGGCGGCTTCTCTTATGAAGTGAAAAGCATTTAAGTTAAGCATAAAACAGAAATGTCGGTGTAACGTTGACGTTCATGTCCCAACGGCTGCTTTAACCTGAAGTCAAGCAGCACAGAGAAAAAACTCACATCGCCAAATGTGATGACACCAATGTTAAAGAAATGCAATAAAAGCGGTTGAGCAGCTTGGAGCAGCTTGTCTCACCTGTATGAGGGAGGGTTGTCGGCGTTGAGACGACTGTGACTGAGGGCTCCACTCCGAGGACTGAGACGGTCCGACACTCACTGCAATGGAGGCCGACGGGCGGCGGGGTTTTATTGGAGCCCGTGCTGCAGCCCCTCTCCATATAAGGACAACTTTCCGCACGGCGCCTTCTGATTGGTCCAGCCGCATCCACTGGGTGTGGCGCATGCAGATACCGGCTGCGCTCTTGTCAGGACAGTGAGGACCAGCAGCGTGGAGACGAACCGGTTCACCATCAAAATCATCAACAGGGGCTCGATTACTGCTCAGTAAAACACATTTTATTCTATCTGCATCACTATTACAATCTTAACGGTGATTATCTATGTGTTTGATGCACACATTGTTAATAAACCGCAGGGCTTTTGCTGCAAAACACAGCAAAGTCCAAGAGTATAGAACAAGAAAAATGTGCTTTTTTTATGCATTTGCTATTTGTGCACTGAGTTAATAAGCACATGTTGATGTGATTTATTTTACAGTTGAATAGCTTTAATCCTTGACATCATCCACGTTAAGAAAGAGCCTACATAGTATTATCGTTACACAACCTCTCAACCACATTTGGTTAAATAAATCAATGCTATAGTCTGCTCATTGTCTTTGTGCACTGGACAAACATATCTATAATTCATCTAATTTAAGTGAAGGGCACAAGGGAATGCAACAGGCTGAACGTTGTGCAACTGCATCGGCTGCAAGGCAAAATATTCTCACTCATCGCTGACACCCGTGGCTGGTAGTGCCAGGTCATGAGGGTGGGGGGGGGGGGTTACAATCTCGGGGTCAATGATAGCTGTTAACACACTGATTGACACGTCTGCCCGCAGCATAGCAGCGTCTCACACACACCACACACACATGCAGAGTGGAGTGACAGTGATACTACATGTGGTTAAGCTGAGGTATGTTTACAGCAAACATGAAACAGGCTGTGAATCTCTTATCTCTCATCACCTGTCAAATGATGTGTGTAAGTAAGAGTGCCTGAGGAAAAGCAACCCTTGCTTGGCTTAGTTACAAAGGTAATAGACAGGTGTGTCGTTTCCGGTATAAACCTATATTTGGTGTGTTAATAAAATGATTATTCAGGAATGAGATTAGCTTAGATATGCATGGCCACACCTGTTAGTGCACACCTCATGTGTCAGAGAGTGGAACTTGTGTGTTTCTACCCCAAAGTACTTGTTTAGATGTAATATTTATTTTTATCATATCACTCTTGAAAAACATTCATGCAAAGCTTATGCAAAAAAAGCTGACTAAATACTTAGTGGGTGGGTCGAGGTGCTGTTTTAACTCAATAAGGGCACCGGACAAAGACTCATAAACTCACACTGGGAATTCTAAGTGGCTCTATGTGTTCCTAATATGGATATATGGGAGCAGGCTCTCAAAAAGAGACAGGAAGTAGGTTTCACAGAGCCTCACTTCTGCAGATGCATGCAGGAAGCGACCACACACACCCACACCCACCCACCCACATACATCCATATGTCATTAGGTATGGAGCAACTAAGCATGGCATAGAATGAACTGATCAGGGAATTAGCTTTTCAGACAGGCATTATCCTGCTTCAGACAGACACTAAACACACACACACAAACACACAAACACACACACACCAAGAACAGAGCCATGGCAGTACAACCATCCCTTTAAGAGTTCCTTTGGATGACGTCCATATAAGGAGATATTGGAGCGGGTCACATGGGGGGAAGAATGCACTGCTCAGGTCATGTGACCAGTTTGAGGAAATGAATGAATCTCCCTTTTTAAGGCCTTGTTTGCATTTGTGTGTGTGTGTGTGTGTGTGTGTGTGTGTGTGTGTGTGTGTGTGTGTGTGTGTGTGAGTAAGTAAGTGTGTGTGTGTGTGAATGCTGGTTTATATTGCCTCCCTCTCAACCTTTGATTTCTGTATTCCTCACCTGTTAACACAGATTAGTATTCACTTAAAGACATCAACATTTATTTTCTTTATTGAATTTGTATCTACTAACTTCTCCAGAAATTTCTGTGTTTCCACTGGACACTCATACCATTCTTCAAGACATTTCAAAACTCAGCCGCGTGCATGACTCATGCATTACAACACACACACACACACACACACACACACACACACACACACACACACACACACACACACCGTCCCTCCCTGCATTGCTCACTCACACAGTGAAACTCACAGGCCTGGCTCTCGGCTCTGACTAAGACCGTATATGGAAGAAGCTATCAGGTAGCTTCTGTCCACTTTTCACTCGTCCATCTCCAGCTCGCTTTCAAACACACATTCGCTCGCCTCATTTTCTTCCCATCTCTCCTGAGCGAATCACTCCCCTTTTAATTGTCCCAGGGCAGGGGCAATAATAGAAGTTCAATAGAAGGTCAGTGTACATATTTGCCTATTTCACTCTCTACCAGTCTTCTTAGTCATTTAAGGCATCACATTCCAGCTGAGCTTCATACACAGTATTGAGAGGAGGTGTGGCTCGTGTGTGTGTGTGTGTGTGTGTGTGAGAGAGAGAGAGATGAGAGGAAGAGGGTATGTGAAACACTCTGACATGTATTATCGGAAGATGCTCATTTCTAGACAGAAATTCCCCTCAAAAACAGAGAAGAGCTAATTGCATAAGCAAAATTCTCAGAATCTTATCTTATCTCTATCTTAATTATGACTTTATTTGCTAATTTATTGGCCATATAAATCAGAGGAAACAAGCTGTGATCACAACTCAAATTTATATTGAAATTTCACATTTTAAGTTGCCTATTTACACACAAAACACAAATGGAACAATATTAGCATTGATTTGGCATCAACTGCTCAATGCTCCACTGTGCTCACCGACACAAACAACTCTATAAAAGTGCTGAGAGTAAGCCCAGAACAATAAAGGTTGAGTGTTTTAAAGAACTGCCAGATGGGTCAAAGAAAACATTTCAACCTTACCAGAAAATAAAGTCTATAAAACTCACAGGTTACAAATGTTAATGCTGCATGTTGTTCATACATGAGACTGAATCTTAACGAGGGTAACAGAAGATAAATGTCACTCTTATTTAAGGGAAATCTGAAGCTACTGACACAGATGGAAACTGGCTTTCTGCTCTGTCTAAACTTAACATGATCCTCCCACCAGCACCTTAAGGGTCACTAAATGATGCTTTATCTTTAATCTGGACTTGTGACAGAGCCAGGCACACAGTTTCTTCTGTTGTCTTTATGCAAAGTTAACTCACTTCGTAGTCCCCATTTTTTTACATTTCAGTGTAAACATCTAATAATGTCTGTTTCCACATTTCATAATAAGCTTATGAAATGATTTATATATATAAAAAACACAATTTTTTAAATAAACCAAAGCTCTCAGGACAATATTTCCTTCTGACATGTAATGGAATCAAAAGTGTCTGACTAAATGTATTAAGTTACATTGCAGCCCTGTTAATGGTTTTTGCAAAATAAAAACAGCACAATGTGAAGCACTTTACATACACAAAGGGAGTTTGAGTGCTATGAAAATAAGCAGACCTTGTTTGTCAACCTCAGTATGGTAAATTTACAAGAACATTTTTAAATCCTATCCAATCCAATATTCTTCCTCTGAGAGTGATTTATGTTTATCTAAGGATTTAATCTATTTTGCCTTTTGCAAACATATCTTCGTTTACTACCATCTGAATGAGCTATTCAGATGGTAGATTAAAACTGAAAACATAAATTAATTTATCCACATTTACTTTTTTCCAAGTTTTATTAACCAAACAAGAACATTGGAGATTTACAATGCAATACAGATCTGCAGAAACCAGCGTCAGAACAGATTTAATTCCTCTTCGTGTGGGTCATGCAGTCCAGCTTTTCTCCAGGTCTACGAGCTCCATACCTTCACAGTAGGACCGCGGCCTGGACACCCTCACCTAATTCCATGGGAGAACAGAACTCATCACATAATGAAACCAGATACACACCTTTCCCAGACTCTCTAAGACAAAGTCAAACACTCACTTTTGGCGTCCTGTGTGAAGCTAGTTGCTGCAGAAGGGGGAAGGGAGTCCACTGAATAGGTTCCACAGGCCAGCTACACACTGAAAGGTCACTAGCCTTACCTGAATCCAGCACACCATCACCCATACTCATTTCACTCCCCCTCCATGCGTATTGAGAACTACAGGGAACACAGAAAGCCACAGTAGCCATTAGTAGGTTACTATTATTATTACTATTCATGCATTAACCAGTCATTGTGTTATAATACTTATAATACATAACAGTTATAATGATATTTTCGATAGGAAAAACAATAAGGGGAGCTATAAGGAGTAATAACTGAAAATAAAGACTAGTAAAAGGAAAGTGTATGTTTAGGAAAATCAATCATGATCACCATTTTAATACAAATCCTATTAACCAACTGACCTTTAATGTTTATTTTGTTGTTATATTAAACCTTTAATGTTTGACCCCTTTGTATTTTGCTTTTGTATTAATTGGATCCGAGGTATTCAACTGTGTATTTGAAGCTGCTCTATTAATCAGCAATGGATCTAATGATTAGGATTAGGTAATAATATGAGAGGCAATAGTATTATAAATATTATAAACGTGTCCTGTTGTACTTGGTGTTTTCCAGTGATTTGTTAAGATCTGCTCAAAAAAATAAAAGGAACACAAAATAATTTCAATGTAAGTCCCAGGCCATCACACTTCTGGGAGCACTAAAATGGCCTCCAGCAGGACCTGCTCAAACTGTCAGAAACAGACTTCATGAGAGCATGACCGGTTTGACGGTAGGTCAGTGATGGTCTGGGGAGGCATTCTTGGAGGGCCACACAGACATCTATGTACTAGCCAG
Organism: Anabas testudineus; assembly: GCF_900324465.2. Taxonomy (NCBI): domain Eukaryota; kingdom Metazoa; phylum Chordata; class Actinopteri; order Anabantiformes; family Anabantidae; genus Anabas; species Anabas testudineus. The sequence continues at coordinate 6,170,308 of NC_046610.1, read as the reverse complement.
AGGTGCTCTGACTGCCGTTAGGTACCGGGATGAGATCCTCAGACCCATTGTAAGACCATATACTGGTGCAGTGGGCCCTGGGTTCCTTCTTATGCATGACAATGCTAAGCCTAATGTGGCTGGGATGTGTCAGCAGATGCTGCATGATAAAGGCATTGATGCTATGGACAGGCCTGCCCGTTCCCCAGACCTGAATCCAATCAAGCACCTCTGGAACATCAGGTCTTAATGAGGTCCACAGACCTTCCAGGAGTTGAATAATGCTGATCCAGGTGTGGGAGGAGATCCCTCAGGGGAACATCCAGACCTCCATGGGATAATGATTTTGGTGTCCATTGATCATCCTTATGTTATTTTGTTTTCAACACATCCCACTGTGTAATGAATAAAGATTTTCAACTGGAAGATTTCATTCATCAAGATCTAGGACGTGTTGTTTGAGTGTTATCTTGATTTTTTTGAGCAGTTTAAATAATTTAAGCTTGGTATTCACATTTCCTGGAAACCACAAATATACTTTGCATTGTAAATAATTTGCAGCAACCACAGAAAGAACTGCATTAGAAAAAAGCTGTGGTTAATCTCAACCAGTGTTGCATCTTGTGGTCAGAGTTTTAGTGTTTAGCTTTTCATGTATTCATTTTTGCTTGTGAATGCTGTATTGTCAAAGACAGGCTTTGTGGAATTCACCACTCCCAGAAATCACAGACTAAACATGAATCTAAACACATCAGTGAGTCACACTGAGTGACATGTTTCTTAAATATGATTATAGTGGAAGTCAGAGGCAGAGACAAATAAGTAAGGTCCTGAATTTACAGATATTACAGTGAGTAGAAACAGTTCAGTGTACATTTCAGTCCCTTTATAGAATTTGTTGGTGGGAACAAAAATACAGAAAATGACCAAACTCATCCTTTAAATCTGATGGTGCTTCGTATGTGTAGCAGTGTAGCAGCATATGTTCCAAATTTCAGTGAGATAAAAAAAAAGAGAGACATGACATTTGTCTCGCATATTTCCACCAACACACAGCATTTAATCTAATATGAGATTCGTGAGTGTGTGTATACCTGTGGGGGTAGATTGTATTGATGCGTGCTCCGTGGCTGGGGCAGGTGGAAGCCAGTGACAGCGTGTCGTCATGGTAACAGCAGGGGCGGTCGAGCGCCCGCAGGTGCAGTAACTCATCAGAGCGTGTAAAGGCAGGATTGTCCAGTGAATCCGCTGATCCCGCCCACGACCGCAACCAGAACCGACCTGACAGCTCATCAAAATGATTGAACCTGCGATAGCTGCACACACACAACGAAGCATGAAGTATCTGTTGTACCTGCTTCAATTGGACCTAATTTATAGTCCAATATATGCAGTACTGTGCAGGTTTTAGACACATGTTTAGATTCTTATCCATCATGTTCACCATTAAATTCACTGTTCTGCATGACAAATACCCCAAGCATGCAGCCACAGTTATGTCATGTTAACTTCTGAAGATTCTCAGTCATCCAGGTCATGTTCATCCCCAAAAAAATGCTGTTAAGATGCAACTGGACACATTTTAAACAACTTAAAGCAAGTCCAGTTGCTACTGAACACCATGTCATGAGAAGTTACTTCAGTAAACTGTACCCTCCTGCTGACTGAGGCTGCTGGAGAAAGTAAAGCTCTGATCTTATGAGTCCAACTTTCTTGCACAGAACGCTCAGTGCCTGGTTTTTACACACTGTGGATTTAAGGCTTAACTTTAGATTGATCACTCTCTGTCACTCTCTCAATGTCTGTGTCATTACCCAGTATTAGAATTTAATAGAGTCACTCTTATGAAACTCTTTCATAAGAGTGACTCTTCACTCTCGTAGTTTCACTATTTACTCTAAGTTGGGGCAACACAAATCTTGGCTAGTGTGGTTATAAGAGGCTGAATATGAATATCTTTATTTAGTGTATTTGCTGAAGAAGTGTCCAAATCCATTAGGCTCCAAACAGACTTTTGGCATGCAGATTTCTCCAGAGTTCACTTGGAGGATAATTTAGTTCAGTCAAGTCATCTGAACTAGAACTTATTTGTTATATGATAGCTATTATATTTTAATGTAAGTTTAATGTTTAGAGAGGTTTATGCATGAATGCAAATGTCTGCAAACCTGAAAATAGTTCAGAAGAATTACTGGGGATGGGTGAGAGAAAATATTAACATGTTACTATACTATTGTGGATCCAGCAGCCTAACAGACTAGCATGACGACAGTGAAGCTCTTACAGCAAATATGTCCAAAGTCATGAAGGCTGTCTGTGAGTCTGGAGGACAGACATTTAGATTCACCCTGACTGTCTCAACATTTGTCATCAGCACTGCCTTCATCTTCAGTATGTGTTACAGCAGCCGAATTGTGACACCTGGTGGACATTCCTGTAATTACATTTACTCTGGGTGCAGTCAGACTCATCTCAGTGTGTGATTTTCCCTTCACAAAACACATCCTGTGTGCCTATTATGGTTTTGCCATGTATACCAAATTCCCCAGAGTCATTTGTTTACCATATAAGTGTTATTTTCAGCTCATGTGGCTCACCACATACTATCACACACTCTTCTATTTTTTTCCATCATATTTCTCTTACTTACATCATCATCTAAACATCTTAAGTTATCTTATACTGGGTGTGTGCTTCTTCAGTAAAAAACTGAACCGAAATTATTTAATATTTTTAATTAATTAGAAATAATTAAAGGTTATATGCTGCTGGCATTGAATTGTATTTCATGTGCTATTAAAAATGTTGTTATTTGTATTATGTCCAGTGTTGTAGTGAATTAATCTTTGTTTCACAGGTTGCATGTTGTGAGACGTGAATCAACAAGTGAGTGTGTACCTGCTGCGTGTCTGATCCACTTTGGCCTGGATCAGAATGGCTCGGTAGCGTCGCACTGCCACAATGGCCAAAAGGCCGATGACTGTCACCACGATGAGTAAGATGGCAAGACACGCGCCCACCAGTCGTGCCCGAGTCATCCTCACATCACACCTCCGACCCATGTACCAGAAGTCCTCTCCCACGAGGCAGCTAATGAATACGCAAACAAATAGATGTTTCTGTGCACAAAACATTCTTTGATGGATTTAAAATATGAGAAATTAGTGTGCATGTTTTTCCTCTGTGTGTCTGCACATTCTTACCGGCAAACTGGAAGTTGACCTGGATGGTGCGTACAGATGCCGTGGTGGTGGCAGTGGTCAAAATGGCAGAGAGAAGAACAGCTGTAGTTTGCCGAGCCCCGCTGGGACACACATTTATAGCCAGATGGGCACTGAAGTAACCAGTCACACACTTCACCCTGCTGACCTGGATGAATGTCAATCAAAAAAGTGGTACAGTGGTTTCATCTGAGGATTAACACACATTTGCTCATACTAATAATAGTAATAATGTCACAGATTACATGGAAATTATCCTAATATACAGGTTTGTTAGAGTGTTTAGTTTGGGGATGCGTTAACAGGCAGACTTTTGTTTTTACTGCGCTATTTGATCCAAACAGTAGCCCTATTGCTACAAAGAAGAGGTTAGTTTGTTCCTTACCACCAAGTTCAAATGCAGCCACAACACTAATTCTGTGCACGTGATAAGACAATTACATTCCACAGCAACAAGTTGTATGTCTGAGTGCGGCAGAGCCACATTGATCAGATTTCTCAGAATTGGATAGTGAGCTTAATTGAGTCAATCTAACTGAGTTATGATGTTTACATGACTCTGCTTGCAACTTAGTTAAATATGTAAGTAAGTCAAGAGGAATTCATCCATCTGTTATCTTTACAGATTTTCACTCTCACAGGGGTGCTGCAGGCAATCGCAGCTGACACTGGACTGGGTGACCACCAGTATGGAACATAGAGACTCATTCATTCATTCAAACCTATGGGCAGTTTGACCTGCATGTTTTTGGTCTGTGGGAGGAAACCAGAGTCTCCACAGGAAACCCACTCTGGTCCAGCAAGAACATGCAAATTCCACACAGAACGTTCCCTGTTGGGTAAATGTCCTGACCACTGTGGCTGACTGCTGACCTGGCAGTTTCATTATATTTGAGCCTTGAACAAATGAAGGATTGACAGTAAAGAGATGGAAAGAAACAACACAGAGGAGGAGAATGACAGCAAACTTCACCAGCTGGACTGGTCTTAAAGCCCTCAGCCACCAGGACTCACCTCCTAGTGTGATGTTGGTGATCTTAGATGAACTGAAGCTCTTTGCTTCACGAACGGCCTGAGCTAGTCCTGTACGTTCCAACAGTGATCTGGATCCTGTCGTGCTGAGCCACTGCAGAGCCCCGCTGGTTTTAAACTCTACCAGGTTCTGCACTGCATGGCCACTGGAACAACGACAGCAGAGAAGATTCATCTTCTGGACATGTCCTCACATAGACCACAGACTGCATTGTCTTTTATCAAGTCACAGGGCGAAGCATCCCAAATAAAACTACTGCTTGTAGTTTAGCACGTATAATGACATAATATAATGCTTTTTTTTACGATGTAGCTGATGGATATCTTTACATTTACATGGTTAAATAGTTTTGGAACAGATTTAAGTGTCTAAATATATATAAATGCTATAGTAAGTATTAACAGTAAGCCTAATTTCTTTTAGATATCAACTGTACTTTTTTCAAAAACGGGATGAACTGCCACCTAACCTTGTCCTGTATTCCTTCTTTCTTCCATCTATCAATACCATCTCACCTGCTCCAGGTTCCCAGCAGCCTGCTAAACCCCGGGGCTTTCTGGAGGTATGGCCCCACCTGAAACAAACAGGAAGTAAGAGCTCTGCAACAGCTTCTAAATAAAAGTCCCAATATTGTATAATGAGAAGTTTGTTGTATGTGTACTGAACATAGTCCCCTAACCCAGGCAGCGGCGTCTTCTTCCAAACCAGGAGCAGTAGCTGAGTCTTCTAAAATTATCTGCAGCAGCAACTTAATTGTCTCCTCTGGACAGAGCAAGCAAATAATTTAATTACCACAAGACTAGACACGCAACCTGGATATTCAATTACACACAACCTTTACCTTTAATGGCTGCAGGCTGGTCTGGCACAATGTAAAACTTGGGTGGCTGACTTGTAGTCGTGGAGCTCCTCAAGAGTGTAGAAGTTGAATCAGCAGATGTAGGTGTCTCTTGGCTGGGATGTGCGGTTGGCCCGGGTGGAGGTGGCGGTCCAGTTGTGGGACTGTGTGTGGTTGTGCTGCTGGGAAACCACTGCCATGAGTCATCGCCTTTCTCTACTTCTCTCGACTTTGCAGTTGTGAGTGAGAAAACAGAAATATGTGTAGTAGTAATATAGTCGGGCAGCTGTTTAGGTGTAGCAGGAGACAGTGGCAGCAGGTGGCTCGGTGTGTGTGAAGGTGTAGGTTTGGTTCTGGATGTTTGTGAGGGTACAGGCACGGTTTTGTGGTTGATGACGGCTGTCTGTGCTGCAGATACAGTGGAAGAGGGGGTTAAAGGCAGGGGTGTGTGAGTGGTGTGGGAGCTATCAGATAACACTGTGTGTGTTTGGGGCGTGTATGAAGGCGTAGATGGGTGGATGGATGTGCTGGATGGCAAAGGAGGGAGAGGAGTCTGTGAATTTGTGGATGGGTGGATGCGAGTGGGATGCAGTCTGTAAGGTTTAGCAGTAGTTCCTGTGTCAGCTGAGGTATTGAATACCTCTCCCAACGTCCTGAAATTCCTTTGAGTACTTTGTGTTACTGTTTGTGAGTCTTTGCTTGTTTCAGCGAAACCCGTGGATGCGTGAGTAGAGTGTCTGAGGCTCTCTGTACTTTGTAGAGAGTTTGTTTGACCCTGTGTGGAAGAAGTGGGAGTGTGAAGCTTCGTGGTGCTGTCAAACCCATCAGATGATTCAAACGCAGCAGTTTGACTGGCAACGTCTGATGTGGTAGATTCAAATGAGTCAGTTCCACTTGTGTTTGGATGAAGTGCCGCTGCGGTCACAGCTCCAACACCAGTGAGGAACTCAGTGATGTGGGTGGTGGAAGACTCAGCCGTGCTGGGGCCCAGCGAGGAGGATGCCGATGCGCTGGCTTCAGTTTCAGTGTTTGCACTGCTTGAGTCATCCTGCGGAGGTTTGGTGTGTGATTTAAAAGGGTCAAAGGTGACACCGGAGGTCAGATCAGAGTTAAATGTGCCTGTGCTTCTTGAGGAATGTGGTTGTTTCTCCTCACCAACAGCTCCACCACTTGCAGGAAGGACAGTTCCACTTTTCCTAGTTGTCTGGGAGGGTAGCTCAGGTAGAGAAGAGGTCAAAGGTGAGATGCTGAGGCTGGAGACAGTGGGTGGAGCTTGTGTGGTTACATGTTTGTATGTGTGGGTGACTGTATATTTGTGGATATCTGTGGTTAGAGTAGTGTTGGAATTACTGGCTGTCGCATCTGTCAGTGTCATCTGGGTTAGAGTGAGCTCGTCGCTGGACTTTGTTTCCATGTTCACTGTGTTTGATGTGTCTGTACTGAGAGTATGCCGTGTGTGAAAATAGGGGTGTGTTCCCTCTCTGGCTGATTTGGGACTATCGGTGATGTGAACAGGTCCAGATGTATCCGCTCCATTGTTTGGTCCTTCCTCAGGAAGAGGGAGAGTTTCCCTATCGGCTCTTCCAGCCACAGCGAGACCTTGCAGGGGTGTGGTGGGGTGCGGTGGCCCCAGGTCCTGAGAGGACGGTTCAGACCCAGACTGAGGTCCATGACTCCACTCTAAACCTTCGTGGAGGCGACCCCTGCCCCCTTCTTTCCCTCTCTCCACGTCTTGACTTACAGGAGCTGTCCTTGTAAAGCTGGTTCCTGTCTGACTTATGAGGACTCGGTCTGGCTGGCGGGTTGTGCGGTCCTCTGTGGAATTCCTCTCATCTTCCTGGACTGGGTCACCAGGAACAAACACAAAAACAGAGAGAGGGTCAGAGTGAAGAGAGACAGAGTGGAAACCACAACATAACATCTCTCAGTCTCTCACACCACAGTGAGTGTGATAAGAATTTTCCAGCTGGCAGATTTATATCTCACAGCTCATTTTGAACAATACAGCATGTTTCCACAGTTACCCACCGTGCAGTCGAAGCAACCACAACCATCTTCTTCTATTGTAAACAAACAAAAATACGTAGAGCAAAAACAGGCTCCAAAACAAGACTGAAACAAACCTTATTATGATTATTAGATCACACTCTTGTGATCAGGGTCGACCACGCCGACTCAATCATTTAAACTGGGTAATTCAGTAAAATGGCTTCTCACCAAAATAGACCAGCTGAATTGAGGAGGGTCCGGAGCCTGTCCAAGTGAGAGTGGCTTTGTTTCTGTCACAGCCAGAGAGCAGAGCTATCCCACCGTTCTCCAGGACCTGCTCATGATCTTCTTTGGTCCAAACACAGCGCACTGATATCCTCGAACCACCCTCCAACTGCACAAACTTTAGATGTACCGTCCTACCCGGAGGAATATTTATCAGCCAAGTGCAAAGTGAAAGGTTTTTATCTGGTTGGTTGTTTGTCTGGTTGATGTTGGTGTCAGTATAAAGTCCAGGTAGAGTGAGATTGATGTGTCCTGCAGCGTTTTGTTCCAGGCTGAGATTCCCACCACAGTGATGGTGCGACAGAGCCAATGTTTTATCTGAGGAAAGAAAATAAGATGCTGCTAAAAAACATCTGTGACATCTCGTTGATGTTCTAGTAAAAACTGTTTAATTAATAGTGGGCAGTTCAGCCAGTTCTTGATCATCTAATTTTAAGGTTTACAAAGATAAATAAAATAAATACAAATTATTTAAGACAGGAGAAAATTAAATCACACATGAATGTTTTTATGTAACAGAGCCTTCTCTACTTTCTAATTTCAATGGAATCTCGAATAAAACTGTTTTTAATACAGAGTCAAATGGCCGATTTCCTTACCTGTTGTAATGATAAAAAGGAACAGATAGGCGTGGAGCTGCATTTCCAATCCTGAGACATTTCAGTGTCGGAAACCGTAATAATCCCAAATCCATACAGATTTTTCTGATTTCCAGGATCTGCGCGTTACTACGAAGCCAACAAAACGAAAATAATCTCCAGTTTTCCTGCGGACAGTCCCAGCTACACGCAGAGGCGTCAGAAACATTCCTTCTCCATCATTTCCTTGTAACGGAAACCGCGGTGCTGTCAGCGCTACAGCGCCGCGCAGTCACCTAAATGAGATACACGTGTGCCAGACAGCGCGTCCTGTAATGCAGGCTGGACTGGACAGAGAGACACGGAGGGGGGGCTTTTTACACCGCCCCCAGGCTGTTCTGTCTTTGAATCAATCGGCATTTCTAAAGATGAGAGGGAGGAATCCAGTGGTCGCTGCTGGAGCCTGTTTTTACGCGCTGCAACAACAGTACACAGGAAACTTCTTCCCCAGGAGTCATGAAAAACATGAGAGAGCGGGGGCCATTCATTAACGCATTTACCTTCACACCCCGCTGTGTGTCAGGGTCGTGGCTGGATCAAACTGTTAAGGGTTAAAATGTGCAGTGTGCCACCCCCGCCTCTGAGTTAAATACTGTGCAACCAGACCTGCTGGTGATGAAATAATGCGTAATATACCGTAGTTTGGAATTTGATTAAACGCAGCTTTATGCAGGAACGAGAAAGGGGCCAGATGGATCATAATGCATCACCACATTGATGCAAATAACTTTACGCATTTCTAACTAAAGACGTTTTATCAACACATTTCTCCGCAACCATTGGAGACCGATGGATCTGTAGCTTTTTGAACTTCCTTCCCAGTGTGGGGCCCCTGCCCACTGTGATTGGTAACTTCTGCCTAGTAACTCATGCAGTGTGGGCTTGTAGCAACACTTAGCTGCTGTCACATCACTGTAGAATACAATTGTAAAACTATTTATTGAGCTGGATTAGTTTTTGGCCACATGGGGGCATAATTACATGACATCAAGTGACAGCTCTGATGTGCATCATCTTTTAATCTTCCAAATTGTCAAACTTAGCAACTTTGCCACCCAACAGCTCCAAAACCCTGTTTAAATAACCTGTTTGTGCTATTCATCAATCTAAAAGACAGAAGGAGACTGCAGGAGAAGAGGAGCAGAGCAGATATACACTTACAAACAAAAATGGAATAGATTTTGAAGCTCTCCAATAAATTTTAACTAGGTCTACGGTTGATTAATGCGCTCGAGTGGATGTGGCTTTTGGTGTAGGGACCACCAGGTGCCATTCCTCAGCCTTGAGGGGTGTTCAGGTAGGATGGTGAAATTAAGTTCACCACTCTGTAGGTGAGTGTCAAAGCTTTGAACTTGATGAGTGCAGCCACCACAAACCAGTACAGAAAGAGGGCTGAGTCCTCTTTGCAGGATATTGCAGGAGTTTAGATGAGAGATGACCAGTGTCTGCACAAGTTGGTGGCAGAGATGTAGGGTTGGATCTTTTTGATGTTTTAGACAACAGATATGACTGCCTTGGAAATGCAGGAGATGTGGTCAGTGAAGCTTAGCTGGGCATAAGTGATGGTAGCCAGTCCATTGTCTGACGCTAAGAGAAGATCACTAGTGACTTTGAAGTGCTGTTTTTTTACTATGATGTACTCTGACTCTTGACTGGAAATCCTTGTACAGGATATTTCTGTGCATGTGGTAACATAATTGCTTTAGAAGTACTTTTTAATGGATTTTAAAGATAATTACTTGACTAATTAACAACTGATTAGATTTTGGTCTTTAATTGGTCTTTAATTGGTGAAAACTCAGCAGTTTTCACCAATTAAAGACGTCGGTGAAGATTCCAGGTGGAGTTATTTGGAAGTTAAGTCATGGCAACTGGACTGGACTTAACTAAAGGAAGTCCAGTTGCCATGACTTAACTTCCAAATAACTCCACCTGGAATCTTCACCGACGTCTTTAATTGGTGAAAACTGCTGAGTCAAAAAGAGACTTTTTGAGTAGAGGTTGACTACAGCAATCTTAAAAACCTGTGAAGATGACAGTTTATTTTTCTTACTTGCACACAATATTTAGCATGTATAGAAAAGAAGTAATTACATAGTTTTCTGTAAATTTAAAGACAGTAATTACACAGCTCACACATTTTGTCTATATCTGATGACCTCACACAAATTTCAAATTGAAATTGAACAAATTGCAGAAATAATAAAGTTAATTGAATCTTAAACTATGCTCTAACCGTAAAAATGAGAAAATAATAACAACTAACAGCTTGTAAGGCATAGTCTATACAGTGTAACCAGTTATCCGTGTAAATTTTACCCCCTCACCAAAATGCAAAACAAAATGCATGAGAAAGTCACAATAATTGAGAAAACATGGAGTTAAAAGTTCTCAAAATTTGAACCTCACCAGTTAAACAATCTGCAGTACAAATACAAACTAACTATCCCATAACAAAAATTCTAAACCTGCATTAATAATTTTCACAAATTTCAGTGAATTCATTGCTATTTTGTTTTTAAACATGTGTTTGTGCTCACATGAATATGGCTGAATGCTACACAAAAGGCTCACTGTAAATATAAAGAAAGATTTCTATGGAAAATGTACACAGCTAAAATAATTAATTGTACATTTAGCAATTGTAATTTCTTAGTGTTAGGAAATTAATCATCATCTCTCAGGGATTTTACTTTGTCTAATCATCTGAAAGAATAGCTGTAATCAATCGGTGGAAGAATGACACCACAGAGGAAGGTTCGTATCAGTTACAATATTTTCCAGTCAGATGATGGTCACAGGTCAGAGAGCACCAGATCTGCACACCCCCTGCTGAGGTCTTGCAAGTGTGCAAGTGTTCACCCTGCTCTGGATCTATCACACATGAGAACAGAAAGTCGTCCTCGCTCGTGTCCTCGTCCCAGACTTCAATCTTCATTCTGTCGCTTGTGTCCACCTTCATTAAAATAATAAAAATAAATTGGTTATCTAATCAGATTTTAACTTATCCGACCTTTTTTATTTTAAATGTCAGTATTAGTTAATGAAATAAGCTAAATTTAGACATAGCCATTGACTACTTTGAACAGTGTTTTACATCGACGTCCAATGAAGGTTAACATGTGAATGATGTTTTTTGTAATAAATCAAGTGCACTAACGCTACTTAGGAAAGGATTGCACAAACGCAAACATTAAACATCGTTATTTTCCAATTGCAGTGTTTGCAGCCCATCTGCTCTCTAGTTCCCACACAAACTCTTGCCACCCCACCCCAACAAATAATCTATAATTAATGTTATTTTTGTTGGTCTTTTAATAAGTCTTCACAGTTAGATTGTCTGTAGTAGCATGGATTGTTACCTGTATGCAGGATAATTTTTTTTTGTTTGTTTTGTTTTTTTTTGCTGCTTAAAACCCACATCCAAAACTAATTTGAGTGAACTGAGCCCTTTAAAAACCTTTTATCAATTATAGCTACACAAATATCATAGATATGGTTGCTGTAGTCTACGGTCCATGAGACTAAACACTAGGTTAAAAGTTATTCTGTTTTCTTTTGAGCTGATTTGTTATGAGGTAATTTACTGACCGTGCCCAGATCAAAGCGGGTAAACCAATAGGGGTTGTCTGACGTGACAGTGTCAGTCCTGCGGAAGGTGGAGCCAAACGACATTTTAACGTACCTGTGAATTAGAGAAAACAAGAAAAAACAGCTAAAACTAAACTGACATATTAGTTTGATATTTATTTAATTTGCTTTATAAATTCAAGAATGAACAGAGAGACACTTTTCAAGTTTTTGCTGCCTCTAAGTTTACAGTTAAATAAGTGACAAACTGCAGATGGTCAATAACATTCATTCATTCAATGTTATAATTACGCAGTGGTTCACAAAAGTAAGCCACATTCAACTTTATTCAACTCACGCATCCGTCGTTCCGGCCCAGTCTCCGTACAAGTCCCAGGCTCGGATGATCTTTACTTCCAGTGTCCCTCTCCAGGGTTGCTGAGGACAGCAGTTGGAAGCCACATTATCAATGTTCCCTGAACACTGAGGTTCTTTAAGTGAGTCCTCCTCTACACTTTGTGTTATGTATTGCTCTATGGCATCCTTCATCGCCTCCTTCTGTTTCTCATTTGTCATCAGCTCGAACATTGGCTTAAGGGAGTACCAAACAATGTCTGGGTGGTCCTTAAGGCTACTCAGCCAGTTCTTATAGCCCTGGCATACATCTTGGTTGAGTTCAAAGTTCCCCAACCAGCCAGTGCCTCCTGTCACCTCTGTGTAGTGTTGGTGGAGACCTCCACTATACCCGGTTGCTTCGTCCTTGTTATGAAGCACATTGTTGCAGGACTGATCACTAGGTAATGTCACCAGCCCCAGGGCTACATTGACACCAAGTTGTACACACTTGTTGACCTAGAGGACAGAAGGGGGGTATATATTAATAATATATATTATATTATTATATTATCAGTGTTATCAGTATCAGAATGTTAAGTATCTTTATACTAAGAGCGATGAATAGTTATAATAAAAAAGTTAACATTCAACTAGTCACCAGCCAAACTTAACCAGCTCTGGAGAGAGCTTGAAGAAATCTCAAACTATATTTGAAACAAATCAGATCATAAAGCTACAGTAAATATTATCGTACATAATAGTGCACTGCATAAATTAAATTAGCTTTTTAATTAAGTGACTTTAAGGAAAAGTAAACATTTAACGCAAAATCGAAATAGAATTGAATAATTTGATCATTGAATACCAAGTCTGTATAATACATCCAGAAGTTATAAAACTCCTATGACCTTTTCCCTTCTGACCAATGTGTTCATAAGTAGAACAAAGAAAATCTATGAAAAAAACATGAAAATTGTCAAATATATTATCAGTATCTTGTATATTGTGTCATGACTGCATTAATTTATGTTAGATTCCTATGTTTATTAAACCAAAAGATGACTATATGCCAAAGATAAGGGTGTCAGTCATTTTCTGGACATTATTCATGTATTCAGTTATTCCACTACTCAATACCAGTTGGTTAATTTTAATTGTGTACAAACGTTGTAATAAATAATGCGTAGGTGAGTGTGATTTGTGTACTTTCTCTGAGGACAGCCCATTCAGTGTTGACAAACAAGTACGAAAAGCTGTCGCCTGAATCGCCCCCCAAGGTGAACCTGAAATGAAGTACAATGTTGTTAAGGCAAAAACAAACAAACAAACAAACAGTAATAATAAAAACAAAATGAAACACAATTGGTTGCACACGTCAAAGTTTTACAAAATTGCAGACACCAGTACAAACTTGGATAAAAGAGGTCAGAGAAGACAGAAATTAAGCAGGGAGTTATGAACATGAGCAAGGGGACAAGGCAAGGACAAAAAAAACAGTGAAAACAGTGAGGTATGGACACAAGGTACATAAAACAAACTGTGTGCACGTGGCAGCTTTGCCAAATCCTTAGTGAACTCAGAACTGAGACGGGGGCTGTTTTTTTACACGGTAACTGGACAGAGACAGACCAAATCACACTCAAGTGAAACAATCTGACCTTAGCGGTGACGCAGAGATTGTTAAACCCTACCTGTAATGTTTGCAAACGACCTCACGTGTGCTGAAGGTGTAGCGGTCCTCTCTGCTCCTTTGTGAAGCGAAGTCATAAACTTTGGAACGTGTTCCTCCAACATGATGCCCGGAAGCCACACGAATGTCAGTCTTATAAAAGTGTAAAAAAACAAACAAACACATGCTTTAAAAGCTGATTATATCAGCCTCACTGACTGGAAATATGGTTTTATAGTATAGTTTTAAGATAAGATAAAATAAGATAAACCTTTATTCGTCCCACAGTGGGGAAATTTTTTCTGTCTTTGATGTGGCTGTTTCTCCAAAACAAAAGAATCACCTCATCTCACCTCTTATCAACTAATGTTTACTGGTGGTGCAAGCCAGAATATTATATGGATACCACTGTATTATTATTATTACACATATCTTATAAGTGGTTGCTGTGAGATGCGTACCTTCCAGTCACTGTCCTCTTCGGTATAGCTGTTAATCAGTGAGCTGCGGAAACAATTATAATACAAAAGAATCACAATAAAGGGACATTTTTATGTTTTTTTCAAAAACTCTGTTTTTCAATCTTACAAATATTTCGAATATACAAAAGAAAACTTTCAGCTGTAATGGATATGAAATTCTTTGTGGACATGTGGCTCATTTGAAGTAGCAAGGGTTCAGGGTTCTGGGTCTTGTCCAGGTACACGTTGACATTTAGGTAGGAATCAAATCACAAAGACTGAATTGTCTTAGATTTAATTACTGACATGTCTTGAGGCACTGGGAATACATACATATACAATACAATATCTAAAAAATAAATACATTACAGTGATCATAATGCTGTATACGGTAATACAATACCCGACAGAGGTGTGTACTTTGTGGGAGATTCCAGTATCACATCGGCTGATCGTATGCCAGTCCACTGCAGATTCTGGCAGCTAAAAATGAAGGTAAAAACACTACAGTTAACATGCAAACATTACAGTTTTTCTAGATTGCTAAAACACCATAACTGGACTTTTGAACTAAAATTTCAAATAAATAACACCATTTATCAAAAAGCACACATAATTCCCTAAACTCTAAACACCACTCCTGTTTTAACGCATAAGGTAGATTTGTTGAGCTGTCACTAAAGCTGGTTTTACCCAGATCAAAGACAGGATGCTGAGGTGGAATATTTTTTGTTTTGTTTTGTTTTTTGTGTGTTGTACTGTGCACTACATGAATAAATAAAAATGTGCCAATGTTTACATTGGTTGTGTCTTTTGTGTTGGTTTAGTAAATGGTTTTGAGTGGAGAGCTTCATTTTGACCTGAAAATAGCATGTTTGGGGAAATGGGTGAGACGTCAAGGATTTGTGTTTACTGGTTTATAATATGTACAGCTGCCAGTAAAGGTGTTTCGTTGTCTCCTGTTGATTTAAAATACCTTCTGCAGCCTGTTGTCTTGATGAGAGTTGGGGCAGAGTGTACAGGTGCCATTTGGACTGAGAAACGTCTCTGCATCAATTATGTAGGCTCCTTTACGCTGCAAGGTGACCACGTCATAGCCCTGCCCCGCCAGTCTGTATCCTGGTACAAAGGGAGCGGACTCACATTGGCTGAGGGTCCCAGTCTGACAGGATAGAACAGGGGAGTGGGACAATAGAAATAGGAGGAGGCTCAGATAGAAGTGAGGTGAAGCTAAAAAGGAGCACATGGCTGGAGTCAAAGGGAGCCTTGAAATATTTCAGAGAAAGACAGAAAGCAGAAAAGAAAATCAGTGCATCTTAATCATCTGCTGTTCGTTATAAATGAAGATTAACAAGATCTGTGGTTTAGTGAACTGTGGCCTACTTTAGATTTCCTGACTTTTATCATGCATATTAAAAACCATTACCTCTTCAGGCCACTGCACTTCACCTATTCAGCTCTTTGTGCCTCTCAGCAGACAGAAGAAGAGTGTGGACCCACTTACCTGTAGATGACAGCAAACATGTCATGTCTCACAATCATGACAGGCTTTGTCTCCGTAAAAATAACAATACAAATACTTAGAGCTCCACAGACTTGGATGTCTCGAAATAAGACGGTACTTGTTAGAAAGTAATTATTAGGGATTATTAGGGACTTTGTCTGGTGATGGTCTCTGTTTTGACCTCGTATCCCTCCACTGTGACATAGACAACCACTGTTGTCACAACATTTTTATTGAATTCAGAAACTTTTCAATAAGTACTGACAATATTTAAATTAATAAATAAATGAATTGATTAACTCTGAGTGTAACACAACCGCTGCTGGAAAGGCTGTTGTTGAGTGTAATTAGTAAATGTATATTTCTCTCCTGGTTTTGGGGAGGCTCTTACTGAGCCCTTTGCTGTTTTACTAAATGTGTCATAGCGACACAGACACTGAATCTCCAGAAATATATTTTATTTTAAATACTGAAAGTGGACTGTTTAATTTGTAATTTAGTCACATAAAATTACATGTAGTTTGATTACAATAGCTTTTTTGTGAAGTACAGTGACACCACCTCTTTATCTGCGTTTTTCTTTGACCATGTAGATTTTCTTTGACATGTTTGATGTTCAGTACAACTCAGTATGGCAACATGAAATAAAAAACACAGACTATATATATATACTTGTCTATAAGGACCATGCATCATACAATACAACATTTGTGCAGAGTGAAAATCCGGTCGGTTCACAAAGACAAAATTAGTTACACAGACAGTTTTCCAAAGAAAATAAAAGACTTGGTTACATTAATAAACACTATAGATGTATAAATGTAAAAAAAAAAAAACCTTTACCAGTGACAATCAACTTATATGAGAGATCAGAGCTTCTTTCTGCGTGGGCAGAGTTCATGAGAATACTAAGTTCTAACAGCCCAGGCTGAGATATTTATATATATGGGTGTGTGGTTATTTTGCCGCAGCCTGGCGTCATTTGTACATCATTTAATCCAAGTAAACAAGGTGGTCGGTCATGTGTTCTGGCACTATATTATCTAAATAAACCTCCAACATGTTTATACAACTTATCTGTGCAACATCCATGCTAAGAATTTAAAAAAAGTTCAAGGTCGGGAAACTGTGGTAGAAAAAACAGCAGAAACCTTTTGCATGTATTTTATTAACATGTGTAATAAAAGTACATGTGTTGTTTGTGAATAGTAACCTTGTGGTTGGTTTTTGCTTTCCACATCATATGACATCATGACAGCTGGTTAATGGAGAGTTAAATGATTAGCTGTACATTTTCAGAACAAATTATTTACTTTGACATTAAAACCACTAAATATGCAACTCACACAATTTAACTTTATATTTTTATATTTATAAAATAAATTGTAAATTATGACCATCAACCATTAAAGGACAAAGATGATCCAAATCTAAAAGTTAGCCCTGTCACAATTCAAAACAGGCTTTGTCTCTATTAATGAAAGCTGTTGTTGTTTATTGGCACAGTGAAATAATAAAATCAGTTCAGAAACTCACAGATTGTTCTATTATTTATGTAAATATATATTAGATGTATATGTTGAAGAGAAAGATAAATAAAACCTAGAACCTTTGTTTAACGCAACAATACAATGTCATTTCATTTTTGGTTAGTGTACCATTGTGTCACTCTGTGATTCATTATAGAAAACCAATTAACAAATGTGATTCTGTTTGTTAACAGAATCTAGCAACGCAACTTTCTCCCCTAATAAAGTTTGAACACTGACGGCCTATTTCTATCTTGTATTTGTTGTTGTTGGAATTCTGTGAGTTTAGATTGCCTGATGGTTTGAGCGTCAGGTCAAGGACTACTTTTGGCTCTAAGTGTTGTGTTTTCTTAGTCAATGATTTGTGGTGCTGTGTTGAAACAAAGATGTGTTGTTTGTGAATGGTAACCTTGTAGTTTGCTTTCGATTTCCATTTCCAAGTGGTTTGTTTTGAAATGAATACTGTATTCAATTTTTACTATTTAATACAGTACAGCATATGTATTTAAATTTCACAACATTATTTTGGGCAGAAAAAGCAGAATTAATTATTTACAACAATTGCTTTGTTATCAATTACACCACATATTCGATTTATTTACATATAAACATTATTTCATTACATTTAGACATTACTCATGTATATATTTACACATGAAACACTACTACTACTAAAACCACTTCTAGAGGAGTATGTGCTTGTTGGTGTTTTATAATATGATGATGAAAGTTTTAGAGCTGTCTTAGTTGTTTTTGGCCACATGGAGGCCGTGGAGAATTTCTCCAGAACATGCTGACAAACAACAGCTCTGAATTGCACCACCCTAAGTGAAAGTGAAAGTGAACAGATTGTTCTATTATTTATGTAAATATATATTGGATGTATATGTTGAAGAGGAAAATGACACAAACACAACAATACAATGTAATTTTACCTTTGGTTATTGTTCCACTGTGTGTGATTTATTAAAGAAAACAAATCAACAAATTGCATTTGTAGCAGAAAACACATTTTGTTATTTTATCTTATGTGTATGTAATGCGTGGCTTTTGAAAAAACAAACAAACAACTCCTTGTATTTTTAAAGACACGAAACGTGAATGAGTAAATCACAAAAATTAACAAAACAGATTTAATGAAACAAAAAAAAAAAATAATAAAATCACAGTTACATAATGTGCATTCCAAAATTAAACTGTCCCACCATCAAAATCCAAAACAGTACAAAAACCAGTGCTACTTCTCACAAAACTTTGCCATCATAAGACATTTGATTCAAAACATGAACTCAATTTGTTCAGTATAATTCATCAAAATGTAATAATTGAAATATAGTTTCAAACCAACAAAATAAATGTATATTTCTGGTTCATTGTGCTTCAAGGAAGCAGCCAGTGATTAAAAGCAGCCATTGTAAGATCAGTGAGAAATCTATTTCTCACTGTGGTGATGGTTTGTACCTGTCACAATAGTCTCCAGTCAGATGCCTGTCGCAGGTCAGCGTGTACTTGACCTCGAAACCGCCTTTTGAGGCCGAGCAGGTGAATCCGTGTGAGCCCTGCATCAGATTCCTCTCACATGATCCCAGGAGGTCGTCATGTTTCAGATCTTTGTCCCACGCCTCGACCCTCAATCTGGCGTGTGTGTCCACCTTCATTACATAAATAAATAAACTAATATCAAAAATATGCTTGTGTATGTCTGTAGACAGGAAACCATTATTTTTCATGTTGCTAATGTTTTTAATTATAGTTAGACACTGATGGTAGACATGTTATCTGCAGCAACCATAAGACCAGATAATGGAAATAAAGTTTATATTCTCTATTAGTTTGAGCTGATTTGTAAAGAGATGATTTACTGACCTTGCCCAGATAATAACGTTCGTTCCAGTAGGGGTTGTTTGACTTGATTATCCTTGTGTTGTGGTAGAAGGAACCATACCGCATCTTAGCATAACTGTGTGTTACAGGAAGCAAGGAAAAAACAACTAATTAAAATTTTTTGATGTGAAGCAAAATAAGAATTGTTATGTCAAACATTAAAACAAGAAGAAGTTATGATTTTACGAACTAAAAAACATGTCTACAATGTTTTCAGGGTTAGCAATCTGTGTCTTTAAAGTTTTGAAACTTGCTTTGCAAACATTCAATACACCCCTCTAGGGAAGAAATTCCGCCCCTATAGTATTTGTCTTGTTGCTGTCTGTGGCATAGCTCCACTCACGATTCAGTGAGGCCAGTGAGATCTCCTTTCAGACCCCAACCTCGCACGATGGTTATCTCTAGTATCCCTCTCCAGGCCTGTAGAGGGCAGCAGTTGTAAGCCAGGTTAGATACTGATGAACAAGTAGGATCACTGGGGGAGTTCCTCACGGCGTTGTCTTCTAGGTATTGCTCTATGGCAGCCTTCATCCCTTCCTTCTGTGGCTTCTTTAGCATGAGGTTGTACATTGGCTTAAGCGAGTACCAAACAACATCAGGGTGCATCTTAAGGGTGTTCAACCAGTTTCTGTAGCCCACAGAGTCGTTGTGAGTGAGTGAAAACTCCCCCAGCCAGCCAGTGCCACCAATCACCTCTGTGTGGTGCTGGTGGAGACCACCGCTAAACGAATTGGAGACACCCTGATTCTGCAGGACCCTGTTGCAAGACTGAATGTTACCGGATAATGTCACCTGCCCCAGGCCTACATCAACACCAAGATTTAAGCAGGCTTGGACCTAGAGGACAAAAGAAAGTCATATGATCAGTGGCTGGTAGCATTTAAGGTGTCTTTATACTAAAGTAAACCGACTTGTTTAGCCACAATACGCTACTGAGTACATCAGAATTTCATCAGAATTAAGAGTAAGAGTACAAATACACAGTAGTAGTAGTCAGTGTTATATGCTGTACATGTACCTCACTTGAGGACAGCCCATTCAGTGTCGACAAACAAGTACGAGAAGCTGTGAGTCGCCTCAATCGTCCCCCAAGGTGAACCTGAAATTAAGTAGAACGTAAATGTATATTTATCTTCCAAATACAACATGATGCCTCTCTGTGTGTGTAATTACCTGGCGAATGTAGTGTGTGCCATAGGTGTGTATTAGGTCATTGTACTGAGCCCTGGTGGAGGAGTTGTAGACTGTTGGCAGGTCGGCCAAATCCTTACTGAACTCAGAACTGCGGGAAGGTTTGCTTGTCACACGGTAACTAGACACAAACGGACAACGATTATATAAAACTTACCTGAAACATCTTTGCAATGATGCAGGGATCGTCACACTGTACCTGTACTGTACCTGTAATATCTACAAATGACCTCATGTGTGCTGAAGGTGTAGCGGTCCTCTCTGCTCTTAGCCATAGCAAAGTTATAAACATTGGAACGTGTTCCTCCAACCTTCAGGCCAGCACTCACAAACTTCTCTATGTTTAGGCCAGCCTGATAAAAGAGGTAAATACATTAAAGTTCACTAAGTGCTTACTGTAAAACGAATCTCTAGCAAATACTTCTATCATACCCGTACTTGTTCTGTTAGGATTACAGACATCACATTCAGGAGTTCAATAATATTCACAATGTTTAAGCAGCAGGATTCTCCAAAAGATGATCGTATCAGCCTTGTTGAACAGTTAATGTATCTGTTTCTCAAAAAGGAAGAAAAGCTAAAAAGCAAAAGAATCAGCTCGTCTTTACTGTGTTGGAGACTTCTGTTGTGAACTAATGAGGGTTTAGTGTGGAAGGCAGAATATTAATAGCTACTCATGTGTTGGTTATAGTAATATGATATTTTAATTCAGTAGTAGTCGTGAAGTGTGTTTCCTACCTGCCAGTTGTGACTGTCCTCGTTGGTGTAAGTCTCAATCAGTGAGCTGTGGACACAGTTACAGAAAAGATGCTGTTTTTTGTTTCTGTTAAAATCTATGTTTCATTAAAACTTTACAAATGAACAGAAAATATAAAAGAACATTTAATGTAAATTGATAAAAAATGAGGATGATTTAAAGCAGTAGTGATGCAGTAATCTCAAACACAATCTCAGATGTCAAAATTTAAACAATGAATAAGGAGCTGAGTTGATCTCTCGCATATAAAGTTAAAAAATATATTTCTGCATAGAAAACAGGCTACTACATGCTACCAGTAGTGACACTGAACCTTAACCCAATGCAAAACTAGTGAAAAAACAGCCAAACAAGATAGTGGTGAACATTTTTTAAAGGCCTCCATCATTCCTACTTTGGGCGTCATCTCATTGTCATTTCATTAACTTTCATTGTTGCTGTACTCTGATTAAAAGGCGTTGTAAATGTTTATTTCAACATTTTAGGCAATTAGTCTAATTTATCTGCACGACATTCTGATACAGTGGAACATTTACAGTAATGAAAAGAAAGTTAA
This sequence comes from Anabas testudineus, assembly GCF_900324465.2. NCBI lineage: Eukaryota > Metazoa > Chordata > Actinopteri > Anabantiformes > Anabantidae > Anabas > Anabas testudineus. The sequence goes on along the minus strand of NC_046610.1, from coordinate 6,148,868 downwards.
TAAAAATTAAACATAACAAAATACCTAACAGAGGTGTGTTCTTTGTGTGAGATTCCGGTCATGCATCTGCTGAATGCACGCCAGTCCACTGCAGAGACTGGCAGCTGAATGTGAAATGAAGGTAAATTAAAATGTTAAGGTAGTGTTAACATACAAACACTAAATATGCACAGTTTAACATGCTGCAGGATAAAAGGTTGTGTTTGTGTCTTGTTGATTTTAATTACTTTCTGTAGCTTGTTGCGTTGAAGACGGTTGGGGCAGAGGGTACAGGTGCCATTTGGGGTGAGGAAAGTCTTCACGTCAATCATGTAGGCTCCTTTTCGCTGCAGGGTGACCACGTCAAAACCCTCTCCCACCAGGTCGTGTCCTGGTATAAATGGAGCAGCCTCACATTGGCTGCGGGTCCCAATATGACAGGAAAGAACAGAGGAGTGGGGCGACAGAAACAGAAGGAGGCTCAGATAGAGACGGAGAGAGGTTGAAAAGGAGAGCATGGCTGGAGACGAAGGAATCCTGGAAGAAAGAAGAGCAGAAAAGGAAATGTGAGTCTAATTTGAGCTGCAGGAAAACAACAAGAGCTGGTACTTAGGTAACTGTGGAAATGTCTGTACATGGTATCATTCAAATTCAGAACAGCTATCTCTTAAGAGTTTCTGCCGTATGTGTGCCTCAGTCGAGATAAGGAAACTGCAAACATGTTACTTACACAGCTTAGTTTAGTTATTAACTATTATGACAGGGCTTGTAACAGTAAAAACAATTATTTTCCAAAAACAGTCCCAACAATCTGAAATTATTGCACAACCAGTCTGACACATAACACAAAAAAACAAAACACTTCTATTTAAACGTGTCTCTCCTCTTTCCACTGAGCCGACCAGTCGAGGCAGATGACCGCCCATCCTAAGCCTGTTTATGTTGGAGGTTTCTTCTTCTAAACTGAGTTTTTCCTCTCCAATGTCACCTAGTGTGGCTCAAGTAGGATTTGTAGACTTTTCTCTACCGAAGTGCTTTGAATTTTTTTTAGTTGACACTGAGACATTACTGGTTTTATGTATTTTTAAAAAAATTTATTTTAGGTATTTTTTTTTGTTTCTTAGTGATACCTTTTGGACACTGTCATTTTTTAAGTGTTAGAAAATAGTCTTAATTTGGTATGCAGTATGGAAAACACCAGTCTATATCATCAGGTTGTCAGTTTATTCTGATGTTTGAACTTCACTCAGTCCATCAGTCCATACCACCTTTACACCACACAAACACAGGAGTTCGTACATTGTTTGAAATGATGAAGCAGTAAAGTTATGGAAACCGTGTCAACATACTTAAAATACTATTTTGTTTGTTTCTTAAATTGTTTAATATTTCAGCAGACATATTAATTTTTATATTTGTAATGAACATAGATATTTGCTGATTTAAATCCACAAAACTCAAGTACAACATAGAAGTATACTGTACTGTATGTGGAATTTGTATTTTTATGATTTTTTATTTCTATGTTGATGGCCCATAGAAGTTCAGCAGTTTTAAATAAAAAAAAGTGAAATCATTTTATTTAATTTTGTTCATCCAGATATTTATTTAGTGTGGGTTAGTTATTTTTTCGATATAGTATTATATATGGTGTTGTAATATGCAGAGCAATTTGAATACAACCACCATCACTATAAATGTCTGATTCAGTCACTGTTCAGTCATTTTGATCTGTGTGCAAATTAACTTGTAACATAACTGAGAGCAAAATTGTTTTCAAAGTTGAATGTAAAGGAAACTCACGGTTTAGTTGAAGCAGAGTTGAACCGCAGAGATCAAGAATAACCAATACTTATTACTAAGTTAATTTAACATCGACACAAAATGTTTTCTTTAATTCAAACGCTGCAAAGCAAGACGCTGAACCAACGCCTCGATTTCACGGTTGATTTTCAAAATCGAAACAATATCATGCTCGGATCAATGATTTACCCAATAACCTGAACAGTGGTATAGACGTGCGCAGGTACAGTATGTGACCTGTTTCCTTTCAGCTTATACATCCTCTCTGATTCGCTGATTCGCAGCCATGTGCCGCACTTGGTTAGTTTTTTCTGCCTTTGTTGGTTAATCAGTGTGAAACTGTGTGACTTTGTTCTCCTCTTTGTCGCGATTAGACTCACAAACCATACTGTACTTACTGTACTTTACAGGTTTTCTTACTCTTAATATTCATATTTTATGAATAATACGAACAGCGAATTGCAGCAGCAGAGCAGCATGGAGAGAGAGAGATTTGTCTTGAAAAGCTTGAAATTAACTTATACTGCATCAATAATTTCACCATGGACATATTCTGTACTATCACTATGTGTGAACACCTGCACCTCCTGACATACTGTGAGAAGAGATGATGCCACTTTGCAAGTTTCAGGGCGTCAGGTGGAAAAATATGTAGGCTACTGCAATTCAGAGTTTTTCCATCTTCCCCCCTGGTGCTTCATCTTGTAACCTGCAGTTGCAGAACTCCTCAACCGCCTCTGCTGGTGTTTCAGCCAGTGCCCTTTTCCTCATCCTCTCCATGCAGGTGTCTTTATAAAAACTAATTACAGTTGAATCGACCTTATTCATGAATCAAACATCAGTGACAACCTTATTTAATGTATTATCCATAATATAAAGGATACATATTAAAATGATACAGACATAACCCCCTGTGTAGAAATAAATTAATCTCAAACAACAAAGTGATACTAATTTACAGTATACTTCTTCAGGGACCACTACACCACTGTCCTCCCACCACCTCTGTCCTATTTTTCAGTCAATCGTCTCCATATTCACAACCCCTGTTGCACTCACACTCCTGCAGATTGTTTTGGACTTAAATTAGGAATTTGAGCAGTAGATTTATATATTTATTATATATTCTGCCACCAAGTGGCCAAAAACAACCAAGACAGCTCTAAAACTTCCATCAAATTATAAAATAACAACAACAAGTGCATGTTGGTGTTTCTTAATTTTAAAGCTATTTTAACATTTAAAACAAACATTTTTTTAATGTTTAATGTTATTCCCGATACTAACTTTTACCTCCATTTTTCTTTTCTTAAATCTAAAAGCATTTAAATGAGGAGCATGGAGGAGCAGAGATTTGAACTGAGTTTTGATGATTATTGAACCATGCAGAAGATAAAGCAACAATATTTCCCAGTACATATAACACAAAACAATTAAAACGAGTGTTATTGTATAAATAAAGGAAAAACGTATGTTTTAGTTTATTTGAGTTTATTGGCAAACACAGTAACATCATGACAGCAGGTTAATTTCTTGGGAGTTAAATGATTGAGTGTAAATTGTCAGAACACATAGTTGATTTTGACACCAAATATGCAGCGCACCTAATCTAACTTTTTTTATGTTTATAAAAATAAAAAAATGTATGACCAGCAAATCTAAGATGTAGCCCTGTCACCATTCAGAGAAAACAGGTTTGGTCTCTACATTTACATTTACATTTTAGTCATTTAGCAGACGCTTTTATCCAAAGCGACTTACAAGTCATTACAAGGTACAAAGGTAGGCAGGGTGAGCGTGAGGAGGTCTTGCCTAAGGACCCCTACTGGTGTTAGGCCACAGCTGGGATTCGAACCCCCAGTCTCCCACATGGGAGGTGATGTTACCACTACACTAACCAGTATTCACTCTCTATCAATGAAAGCTGTTGTTGTTTACTGGCACAGTGAAATAATATAATCATCAAGGACATGTAACATGCATGAGTAAATTATACAAAAATTAATAAGGAAACAAATCACGTTACACAATTTGCAGTCCAAAATCCAACTGTCCCACCACCAAAATCCAAAACATAACAGAAACCTTCAGTGCTACTTCTCATTAATCTGTGATTATAAGAGGTTTTATAAATGTTTACATCTAAATGTTTGTACTCACTGACATATTGATACAAACCAGTGAATCAGTGCAGATTTTCGGTTCATTGGGCCTAAAGGAAGTTATCAGGAACTCTGATATCACACTTGATTAATGAAAAGCATTAATTGGAAGATGCGTGAGAAATCTATTTCTCACTGTGGAGATGGTTTGTACCTGTTACAATTGTCTCCAGTCAGATGCCTGTCGCAGGTCAGAGTGTACTTTACCTCGAAGGCACCTTGTAAGGTCGAGCAGGTGAATCTGTGTGAGCCCTGCATTAGATTCCTCTCACATGATCCCAGGAGATCGTCATACTGCAGGTCCTCGTCCCACACCTCGACCTTCAATCTGTGGTGAGTGTCCACCTTAATTTAAAAAAGGTTAAGCAATATTTAAAAAAACCTTTGATTTTGACCTTTTTAAATATTGGGACATGTGGCCCTAATTAATTAGTGTCTGTACTAAATAAATTGGTCAAGATCAGTAATAAAGTTATGGGAGACAAACTGATTCATTCCCAGAGCCATTTAGGTGTAGGTAGCTAAGTGCTGCCAAGACACCAACAACTGGGGGGATGCCAAATACCAGTGCTGTTTATGTTTAATTATAGTTAGACACTGATGGTAGACGTGTTATCTGCAGCCATCGTGGGACCAGAAAACGGAGATAAAGTTTTTATTCTCTATTAGTTTGAGATGATTTGTAAAGAGATGATTTACTGACCTTGCCCAGATAATAACGGTCGTTCCAGTAGGGGTCGTTTGAGCTGATCATCTTTGTCTTGTGGAAGAAGGAACCATACCACATCTTAGCATAACTGTGTGTCACAGGAAGCAAGAAAAAAACATTTTTTTATTTTTAAACATTTAAACATTTATTTTTGTTTGATAAGGAACTAACTATACCAATAAATAACATAATGTACCTTAAAATCATTGACTTGATCAGTCCAGCAACACATACACCTCATAAGCATTAGCTAGTCGTTTGATAGCAATGTTGGCTGTAGTTTTGTTTTGATGTGAAGTGAAATATGAATAACATTAACAATCTGCTTTGCAAACTTTAAACCATCCTCTCAGGAAGTCCAGTTAAAATAAACAAAACACAACAGATCCAAAGCTTTCAAATGGTTGTCTGTGCAGATTCTCAGTCATCCAGGTCATAGTTATCGCCGATTGTTCTTCAGTGGCAAGTTCTAGAAGACATTTCGTGCTCTATCTAAAAGGTTTCATCAGTTGTTAGCATTTGATGGTCACCTGTGGGTTTGTTGTTCCACGTCAAGTGTTAATAACCCCACAGAGTTTATATGTCTTTTGGACAGAAAGTTTTGAATCATGTTAAAATATGAATGTTAAATTTTAAAAACACTCATTAACCTCTAAACAGTGAACAGCTTAGCCTCAGAAATAATCCACCATACCACCCCTTGTTGCTGTCTGTGGCAATGCTCAACTTACGCGTCAGTGGGACCAGCATAATCTCCATACAGACTCCAGGCTCGGACAATGGTTATCTCCAGTGTCCCCCTCCAGGCATGTAGAGGGCAGCAGTTGTAAGCCAGGTTAGATGTGGACCAACAAGTGGGATCACTGGGGGAGTTCCTCACAGCGTTGTCTTCTAGGTATTGCTCTATGGCAGCCTTCATCCCTTCCTTCTGTGGCTTCTTTGGCATGATCTTGTACATTGGCTTAAGCGAGTACCAAACAACATCAGGGTGCATCTTAAGGGTGTTCAACCAGTTTCTGTAGCCCACAGAGTCGTTGTGAGTGAGTGAAAACTCCCCCAACCAGCCAGCGCCACCAATCACCTCTGTGTGGTGCTGGTGGAGACCACCGCTAAACGAATTGGAGACACCCTGATTCTTCAGGACCTTGTTACAAGACTGACTGTAACTGGAAAATGTCACTTTCCCCAGGCCTACATCAACACCAAGATTTAAGCAGGCGTGGACCTAGAGGACAGAAGAAAGTCATATAATCAGTGCCTGGTAGCATTTAAGGTGTCTTTATATTAAAAACAGCGAAATGCAGCATAAAATGTCTCACATTCAAACAGGCACCCATCCTATTTAACACAACGGTGTTCACTGTTGTTTTGGAGAATGAGAACAACAGAGCCATGAACACTAAAAAAAATATATATACTTTATAGACAATTGTAGAGTTTTTCTGCACATGGTTTTGTTTGTCCAAATACACAGTAGTAGTAGTCAGTGTCCGGGTTATATGCTGTACATGTACCTCACTTGAGGACAGTCCATTCAGTGTTGACAAACAAGTACGAGAAGCTGTGAGTCGCCTCAATCGTCCCCCAAGGTGAACCTGAAATTAAGAGCAATGTAAATGTATATTTATCTTCCAAATACAACATGATGCCTCTCTGTGTGTGTAATTACCTGGCGAATGTAGTGTGTGCCATAGGTGTGTATTAGGTCATTGTACTGAGCCCTGGTGGAGGAGTTGTAGACTTTTGGCAGGTCGGCCAAATCCTTATTGAACTCAGAGCTGCGGGACGGTTTGCTTGTCACACGGTAACTAGACACAAACAGACAACAATTATATAAAACCTTAAAAACATCTTTACTGTGATGCAGGGGTCGTCACACTGTACCTGTACTGTACCTGTAATATCTACAAATGACCTCATGCATGCTGAAGGTGTAGCGGTCCTCTCTGCTCTTAGCCATAGCAAAGTTATAAACATTGGAACGTGTTCCTCCAACCTTCAGGCCAGCAGCCACAAACCTTCCAAAATTTAGGCCAGCCTGATAAAAGAGGCAAATACATTAAAGCTTAGAACTTGCTTAAGATTAAATCATAGTAATTGTGTACTATAAAATTAATCATTATGAAATAATGTAGCCGTAACTTTTCTGTTAGCATTAACAACATCACATTCAAGAGCTTATTAATATTCACAGCAGGATTCTTCAAAAGATGATCAGTCTTCTTCTTGTAATATGTTTGTTTCTCCAAAAGAATCAGTTGTTAAAAACCAAAAGAATCATCTTGTTTGTGTTGGAGACTTTTATTGTGAAGTAATGAGGGTTTAGTGTGCAAGCCAGAATATTAATAGCTACTCATGTGTTGGTTATAGTAATATGATATTTAATTCAGTAGTAGTGTTGAAGTGTGTTTCCTACCTGCCAGTTGTGACTGTCCTCGTTGGTATAAGTGTCAATCAGTGAGCTGTGGACACAGTTACAGAGAAGATGCTGTTTTTTGCTTCTGTTCAAAATGATTGATCTCTCGCATACAAAGTTAAAAAATTAATTTTTGCACATTAAGGGGACTTCGTACCCTGAAGCCTGAATGTTGCCGGATTATTTTTACAATGCTTATTTTAACGTTTTAGAAAATCTTATTTAGCTGCACGTCATACTAATACAGTGGAACAAAATAAAATAAGGTTAGTGTAGTGGTAACATCACCGCCTCCCATGTGGGAGACTGGGGTTCAAATCCCAGCTATGGCTACCTCCAGTAGGGGTCCTTAGGCAAGACCTCCTCACGCTGCCCTGCCTACCATTGTAACTTGTAATGACTTGTAAGTCGCTTTGGATAAAAGCGTCTGCTAAATGACTGTAATGTAATGTAATGTAATAAAATATAATAAAATACCTAACAGAGCTGTGGGATTTTTCGGAGATTCCGTTCATGCATCTGCTGAATACACGCCAGTCCACTGCAGAGACTGGCAGCTGAATGTGAAGTGAAGGTAAAAACACCACTGTTAACATACAAACACTAAATATGCACAGTTTAACATGCTGCAGGATAAAAGGTTGTGTTTGTGTCTTGTTGATTTTAATTACTTTCTGTAGCTTGTTGCGTTGAAGACGGTTGGGGCAGAGGGTACAGGTGCCATTTGGGGTGAGGAAAGTCTTCACGTCAATCATGTAGGCTCCTTTTCGCTGCAGGGTGACCACGTCAAAACCCTCCCCCACCAGGTTGTGTCCTGGTATAAATGGAGCAGCCTCACATTGGCTGCGGGTCCCAATATGACAGGAAAGAACAGAGGAGTGGGACGACAGAAACAGAAGGAGGCTCAGATAAAGACGGAGAGAGGTTGAAAAGGAGAGCATGGCTGGAGTCATGGCCGTATATGTGCCTCAGTTGAGATGATAGGAGTGTGAAGCCAGTCTGTGGGAAACAACAAACATGTTACTCACATACCTTAGTTTAGTTTGACTATTACAAGAATGATCTTCATCCAAATCACAACAATAGAAAAACACAGTCTGCTGAAAATAATACTACATAAACATTATTTGTTCTCATGTTTTTATTGAACATAACATGTAAACATTCACAGTGCAGGGTGGAAAAAGTATATGAACCTATGGACTTAATAACTTCTTTGTTGGTTTGACCCTTCTTTGACAGCAATAACCTCAACCAAAAGTTTTCTGTAGTTGCATATCAGACCTGCACAACGATCTGGAGTAATTTTGGACCACTCCTCTTGCAATATTCTTGGGATGTCTGGTGTGAATGGCTCTCTTATTATTTAATTTAATTATTTTCTTGAATTACTTGTATGCTTTGGGTCATTGTCGTGTTGCATCACCCATTCTCTGTGGAGCTTCAGTTGGCGGACAGATGGTCTTACGTTTTCCTGCAAAATGTTTTGATAAACTCCAGAATTCATTTTTCCATTAATGACAACAATCCACACAAAGTTTGTGTGCTGTGCCTTTTTTTCTCCACACATAGTGTTGTGTGTTTTTTCCAAACAACTCAATTTTGGTTTCATCTGTCCACAGAATATTTTGCCAGTAGTGCTGTGGAACATCCAGGTGCTGTTTTGCAAACTTCAAACGTGCTGCAATATTTTTTTTGGCTTCCTCTGTGGTGTCCTCCCATGTACTCCATACTTGTTTGATGTTTTCCTCATTGTAGAGTGTCAACAAAAATGTTAGCATGTGCCAGAGATTTCTGTAAGTCTTTAGCTGACACTCTAGGATTCTTTTTTACCTCATTAAGCATTCTGCGCTGTGCTCTTGCAGTCATTTTTGAATTTGACTGCATGCAAACGGAAATAACAATTTTGAATTCATGCAAAACACAATACTTTTTCTTGCAACTGTATGACAAGCCTTGTCATAATAAGAATCATTATATTTAAAAAACAACACCACCAATCTCAAATTACTTACTTACTAAAAACATGCTTGACATGTCTTTTTGAATGCCTAAAACTAAAACCTTTGCAGATCAATTACAGACATGTAATTTAGGTAATTGCATTCAATTACCAGTAATTTTCCAAATCAACTTGATGAATATATCTTATTAACATAAAAAAAATGTAAATACAGAAATATTTTGTGAGATTAGTCAAATAGTTATTGCTGATATCTTAAACTGTAATTTTAACTGGTTCTAAAGGCACTACATAGATCTCTAAAGAGTAAGGGTGAAGCAAAATCTGAGATTTTAGAAAATAATTGCTGGAAATATGAAACATCTGTGGCCTTCTGCTGATTTACTGCAATCAAGACACTTCCCTTTCTCTCCAGGTTTGAAAACATGTCAAAATAAGATTAAACTCCTGGCTCATCTAACTGTACCCTTTCCTGTTTTGCAAGATGTGTCTTAACGATCAAGACAAACAATATTCAGAGGTGCAGAGACTGCGTTTTTTGTCAAAACAGATAATTGCGCAATATATTTTAATTTGATTACATATTCATTTTTGTTGATTTTGCCAAAAGATTCAGCAAAAACCACGCAATTCTCTGCATTTTCTTTTATTTCTACATGTTAGATGTTCAGAAAAGTACAACAGGCCACACACAGTGCATCTATGCTCACCTGAAAAAGTTAATACATGCAGCAGCCAGAAACATATTTTAATAAGGAGTCATGATACTTCTTATCATTCTCAATCCTGCCCTACATTAAAAAACAACTATTGGTGAACACTAATAATAATAATAATAATAATAATAATAATAATAATAATAATAATAAAACAGGAGTAATTGATAATAATAATAATAATAGAAAAAGACTGCGTTTTACCTGTGTTTACCTCCGAATGATGGAGTGGTGAATGTGAGATCAGAGCTTTACGCAGTGGAGACACACCAATCCAGAAACGCACGCTCCAGAACCACAGCTGCCACATGTGCCAACATAAAGGAGGGGATCCTTAGAGTGAAGTCTGTTTTCCTCCTGATGCGTGTTTCCCATTATCTTAACCTGAACCAGTTCATCTCGGTTTGACGTTGTCCTGCCTTAAGACGCGGATTAAAACTGAATATTAACAGGAGCGCATTATTTATTGTTTTCATCCTCTAAAGAATTAAGCCAGAATACATTTAAGTCTTAAAATAAATATATACTCTGATGTATTAATGAATATTGATGGTATTTTCCTATAAATAAATTAAAAACATCTCTACTTGTTGCCCTAAACGTTAATTCTGCAGTGGGAGACGTGAGGATTAAAACTCAGCAACAACTGATAAATAAGGGATGATTGTTGTGTGAATGTGTACTTAAGAGAATCAAATTTTAAAAATAAATAAATAAAATGAAAGATAAATATTTCGTTTATAAATTTATAACTGGATTTAATAATAATGTGAAGTTAATGTGTACTAACTTTATTCCTTCAGTCCTCACACTGTGTGCATCGTGCAAAGTCCATAAAATGCTGGAGAGGTCTGAGTGACTGCCAGTAAGTTCTTTTTTTTAACCGTTCCTCTTTGGCACCTTGCACTTTGTTTTTTTCCATTCAGTTCTCTACTCGGCAGCATGGGCTCTCATCAACTGCTCCTCCTGAGCCATCCCACCACATAAGTCCCAGTCTCCCCGTACTCACCAGTTGCACTTTGGTATAAAGACACCCTGTTTGCCTGTTAAGCGGTTATTCAGCTTTCAGCTCCACTCTTGGTTTTGCTCATCTGCAGGGTACTGACCTCTCAAAGCTGATATTCGGGCATGCATTGACAGGATCACTAAAATTCACGTCAATCCACTCAGCAGTTCACTAGACACGCAGACAAAGAATAAGGGAATAACCATGAGCAGGTGTTAAAAATTGAGGGCAATCCATTCAATATATGGCAAGATTGCATCACAATCATCCCTCCAGTAAATAAGAGCCCACAGTGTAGCATTGGGGTAAATGAATTAGAGGCACTTCACTTACATTTATTTCCTTAATCTGAAACGAACACAAAAAAACAAAACAAAATAAAAATAACATGAGGTGACGTCCACTCTATTTTAAAGTTGTTTTTGTCTCATGCACACCGAGGACTACTCTTAGATTCTAACAAACAGGAAATAAGCAAAAGATACAAAACAAACTTTTATTGATGGAAGAAAAGTGCCCATGACACAACAGTTCATCTGAACCTCGATGCTTTTAAAACTTGCAGAGTTGACGCTTAAAACTTGGAAGTTTGGAGAGTGGAGCAATGCTAAATGCAGACAACTTAAGAATAACAAGGTTTTCTTGAAGGGGTATGCAAAGGGTAGACGGTATCTTAAACATCCTATGAAACCATTTTCCAAATTAATACTACCTATAAGGGAACTGCTTTGGCACACATACAGTAGAAATCAAAAATACTACAAGAAAACATACAGTAAATGGTCCTTTTTAGGGCATGCATATACAAAAACCCAAGCTTTTACAGATGCATTCTCAAAAAATGTTGCTTGAAACTGTTTCAAGCAGCCACTTCACACAGGCACTCATGTTTTTATACAGCATTGCCATGGTTAATAAAAGCTTGAGGTCTTACAAGAATAATCTGCAACGCTTCTTGTTCAGTGTAATGCAAGTATTCATACATGTTTGATAGTGCTTAGAACAAAATGATCACACTTAAAATTATGTGATTCAGCCCATAAGCGTTGTTTATTGAGTGGTGTCCGTCATTTAAATTAATCACAGGTCTAGATGGGTTCACTATGTGTGCGCGCATGTGTGTATGAAGACATAAGAGGAAAGTACAGTATGTGGCTTCTCCGTTTCACCCAGTACGTAGGATGATGTGGACTCCAGAGTCCGTAAAAACAGGACCGCTCATGTCTCCCACTTTAAGAGCAAAGGAAGCATCTTCAAAAGGGCTTCTGCATTTGACCTAAAACATAAAAACTACTGTATGTGAAAGCTGTAACACACTTTTTCATGTTAAAAAAACAAAACAGAATATGCTGAAATACTCCTTGTAGTAGTGTTTATGTTTTACTGTGCTTCAAAATGCACTTAATTTACTTATTTATTTAAGTTCTTAAATATCTCTTTAGGTTTCAGTTGTGGGTGAGTCATTTTGACTTGGCCAGTTACAGGAATACTTGTTACTTGTTACCACAGTGCTGGGAAAAAAACATCAACAATGCCAGAGATAAAATAAAAAGTACAAAATAAAAAACAGCATATGGCATATAACACTGAAACTCTTTGCATGGCTTTATAACACTGGCTTCAAAACAGATGAAACTTTATTTATGGCTAACCACACAGATTCCTAACAGACTAAGACAAAAAGTATGTCTTGGTGAGGCCTCTCAATGGCCAACAACTGGATCTTAAAGTTAAATCTGGCAATAATTTTCTGTGGCTTTGTTACTGCAATCACATTTTTTAAAATACTTTTTGATTTTCTTAACCAGTCTGTGGCACACACCCATTTGTTTCCAAATTCAAAAGCAGATCACAAATAAACAGTTACAGATTAAACAGTACTAAATAATTTCCTATGGCACAGAAACAATAATTAGAATAAGACACAACCACATGGTCTGTGAAGCTACTGGAAAAACTGAGGCAACAACTAAGCTTCAGCTGTTAGTTGTGCACAGATCTGCTTTCTTTGTATGTGCATGTGTACAGGTGTATGTATTTAGTATGGAGTGTGTGTGTGTTTGTGTGTGTGAGGTATCATTGTTTACACACCTCTGCCAAATAATCCCAGATCTCCACCGTTTTTTGCAGAGCTACAGTCACTGAAATGAGAAGCCAGGTTCTCAAACTTCTCCTCTCCAGACTTGATCTGTTCTATGTACTCTGCACACAAACGAGAAATACAGAGCATGTATTAAATGTATTGGTCAGACGTAATCGACTCACATGGCGCCTCTGTCTGCTGCCTCACTTACTCTGAATGAGCTCCAGGGCCTCATCTTTAGTTCGTGTGATATTTTCATCCCGCCAGGAAGATGGACGACGTGACTGATTGTGCTTCACCAGGAGGTGAGAGCAGCGTACCTGAGTGAGGAAAATCAAAAAACTGCTCATTGTTGATACATCACAGCATCCGTCATTTAGCATTTAATGAATGCTTCAGCTCTCAGATGAGTAACAATCCATTAATACAAACAAACTTTAGGCCTGTTGAAACAAATCCCTGAAAGTGGTTATTAATTAGCTCTTATATTCAAATAAACTCTTCATTAGATATATATAACATGGAAGACAGGCCCTTTTTATTTAAAGTAAGTCAATCATAAGTTAGTCACCTGCAGCTCTAAATCTTTTAGGAAGTCATGAAGAGTTATAGAATAAAGGATCAGGTCAGGATTAAAATAACTTGATAAACTCATAAATTGATGCTATACAGCAAACTTTATTTAAACCCACAGAACTTTATTTTTATAAAGAAATATGTTTAAAATGATTTTTAAATGTCAGTTTCATGGTGCAGGTTTTACTGAATCTTAGCATTGATTATCTTTATGCACCACAAAGTTTAAACGAAAAGCTAAATGTGAACATTTCTAATATTCTACAGCCGCTAATTGAACTCTATCCTGTACAAAGTGAGGGTAAACGTTCGTCCTTTTGCATAGTGACTCATCTCTCCCCCCCAACAGTCTCATCATGTCTAAACTAGTCACTGTAACAACTGTCAAAACTCTAACAAACATTTCACAACATGTTAGAAGGAGCCAAGAGAAAGAACAAAGCTCACTTCTGTGTTCAAAGATGACAGTTTTTGGGTTTTTTTTGGAAACCTGGTGATGCTTCTTGCTATGGATACCATTCAACACTGCTGTCAAAGGGATATTTGTTTACCTTAGCTGAATGTTTAAAATACACAATGACAAAGACTGGTATGTATGTACAGTGCATCCAGAGAGTTTTCACAGTGCTTATCTTTTCCCACATTTTGTTATGTTATAGCCTTTTTCCAAAATTGACTCAATTCTTTATTTTCTTCAATATTCTACAAAAATACCCCATAATGTCAAAGGGGAAAAATGATTTTTGCAATTTTATTAAAAATAAAAAAAAAATAAAAAAATAACATGTACATAAGTTTTGCCATGACACTCAAAATTGAGCTCTGGTGAATCCTGTTTCCACTGATTGTCATTGAAATGTTTCTACAAATTAAAATCTGAAATCAAATGATTTCTAGATGCCTCATGCCAATTTGATAACAAATTCTGTGCAGAAAACACAAAACACAAAAAATATTAAAAACCTTCCTGATCTCTGATAAGTGACACACTGAGAGAATTGGCGCTCTGTCCTCTGTATTTGAGGCCGGTCGTCCCACAGCTCCTAATTCCTGGCTCACTGACCAGGTCTGTGAACAAGGAAGGAGGAAGTGGCACAAATCCAAGACTTCATCTGCTTTGGCTGGATATCAGAGCCTGCTTGCGTCTTTCTCTCACAGCGTCACTAAAGCAAAAGCTCACCACCACCTCATTTAAACAGGCCCTGATTAACCCACTGCTTTAGATACCTACTCTTGACCCCTCCCTTGTTGATCATTACAGACCTGTTTCTCTTCTTCCATTTCTGTCCAAGACCCTTGAATGAACAGTCTTCAACGAAATGTTTCACTTCCTTTGTCAGAACAACCTCCTTGATGTTAACCAGTCTGACTTCAAGAGTGGTCACGTTACAAAAACAACACTGCTGACGGTTGTGAAATCCCTGCAGGCTGTAAAAGCTGCAGCTCTGTCTTCTATCTTAATCCTACTTAATCTTGCTGTAGCCTTTGACACTGTAAACCACCACATCCTCCTGTCTGCACTCTCTGACTTGGCCATTACTGGTACAACTCTGGCCTGGCTCAGGTCTTATTTATCTAGACGAATCCTCAAAGCATCTTGGCATCTTCACAACATCTCTACTGATGTGTAGCAGCTTTTAGTTCAAGGCCCTATACCCTTTCCCATCCATACACATCCACCTGCCTACCTGAACGCCCTCTTCCAGGTCTACAATATCTCCCGCCCACTGTGCTCTGCAACGACATCTGGTGGTTGTTCACCACACTGCAAAAGTTCCCAAGCAAAGCTCTTCAGCTCAGCAGTCCTGAGCTACCAAACTCTGCATACTCAGAAGCCTCACTTCCAATATTCAAAACTCTTCTGAAAACAAAACTCCTCTGCAACTTCCTATGCACTTAAACCTTTTAAAAAAAAATCCCTGTACCATCTTGCACTCTCATGGAATGGAAACATTTCTTCCTATAGCACTTCAGTGTTTTCTCCTTTACTCTGATTTCTTGCTTGATTCACTCTGGATAAAAATGTCAGCCAAATCACTAAATGTAAATGTAAGTGCTAATAACACAATGATTTCAAGTGAAAGAAAATATCAGATATTTTGAAGCTATCTGGCTGAAACATTATTGATAACTAATAATTTTATTCTTGTATAATTATTCTACCAAGCTAAACAAAAATGTGCAGAGGCGAATTCAGTTAAGAACTAAAGATATAAAAACTAAATTCAGATGTTATTGTACACAGGATTTAATCTACAGTATAAAACCAGCAGGGTGTTGCAATGAAGGGCTCCTAGAATGTCTGCAAACCAGCAGGGCTCACTATTCTGCACAAATTTGAGGCGCTGAAGCTTTAAGTATTTGTTCTGGAAAAAGCCTCGTAAGGCCTCATCCTTTTAACTAGACATGTTGTTAGGCACCAAAACACTTTACAAATGCTGAATAAATGTTTTTATTTTTATTATAGGAACACACAGGCATTAATCGTTCACACATATTAACCTTATCTGTCTCTCCACGACCATCTCCCACTGGACGTTCCCACTGGCTGGCATTGGTGATATGGTTAAAGTAGTACACTTTGCCTGGAGGTCAAAAAGAGAGAGTTGCTAAAACTGAATTAATATATATTGTATCAACAAGCAAAAGGCATTAGGGGAATGAGTATTAGCTATGACCAGTACAAAATGAATACAGTTAGATGATATTGTCATATCATCAAATACAACTCAGGGATTTTAGAAGAAAAACAAAACCTGGAAGAGAGACAATTTAAGCTTGGTGTCTTGGTTCCTAACTGTGTTAGCACACCATTTGTTATTCTGCACATATTGCAGACATTCAGCAATTAAATTGATTTGAAGTTGTGTTTCTGAAAATCCACTTTATCCCTAAAAATTGTGTTCAAGAAAACCTGAGGGACAAATTTGGCTCTTTAACTAATAACTGTTGCAGATTTTTCAACAGATCAGTGTTGCTATATATACCTGTTCAGTGATGCTGAGCAGGTATTGTTTTTGTTGCTGTTTTTTTATTTTTATTTGCTACAAACATAAGACCAAAAAATAAAAATAAAACACACTACAATAACAGATCAGCTAATTTGTTAAGAAGAGCATCTCTTTTCACATTGAACACAGTCATAATTCACTGTTAACATTACAAATAACGATTAATGCTGCTTTAAACTATCAAGAAGCACTAGACTGACGGCACAAGTAAACAAACAGTAAAGGAAATATGATGCGTTTCATATGCTGATCATTTTTAGCTTGCAATAAAATAAACGTTAACTAAAAATACGACTTATCGAAACCAGATTAGTCATCACATCGATAAATAAAACACTACATCATAGATGGATGCAGGGGTTGCGTGTGCTAGTTTTGACTGCAAATAATCACAGCAGTGTGTAATTTCACCAGGGGCATCCAACGTTAGCATACAATTGTCATATTATCATGTGACAATTTAAATAAATGCGTGTCCTCTAAAAATGTGTGTGCAGGTGAGGCACCGGGGCAGGGCCCTGCAAGTTGAATGATCAGTTCTGGCGCGACCATGAAGAAACACACCTATTTACAGTTAAACATCACATTTAACAAAACGCATCTGCAGCACCCAGTTACGGCTGTTTGGCTTCAGTCTTTAAACATTTACCCCTAAGTTTTTTCTGCCTCGGTTCAGCTCTAAACCACGATGCTGGGGCTGTTAGCTATTAAGCTAATATTACTGCATATATCAATTTGGCTAACTGTTAGCTAGCTAGCACATCTATCTAGCCTCTCCTGGCTTTTGTTTCATTACCTGAACTGCGGCTCATTCTTTTCTCCCACCCAGATGGTAGCTTCTCCTCGTCTGCCATTATTTATTACTTTTCTGCAGCAGCTTGTTCAACTGTTATTTCAATGCAGCTACCGTGTGACAAGCTGAGCTACAGTTAGGAGCTACGACAGTTAGTAACGTGTTTGCGGCACGAGTTGTTTTCCGAACCAAGCCCGCCTATAATGGGTTAATCTATCCTCCCATTAGCTGACTTCAGCTGTCAATCAATGCCCTGCCCATATGATTGGTCGAGGGGCTAATACACAAACCTATTCAGCTTTACGGTAAAGAGCACAAGAGCGTTCCAGAAAATATCGTCGGATACAAGACATTTGTTATTAAACTATACATCTAAAGGTAGGAAGGTTGCATAAAACATTCTTTAATTGTAGATAAAAACGAATACTCGTATTATTGTAGGCAAAGTCTAGGTTTACATGTGCGCTTCAAACACTAGGTAAAGAAAATGTGTGACGGTGTTACGACTTTAGCTAACGTTAGCTAAACTAAACAACATGGCTGATTTAAACTGATGTTTACAAGCTGTGTTTTTGATTTGTGACAAACTGAATATGTGTGAGTTCGCGTATTAATCTCAGTTGTTGTAATGTATAATTATATGTACGACAGTTGCTGTCTGTGAGAGGTATAGTTTGAATCGATTCAGCACCAACACATGTCAACGGTATGCTAACTCTAGCCCATGTCTTGTGCTGACAGGAACCGAAGATGATCGAGGTGGTTTGCAACGATCGTCTGGGCAAGAAAGTCCGGGTTAAGTGCAAGTATCCTTCCCTAAAATTGTGGAGACACTGCTGATTTACGTGCGACACATGTGGAATATCTGAGCCCAGATATAGCTGACATAGAGTTGGCCTGAGTTGATGAGCTCACACAGGTTTGTCAATGCACCACTGGGCTTTAAGTAAAATTGATTTTCTTTATTACAGATCAGTCCGAACCTTCGTTTTGCAATCAATTAATTTAACGTTGGTTTGAAAGGTTAGACCACCTGACAACTGCACAACATTCCTACCTACACCTCTAAAGTGACATCCTTATAAAACTCGTCAAACAGAACCTATACAGCTGACTGTTTTTTAATCACTGAAATAATGAACCACTGGATGTGCCTAAAATAAAATCAGAATCGATAGTCATACCAAATATCAAAGGTCAGGCTTTTTTTTTTTTTTCTGGCACATCACATCGCGCCTTCCTTAACCCCCACGTTTCAGCTCTGAGGATACAATTGGAGATTTGAAGAAGCTCATTGCTGCCCAAACAGGAACACGGCATGACAAGATTGTATTAAAGAAATGGTAAGCTCTCATTTAATGCAGTACCTGGAATGACTGACCAATGTTTCTACAATTCTATTTGCAGCTAAATGTTCCTCCTCTATTCCCACAGGTATACTATATTCAAGGACCACGTGTCTTTGGGTGACTGTATCCTTTAAATGCTCTTAACCTGCTCTGCTTAATTGTGTTATTATCTTGGTACTGATTATGTGGAACCAGTTTTTACCTCAGAGGTGTAAAATCCTATTTATATGTTAAAAGGCAGCATAAGATAATCTCAAGTATCAAAAATCTTCATGTGTGTATGTATTGATAGTTATATCAAGGCTTTTCTTTTCATTAATTAATCACATATTTCACAGTAATATTTGTTTTAATTAAGCATTTCCAAATAGAATTATTATAGATTTAATGCCACTTGTACTTTAAACTGTTACAATCCAGAAGGTGTTGTTAGGATTCATCCCTGTTTCTTAAGAACTGAAACCACCAGGTACTCCTTTGTCTGCTTAGTTTGAAAACCTAAAGTATTATAAATTTCTGCCTGCTCATCACTGCTAAAATATTTTTAACCACCTCCGATATATTATTGTGGATTTTAGCAGTGATGATTTCTTGTTAATTATTCTGCTGGACCACAACTCACACCACAAATGAGATGGGATTCTGTTCTCATTGGTTGTACTTAATTAAAATTTCTGCAGATGAAATCCATGATGGGATGAACCTGGAGCTGTACTACCAGTAGATGAGAAGAGGACCACAACTCATTGACACACACACACACACACACACACACGCAGATGGCATCTATTGCAGTAAAGACAGTTTGGCTGAAAGAGAATGAACACTGTCTTAAAAGAAGAACATACACATAACATACACAGATCTGTTTTAGCTTTTAATTTTCGCCCACAAATTATTACACAAACTATTTTGTTGTTCAACAACTTTTTGTTTTGATATTTTAAAAATAAAGCTGATATTTCCATACTTACAACACTGAGTGCTGGTTGTTAGATGTTGTCTCATTAAGGGAAAGACTGACACGCTTCTACATTGTTACTAATTGTTATTGTTTTTTGAAGATTGATAAAAATTCTGTTTTAATTTCCTTAAATGTCAACTGCAGCCAGAAGTGAGTTGTTTATTTGGTACGCGTCTGTTTTAGTCATTGGAAAATTACTAATACACTTGCGTACAAATGTAAGCACTTTTGCTGTTCAACTTCAATTTCAGAGTAAAATATTATACTTTTTAGTTCAATACATTTGACAGCTGCAGTCGCTGATTAAGGTCAAGATTTTTAATGCACAAGATATAATCAGT
The DNA here is from genome assembly GCF_900324465.2 of Anabas testudineus. Classification (NCBI taxonomy): domain Eukaryota; kingdom Metazoa; phylum Chordata; class Actinopteri; order Anabantiformes; family Anabantidae; genus Anabas; species Anabas testudineus. Next base: position 6,128,997 of record NC_046610.1, on the reverse strand, counting down.
GAATGAAATGTACACTCAGTTGCCAGTTTATTAGGTATATGCAGTTACTTACTAATGCTTTTGTGGCTAAAGGGTCAAATCCCAAGTTACAAAAGCTCCTAGAAAGTTTTCCCAGACAAGTGGAAGTTGTTATAACTACTTAATGATGCCTATGATTTAGGAAGGAGGTCTCCAACAGACATAATCAGGTCTGATAAAAGTTTTATTCACATTACTACAGTCATTAGATCACAAGCAACAGCATCTCTCTCACACGCACACAGACACACTCGTGCATATGGGTTAATGCAATCGGTGGACGCCAGATATCTCAGGGTCAGGGTCTACACATCTCCTCTAGTGCCATGTCAGCAGTAGTCTGAGTAGTCCTCCTCCACATAGTTTGCTGGAAATAATCCCACCTGAGAGCACAGAACCAGTACAGACAGTAAGACCACACACCTGAAAATGTTTTTTTTTTTTTTTTTTTTTTTTTAAATGTGGGGATGTTTGTGGACTCTCACCCGGCCATACACCTCTCCTTTCCACCAGCCACTGCTACCCTTCTTGAGGATTTTGATGGTGTCTCCTTCTCGCAGTGACACCTCTGAGCGGTCCCTGGCTGAAAAGTCATACCTGGCTCTTGCCACGCCGAAACTCTTCATGCTGCCCCCTGTGACAGAGAGACACCACGTTTTCAGTGGTTTCAGTGGTTTTTACACTTTTGTTTTTATATAAGTTAACACAAGCTAGTTTTAAAGGGAGGAATTTTTTGCAGCAGTATGTCTTTACAAACTGCACTGTGGGTAAGGGAGGTGGTAATGGAAGACAACAACCAATAGAAGATGCAAAGTACTGATAATTAGGCCAAGTGGTGGCTAGTGCATCGGGCTGCCTCAATCGTTTGGCCTGACTGCTCCTTGTTGTGCTGACACTTATCTTTCTTGTATGCTGGTGGTTTTGGTCTGCCAAACATTCAGATTTTAATCATACTTTGTGTTTTATTGGGTTATTTAAATATTTTGGTTTGTCTCAGGTAGACTATATTAACTCCACAGGTATAATCAATGTATTGTAAGTTCATGCACCTTTAAAATCAAATAGGTTTTGTAGTGTTGTTGTTTAGCTTGGATTTATCCATCGTTTCTCTCAGCGCTGTAATTTCAGTGTCAAGAATTCTAATAAAACCATTTTCTGTTCCATTAGCACACTCATAATCAGGAGGGTGTAATGTACTCTACCTGGTGTGGTATTCAGCGTGTTGTTAGACGAGTTGCTCTGCTCCGGTTGCTTGAAAGGTGTTCGCAGCGTGGTGTCCACATCCTTGAAGTACTCCTTCAAAGAGTTCTGCTGGTAATACTGAACCATTTCCTAACAGAAGGAGGAAAGTACCAGAAGGAGAAAGAGAGCACAAGAAACATGACACATGTTGCTGTGGTTTAAAGAAGCAAATGTGGTTCATCTCACATCTGCCAATACCAGAAATGGTTTGAGTGTGTTTCCTCTGCCCTGTGACTTTAGCTGGATGAAGGTGTTAGACTTACGATTATACCCTTGAATGCCTTCTTCTCATTGATGCGGTACAACCCTTCAGTGGACGTGATCCTAATGTGCCGGATGTCCATGTTGAACCTGAGATAGCAGATTGGAATATACACAGTTGGTAAGTATTGACAACGGCGTCCATGTAGAGGCTATGTAAACCCTGTGGTTCACTTTTAAACTAACTACAGAAACAGTTTTGTGTACATAGCTTAAACTCCTCTAAAATCAAAAAAGTGCCGTTAGTGATGAATTGAGCAGATTCTTACTTGATGCTAATGGCAAACTCTCCTCCGTCTTTCTGCCGCACGAGGAAGGTTCCATCAGACCTGGAGATGAGCAGGTTTTTGGCAGCGGTTCTGTCCATGTTCCCTGCAAACCTTCAATCATGGCAAGAATTTGGACTTTTTGAGAAACTACGTAATTTTTGCAAATTGAAAGAAACACTTGGGTACAACAAGGTACAAATTAAATTGTAAGGTATCCCCTTATCTGTGTTTGTTCCTTCTCCTGCATGTGCTTAGGTTCTGTGTTTGTACTGTCTTTCCTCTTTCCAGGTCTTCATGATGGAGAGATCACCTTGAGGTTCTTGGAATCCTCCCAGACTGTATTCTTACAGATTTATAATCTATAATGTTGTTTTTCTTAAAATTGTATATTTACCATTTGCTCTGTTCTACAGTGAAAGAGGAATCCCTCTCTGCTGCTGTTCATTTTTTTAATTATCTGATTTGAAGGTCAGAGGACAGATGTTGAGGTTTGATTTTGGGCTGTGGCTAAAGAAATGGGGGCAGCCTCATGTTAAATGTTTCATATTGGTGGTAAAATGAGGCAAATTACCACCAGGTGGTGCCAAAGTGAACATATTGGAATCCTACATATTACTTAAAGGGCAATACCACTTTTTATGTTCACTGTGGCTGTCTGAGCTTAATTTTATGCTGTTGTTCTTATTATGCGTCAACAGTCTGTATTGTAATGACATTAATAGTTATTTTACATGTGGAAAAACAACTGTGTGAGGAATTCAATCCCATCAGTGGCACAATTAAACAATATGTCCTGACAGCTGCTTTAAACACCTTTCAGTATCTGGTTCTGCTTTTGTGGCTGTAAACTAGAGTTATTGTCTGTTTCAGCTCGGGGCTTCTGATTCTCAGTCAGTGTTGCAGTGCACAGCAGCACAGGAGGAAATAAAGCTATGAGGTTAGTAAGGTCATCAAGTGATTTAAACCAGTTCCTGTTCATACTCACCAGCTGAAGCCAGATAAGTCAGGTGTCGGCCTCTATGAAAGAGTGAGATCAAATAGAGGTTAGACGTAAAATTGCTAAATTCTGTGTCACAGATGGAAATGCTTCCTGGTGGAAGCTGACACTAAACTGTTTATTGTGATGAGATTTCACCTGAGCTTTCTACAAACTTTTAAGTTTTGAGATTTTTAGTTTGATGGAGGGGCATGGTGTTTACTCACAGACTGGTAAGGCTGAACTTTTTGGCTGGGGAACCATCCCATTTGGCCAACAGTCAGGTTTCGTCCCTGAGTGACACATACACACAGACAGAAATCACATGACCGGACGAGGTGGATCAAGCAGTCATTGCAACATAATAATGAATCAACAGACCAACATGAGCAAGCAATTTATAAACTTCCAACTTTCGCTAATAATTGGCAGTAATTACTGATCGGAGGTGTATCACAATAAATACTTAATATAAGCATATAATAAGAGATATAATGGAGAAGTGGTGCTGAGGCAGACACATCTGCACCATAACTGTGAGCAAATAAGCCAAATTAAACATTCATTCAACAAAAACAAACACTGTGGATCCACTTGACTCTAATTCAGCAAAATGGCAAATTAAAGCCTATTATTCCCCCTTTACTTGACATTACTTAGATCAAACATTCATGTTAGATAAAACAATCCTACTGCCGTGCATTTGTGGTCACTAATTTCAGTAGCATTTCAAAGCACTTGCAGAGAAATGTATTTAATATTTCTAATTATCATTAAAAAATAATAATAAGGGCTTATTTCAAAGTTTGAAAGCAACATAACTAAATAAATAAAGTTGTCTTTATTTTGGCAGCTGGCAACAGTTCATACACTAGCCTACGAGTCAAATGTCATCTAACAAGCCTTATCCACAGAAAAACGCAAGTGTTACTAACACAATTACTTTTACACACAATGGCAGTTTGACAGTGGACCAGTGAAAAATACCAGGACGCTGAAACTGAGCCCACTGAATGGAATCCAGCCATTTGGTTTGATTTATTTTCCAAATCAAGACCTTTTAAGTGACTCACACTGAGACTGCAGACAGAGAGAAGTGCAGGTTGGGCACGAGGGAGGAAGTGGAAGACAGAGAACGAGAAGCATAAAGGAAAAACAATGAAAAGAATGAAAAAGACATTTCACACCTCCACATTAACCACAGGAAATAAGGTTTGAAAACACAACAAAATAATGCGCGTCCCCGTTAGTTTTCAGAATACAGAGTGTATATGCTTGATTTTGGTTACCTCCCACCACGGCAGTTCAACATCGGCCCTGGTAAGCTCAATGATGTCACCTTTGGAGAGGTGAAGCGGTTGGCCAAAGCCTACAGGAGGTGGGGGCAACCCATAATACTCCTGACATACCTCCATCTTAGGAAATCCTGAGGTTAAGAGCAAGGAGGAGAAGGTGTTAAGATGTTGTGCAATGCAAGCAGATTAATTCTATGAAATAATTCATTTACTTTGGAGTGCGTTTTGGAGAATAAACGACCACAACGCTGTAATGTTTTATCAAGAGTACAAAAATGTGCTGTTTAGAGGATTATATGATCTATTTCCTACCAAGGTTGGAATGTCCGGAGGACCTCTGTGTTTTATTCTGGAGAAACAGAAGACAGAAGAAGTGAAGCAAATGTACCTCATGTTTTATCTAACAGCACAAATAAAATGAAACATAAAATGTCGTCTTCTACCTAAATGATATAAAACATTACCCAAATATCAGATAATGGAGTCTTACCTTCCTCATAGTGCCAGCATCTGTAATGGATCAGTGTAAGAATTATTCATCATGCAGATTAGAAGCTGTATTCAAACACATTCATGTGCATGTTTACAGACCTGAGTTGCGTCCACAGGCAGGGACTCGGCCTAAACACTCTTTGTGTGCAGCCATTTTACAGCGAGTGCAGCGGTAGCCCTGGAAGAATATCCCTCTGCAGGCGACAGATGGAGAGATTCAGTCTCAACAGCCTTTGGTCTTTTTCTTTCCTTTAATATAAAAATATTTAGTGGGACAAAAGTACCTTAACAGCATTGAGCAGGCCTTGCAGGAGGCGGTCTCCTCAAAGCAGTGCATCTGGAAGTCATGGTTGTTGGCTGTGGAGTTCTCTGGACACAAATTTGACCTGAAACCGTGAAGTAAAGCTGTTTGACAAAAGCTGAGGAGCCATACATTCAATGAGCTCTTTTTTCCCCATTTTAATCTAACAGGTGGTTTGACTTTGATGCAGATACAAATTATAACAGTATTACGTTTAATCAAAGTCAATAATACACAATTAACTATGTTTTGTGATGAAATATTGATTTTCAAAAATACTGTATTGACTTTTAATCAATACGTTGTTCAGAAATTTAGGTTCACTTAGAAATGTCCTTGTTTTTGAGGAGAAGCAGATTCACATCAAATTGATCAGAAATAAAGCAAACACAATGTTAACATTGTGAATGACTATGATTTTTTTGCACATATGTTAGTACAACAGAGAATAATCACAGATCATCAATTATAGAAATTAATCACATTTCTAACTAACCCCAAACCTTTTAAGGTAAAAACAAAGATTTGTCGCAGACACACGCGTTGATTTTATGATTTATTTAAACTCTGTTCACTGGACAGAAGTGTTGTATTTATCTTTTGCAAGAATTCTTCTGTGTGTTTCCGTTTGTGTGTGGTAACTCACAGAGCCATCTCAAACTGTTCCAGCCACTTCTTCTTCAGTTCTCTGGTTTTGAAGAATAAATCATAGCCACACCTCCCATAGCACTCCAGCAGAAGGAACACGTATGACCACTGTTCACACACATAAACACGCATAACGTCAGCTGTATGTATGTATGTATGTACGTACTATCTGGCATAATTAGGCAACTGTTGCTACAGGATGAAGGGGCAGAGGAGAAACCTTTTTTTTGTCCTTCTCTCCTGTGGGTTCATCTCGTATCTGGTAGTTATTTAGTTCAATGATCTCCTTTAGCTCGAATGTCTCTCCGCTCTTCTTCTTACATATGAACAAGGCTCTGTCAAACAGAAATGCATACCTGCATACAGCAAAGCACACAGAGAGAACATGAAGATACAGTCCAGATACAACACAGGCTCACATTCATGGAAAGACACACTGAGACATTAACAAAACACACCTGTCCTGTTTAGACCTTTTCTCTGAGCTGCTGATCTTCAGCTCTCCATCAATCTTCGGACGACCATACATAGCTAGAGACTGAGTCTAAAGAGCAAAAGAGAGGAGAATAAATAAACAAAGCAACTAGGAAAAAACACATGTTAAAAAAAAAAAACTGTGACTTCACCATGTTTTCTATGGACAACTGGAAGGTGGTGATCTGTTTGATGATCTCATTGTCTCGCTTCACCTCGTTCACGCACTGTGCCAAGTCCTGGAAACACACAAAGGCAAATTAATTAATGTATAAATATCATAAATGTAAGTGAGAGACTGATAGAAACACACACACACACACACTTACTCTCATGGCATCAAGAGCTGTGCGTAGGTTTTCCTTGTCTGTTGCATCAGTGGTGTGTTTCACCAACTCCTACAAACACAAATATGTCCGTCCAATTACAGCTGCTACATAGAACTAGCAGAAAAAAGGATGACTCAAATCAAATGCACACACAAACCTACCTGTAACAGCAGATGGTATTTGAGGACTCTCTGCATAGGAACCATGAGTAAATCTCTAAGAGAAAAACGTCCACTATTGGCTCTTTTAGAACACTCCTAAAAAAATAGAGAGACAAGTGAACGTCTGCAGCAGGTGTGTGACTGAATGTTGCGTGGCAGACTCAGCAGTCCTGCTACTTTACCTGGAGGTCAAATGCGATGCTGAAACAAAACTTTCCCCCTTGTGGTCGGGGTGGGCAAAACCACAGAACTGTGTTTCGGTTTCATACCAAGCGTAGGCCACAATTATAGTTAACATCATTAAAGTTGCCAGTTAATGAACAACCAACGACAAGAGAGAATAACGCTGTGATGCAGAGAAGAAACCAAAATTTTAACCAAGAGTTAGATAAAAATATTCTCTGTTCAGTGTTGAGTGGTAAGATACACATTCAGAATGTGAATTCCCTGAAGTCAAGAGACCATTACTGCATGTATACTACCAATAAGCAAATGCTGCAGCACTATACCGATCGCATGATTGCACTGATACTCCAAACAAGTCATTGCAACAATACTTTGGGATAACCCAGAAAGCCTAGGTAGGTAAACTCTTTACTGGATAATACAGTAGGTCCTATAATTGTATTACTGCAGATTTATTGGTGGGCTCAATCTGAGAAGCACCTGTTCCAGCTGGACGTTGTTGGAAGACATACAGAAAACATGTTTCTGTGTTCATTGGAAACCTCAAACAGCAAGATTAATTATTGCTTTGTTTACTCCTATTAGTGGCTGGTGTCATTTAAATGATCGCCCAAAAGTCAACAAGCCTAGTGTGCATTAAGGCTGAGTCATAGATGTTAAAGCATACCAGACACATGCTGCACAATTCAGCAGCAAACCACAAACTAGTGGTCTAAATGCTGGGAAAGCATTGACTAAGTGGTAGCTATGTGACTTCCAAGTCAATCAGAGACCGAGATCATGTTTCACCTGATAAATGAAAATGAAATGAGAAAATTCTCATATTCAATCTCTGCACACCATGTCCTGTATGTCTGTACAAAATTTCATAGTCAGCCAGGAAGTCTCAGTCAAGATATTTTGGTTTTGACCAAAGTGGGAACCAAAACTGCCATTTTTGCAAAAAGTGCTATGTAAAACCAAAAGTAACCAACATGTCCTTGGCAGGGTAATCAGCTGGTTGGAAAATCAGCATCTTCTTTATGACTAATACCTCGATCCTACCTGCTGAAATGTTAAAATGCTGATTGTCCAAAGTGGGTTACATTCCTTCCAACTGAAGTTGCTCATCCAGCAGAAAAGTTTTATCGCTTCCTGATTTGTTTCTGGGTTGTGTTGCCCAAGACACAATGTGTACACCAGTCTGTCTTTCCATGAAACTGCTGCCTCATCACACACACACACACAAAAATAGATTATCTAGGCTCTGCAATTTTTTTTTACCGGGGTGAATCTTCAGTCACATTTCGTCATAGGATCAGGTCAGGACAGTAATAAACTGTTTTATACCCGTCTCTTATACCTGAGAGATGTTTATTATAGATATTTTATTAATGATTAATGATAATAAGCTGGGAGATGAAGCTGTGCTCATTCATTTATTGCATTCACTGCTGCTTGTTGATGTTCAGTGATCATGCATTACATTTTAGGTTTTACACTCTGCTTTCTTTAGGTTTCTGAGGCATTCAATGATTATCCATGAGCAATATTAAGTTTTCATGTATTGAGGGGGGCACAGGTCTGACTCAGTCAAACTGTAGAACACAGCAGTAATTAAAAGCAAATACTGTATTAACAGCTAATAGGCATCATGAGTACATAGCAGCTACTGAATCACTCACTGGCTTTCCACCATCACACTGTTGCATTTGATAGGGCCAAACTTAAGTTCAGAGAGAAGTGGCACAGATTTGTTAAAAGAAGTACACATCATCTGCTATTTATGTCCAAGTTAAGGCACACATGTGAAAACATTTTCAGTTTAGAATCACACATCCCCTGTGGTTCAGTTTTTAAAGTTCCTCACCTCCAGTTTCATCCTGATATCCTCCCGCATATTCGAAAGACTGTCGAGTTGTTTTGTTGCTGCTTCCACCTGACTACAGTAGCGACCGTACAGTAAGAGCCTACAGGAGAGGAGAGCATCAAAACATATTATAACATACATGTGATTGTGTTTTCGTGTATTTGTACAATGAACGACGAATGTGCGTACCTCTCCTTGTAGTTCAGAAACACCTGGTAAAGATTCCTGGCACCATAAGACAAGATGGAGCTCCTGACCTCCTCCAACAAACCACGATGGGTGTGAGTTAAATCCTAGGTTTGCGCACACACACAAACAAAACATATAAGCATAGGTAATACCTGAAAGTAAACCTGTACATGATCTGCTCCCATACCTCTATGTTGATGAAAATACTCTCAATTTCTTGTTCATCGAGAAACCTTTCAAGCGGCTTCATAAAGTGCTGCACAAAAGTAAAGGGGAGGATGTTACTATTTTGCAGCCTGTTTGCAGCCTTGAGTGTGTCTGTGCATGTGTGTGATCTATACAGTATGTGTATAAGACCGAGGTTGTGTGCACACCTGTAATATAGATTCCAGTGTGTCAGAGTATTTCTCTTCTGTTTGTCTGATCTCCTGCAGACAGCACTCTCGTTTGTCTATGCCAGTCTTCTGCTGCTGCATAAACACACACATAATGCAGGTTTTATTCATAATTGTGAAGATTAAAGTATTTATCTAGTCCTAGAAATAACATTTTCATACAGTATTAAAAGTAACAAACAACAAGTTTACACGCTCAAGCACAAACACAACTCTGGATTTTATACAGCCAATCCCTGCTTTTGTTAGTATAGAGTTGTGAAGGGGGCAACTTACAGTTTCAGGTGGCTCATCTGTCCTCATTAAATCTTCATAGATCTCATCCCCTTCATTCTCCTCGTCCTCCACAAAGTCGTATAGGTCGTCATCCTCATCCACCGTGTCACTGATAAACAATACAAACATTATAATTCTGACCTGCCCTCATTGAAATGACAAGCACAAATGTAGAAATACTGAAAAGGTATGACACATTAGAAAACCTTTGTTTGTTTGTTTTTTACGTATCCTAATTTGCATATTAGATTAGGTAAGGAGCACTCCATCATCTAGTGATGAAGGAGTGACAAGAAGATGACCCTGAAGCTGTGACCACATGAGGTACAAGTCACAAACACCATACATACTGCAAGCTGTCCAAAATATTTTTAACAGCCTTCATGTTTTACAATAGTTATTGCAGGACAATCATGTTTTTATCTACATGGTATGTATTGTATTCGAAATGATGTGTGATCTTCTGTGTCGTGTAATCTCGAAAAAAAAAAAGACAACTTCTCTCACAGAACAAAATAAAAACGAAACAATCAAATGTGGAAATTAAATATCAGACTTCTGTCGTCTACATTCCTGTTAGTACATGACTTGATGAATAATCATCAAATCGATTTTTTTTTTTGTCTTATTGAAACCTGGCTACAGCAGGAAAAAAATGTCAGTCTGAATGAGTCAATTCCCCCAGTCATCTTAATTATCGTGTTCCTAGAAGCACAGGTCGGGGTGGAGGAGTAGCAACAATAAACCTAAACATAGTTGAAACTCAGTGAAGAGCCTCACTCTCAGCCTCTCAAAGTCCTCCCATCCTTAATTAGATATTCAATCTTAGTACAGATAAAGTAACTATAGTGGGTGACGTCAACATTAAAGCTTAAAAAACTGCTTTTTGTTGGTGGGCATGTGTCTGGGCAGAAGATCATTCCTCAGGTTGCACATGGTTTTGAACACTGCAGGTGACATCATAGTAAATTGTGTATTTTGACTCACTAATGTAAAAACGAATGTGTTTTTTTTACGGTACAAAACAATAAGAATTTTTTTCTTTTTCCTCAAGTTCATCATTATAACATTTAAGAAAAACAACTTACTCTATCTGATCAGACAGGCCGCTGTAGATCTCATCATCAGCAGCATATCCTTCCAAAGGAAAAGGCCTGGAGGAGTGTTTGAGGTAATGTTAGGATGGTGAAAGAGAAGGCGTAATTACAATGATATATAGATAGTAATTAAATGAAAGTTATTAATTGTTACTGTATCTGTAATGTAGCTCTAAGCTGATGTGTTTATGTGATGAAGTACATGTTGTTATGAAGAGGTAATAAACAAGAACATAATAATACTCTGGTCTAATAACGTAAATATGTTAGTGTTGAAAAAAACTTTGCATTTATCAACACATAAAATGTCCTTTTACTAGAAATGTGTTACTGGTACTGTGTTACAAACCTTTTTTTATGCTTATGTTAAATAGGACATTTACAATAAAATGTTAAAAGAATTGCATTTACGCCCAAATTATGCAAAAGAGGAAGGAAACTACTTACTGGTATCCTCTTTGTATCGCAATGTGTGAATGAGACAGAGTGGATAAAGTATCTATGACCTGTCGTACACAAACACACAAAGAGGTACATCATTAGTGTGTTACATTAAGTGTGAGACACAGACAGGGGAGAAAACAGAGAGAGCAGTTTCACACCTTAAACTTCAACACTGAATAATGCTGCTCTGACACGGTTTCACTCTTATTCTGTTTGACTCAATGAGAAGTATAGTATCGTGATGATTGATCTCATGAAACAAATTTCATGAGAGATGCAATCAGAAGCAAACTCAAAAGGTGTCACATAGCAGTTCCAGTGAAATGGATTATTATTTACGATTGAGCAACAGCATGTGTCTGTGTGCCCTGAAATCCATGTAGGTTTTCAACATTTTATAAACTAGGATATAACGGAGTTCCCTTCCTAAAATCATTTTTTGCTTTCATTCAAGAAGGAAAAAGGAGAAACGAACAGAACAAGAAGTGAAGGTTTGTAGAAAAAGTTAAGAGAAAAAACAAACATCGGAATGGATTCATTTCAACCTACAGCCATCTAACAACAATGGTATTTTCCAACAGGGGAAATGCATTTGTTTGCTCAGAACAATTAGATAAGTAGATGTATACATGCAGCTAGCAGCAGATTATCTCAACACAGTGTTAAAACTGGAAACCGACATATTTCTGTCCAAAGTCAAATAAAAATTCAGCTCAGTGAAATTTTGAGGTGTCGGTAGGTGGATATTGTTAACTAAAGCAGATGTTCCTCCCTTCCTGTTTTAGTGTCATTCTTATTGAACCAGGTGTGGACTGCAGCCTTATATTTCATGTGCAAACATTAGAGTGCTATCGCGTGCCTCATCTTTATTTGTATTTCCCAAAATGAGAGCAGAAAGGAGAACATCAACATTCAGCTCCATGTATTTTAAGCAGTTCCGTGTTACCACCCGCAATAAGCCATCAATAGTGAAGAAAGTACCTACACTCAAGTATTAAGTACTATATTTACTGCAGTACAATCTTGACTGGAATTTATGTGACTGATTTCAAATCATGCCACTTTACTTTTTTTTTTTTTTTTGCATTTTGAGCCTTCATTTGATAGTTCAGTAGAGCGACAGAAACACAGGAAGAGAGAGCGGGCACGACATGCAACAAAGGTTCCCAACTGAACTGGTGACACTTCTGTTACAACCAATTATACTTCTGTAGCATGTAGATTTCTACTTCACATAAAAATAAGATAAGCCTGTAAAATATAATACATTGTTAAAGATTTATTACGTAGTTTCCCACTACAGTGTGTAGCTGGGAATAAAAATTAGCAACTAGAAACAAACAAATCTCCGTTCTCCATGTATTTTTAGCTGTTACACCATAAATGAATTGATTTCTGTAGTTTTTAAATAACTGAACAGTCCTGAATGACATAAAAAGAAGAAAAAAAGCCAACAATCTAATCAAAGATACTACATGTGCTTTATTTCTATCTATAATAGTAAAATACTGCAGTAATAACAATCCAATAAAGTAACACTAGTGTTGTCAAAGTCATTACTTGATGTTTACTAATGTACTTTAAATAAAAGAAGTATATTTACTGAATTATTTTCACAGTGGGGTGAATGAACGAATAAGCATATTTTTTTATTTATAGGTCGTACATCTAAAGGTGGACAGCCCACATGGATTTAAAACACACTTGTCACATCATTGACAGAGCCGAGGTAAAATAAAATAAAATAAAATAAAATAAAATAAAATAAAATAAAGCCTATTCAAAATACTGAGATATGTCAAAGGTCTTATATGTAAAATACTTTATCTACCCTCATCTGTCATGTGAAGCATACTAAGACTCACATCATCCATTTTCTGGACAAATGTGGAGCCCATAATAAAAAGGACAGTAGAGGATCAAATGTGTTTCATTCTCAGCCTCATTTCACTTAAGAGGAAGCTCAGTGACAACAACTTTCTGTCAACCACTGTATGTATATAAACTTTAAAAATATTGCACAGTCAGGGTTCCACTTTGTGTTGATACTGTTCTTAAAAACTCTGCATCCTCTAACTTTGTAAATACAAATAAGACAAGTGCAGGTTTCTAGTGTACTGCATTTCACACTAGAGTGCTGCGGCTGCTCTGCACCGAAAGTGAAAGAGACCTGCGAAATACTGAATTCATGCATTCACTCAGCCGCTTCAATTAAAAAAATCACCAAGCTACTTCCTGTTAGGGGTATGTGGGTGTCTGCAAGCTGCAGTGAGAAGGCAGGAGGACTTTGTTCACGCTTCTGATTTTTACCATAATGACTGGAGTATGAGTGCACAATGCCTTACGTGCTGCTCTGCATTAGACAGAAAGATATATAAATAAATAGATATATAGATGTGGTGTGCAGATACCTTTGCGAAGTCTCGAACATCAAACAGGTCAAAGGCTTCAAACAGTTCATTCTTTTTCAGATGAAACCTGTCTTGACAAACTCCCAGGAACGTGCGGATATTCTTCAGGCAAAGGAACTAAACACAAACATGAACACAACGTTTGTGCTGAAACAATTAGTCAGTTAATTCAATATCATTTATGCTTTGTAAAAAAAAAAAAAAAAAAAAAAACATAATGAAGAACAGACACAAACATTAAATATAATTTCTTTAGCAAGACACAACTTAAACAAAAAGAACAGCCTTAAAAACTAACTACAGTTACTCAAGTGTTGCACTTAAGTACAGTTTGGAGGTATTTATATTATTGGAGAGGGTAAAAGACACGTTTGGTTTTTATTGGTTTAGAAGCACTATAACTTTTCTACTTCTTTAGTTTCATTTTAGAACATTTGTGCAACACGGTGTATAAAATACATTGTTTTCTTAGTGGAATACTTTTCCTTTTGTGTAGCGCATGTATGTAGTGTTTGAGTAAAGAATTGAAAGTGGCATTTCTACTTTAAGTGTTGTTCCTTTTAAAGCTTAAGACTTTTACTTGAGTATTCAACGTGTGTACTTGTACTGTCTCTTGGATAAACATCTAAATACTTAATAAAATGTAGCGCAAGAAAGCACATGATAAGAATGAATAGTAAAATAGACTCAGCTGGGAGCAGATACATACACACGATTACAAAAAGCCACACAAAAAACTTGATCAAAGTGTATGAAAATGCTAATCAGCCACATGGACCACAAGAGCATACAAACTACTGCACCGTTATGAAGAAATGTCTGATACTAAAATAATAAATACACGAAGCAGAGTATTAAAGCTGAAGCGTTGCTACAATAGAAACCACAGAGAGCACAGTGCACAGTCTGACTGACATGGTGGTCAGACATATGCTGTTTTACATAACTTCCTGAACAAGCTGCTCTCCCTCTCTCTCTTTCTTTCTCTCTCTCTGCTCAGCAGTGGGAAATGCAGAACTCTAATTTAAGAAAAGGGGAAACGTTGAGTTCTGACAGATACTGCTGCACACATCACATCACTTGGGACTTCATATGAGCAAACTGGAATATATTCATCCTTGCAACAGTAACTCATTCTGTAGTAAAACGTATTGCAGTAGCACTGGGAAGATCCTCTACTTGTGTAATGTCATCAGGTGTTTGTGTGTGCGCGCGCATGTACGCGTCAGAGTGGACTCCTGCTCAGCTACTATTAGTCACCGGATGTTTCTTAACCACCCTGGACCTTAAAGGATTTCCCAGAGTTTCACATTGCACGTGTGGTAGCATATTAATTCCTGCACACGCACGCACACACACAGACAGACAGACACACACTGTTAAGGCATCACAGAGAGTCCTAACAGACAGATGTATAAGGACGTCCCTCGAGAGGAACCCTACCATGTGACAGCTTGTCTTTGCCATACTGTCTCTGTCTTTCTCATGTCTTCATCTCATATTTTTGGTACGCCTCTTCTAATTCTGTCTGCCTCTGGTCGCTCTTTTTATACGCTCGTGAACAGATCCTTGTCAAATTTGGAATCATGATTTAGTGTGGACCTGAAGAATTATTTGACATTTTGGGAAACGAGCTAATTTGCTTTTACTGATATCATTCTCATGTTTGTGTGATAACTGTGAAGCAAAAAGCGTACAGCTTAACTCTAACACGATAGATCTCATTTCTTTTATTCAACACAAAACAAAAAGTGTAATGTGTTCAGGCTAGCCATTTCCTCATATTTCAAGTCTATGTGCTAAGCTCAGTCAGTTAACTGCTGCTGTAGCTTCATACATCCCTCAGACACAAAGAGGAATAGCAGTTTTGTCATGTTACTCTCAGCAAGAAAGTTCCCAAATTTCCCAAACGTCTTATTATCTAGATACAGATGCAGTTTTTTTATTTTGTACTTTCTTAGATTTTCTAAATAAAACCAGCATTTATGAAGAAGCAATGGAAGGGCAAAGCTAAAACCTCCCTCTTGTTGTGTAACTTTGGACATCGTTAAACTATTCTATCTTCCTTCAAACTAGTGTCAGTTATTTCAGCTAAATTCTGAAACGAGTTCATTTGAAAGGGGAGAAGGTGGATAAAGTTGTATTGTATAAACAGCATTTATAAATCAAAACTTTAAGTTCTTAATAAGAGACAACATATGTGATAAGGTGTTTTTGTGCTTTGGTTGATTATCTATCTATCTTTCTTGTTCATTATCATAATCCCACTTGCTCTCTACACATGGTGCCGCATATAGATAGATACAGATCACAACATTTTCCTATCGGACAACCTCGGGACTTCCGTGCTGGTTGGTATGAAAATAGCCTGGATCAGGACATGAAAGGTTTGTGTGTTACCTGGGACATCTGTGGCCGCAGGTTAATCTCTTTCAGGTTGATGGCCTGAGGCAGCAGGTTGTTGAGCAACTGGCAAAGCAGCACGCCATCTCTCAGAGCCTGAGCCAGGTCACACACCTTACACACAAACACCGAATTAAAACTCAGCAACCAAAATGTGTGTTACAGATGTGTGAACATATGTGACACAGCTAACTTACCTGTGCACCCTCTAATGTAACACGATGGTTCTCAGGAAGGACTCGGCAGTCGATCAACCACACCGCACACTGCCGCCACAGTTCCATCTTTGTTTTCTGAGTAATAGATTACATGATCTGATCAAATGTGTCCACACAGGCACAACTCCCAGTAACCAGCAATCACTGTTGTTCTGCACAAAACCCAGCAGCGAGGAACCAGTTTGTCAGATTGTTAGTTAGTTAGTGCACTCTGGACGAGTGGAGAACAACGCTTTGAAGCTCATCAGTTGAGTTCACACTGAATGGAAATGAGAGCATTCACTCTCAGGATTCGTACATACATAAACCTCTTAAAGCATGGCAACTTTTATACAGATCACTTTTTCTTATTAAACTACAAGTGGACATGGTAATTACTGAATACTGTTCAGTCTCAGACCAAGTCAGTTAGCCTTCAGCAAAGTTATTAAGGTTTCCTTCTTGAACTTTTTCAATAACAAAAGGCCACTGCTGTTCCTCTAACAGAATAGAAATGTAGAATTAGTATTACAATCAGCTCTCACCTTCAGTAGTTTCTCCTGTCACGTCTATGCCTTCGTTCTTGATGTTCACCTCCTCGTCTCCCTTTCATTATCTCATTTTCAGACTTCGGCGCTCTCGTTCTGCCTTTCTTCCGTGGTGGGTGTTCTGCAGAGCTGCACTGTGTCGAAGACTTTTAACTTCATCCCGCAACTTCCTTTTTCCTCTGACGCGCCCTTACACTGTCACATTCACACAAACACACGCACATACACACAAAGCTGTTGCTGTTGCTGTTGCTGCTGCTGCTGCTGCGAGTGGTACAAGTTGATAAAAAACAGTGTGATCCGTATGTGAAATGGTGCATGAATGTAAAACTGAGATCAGATAGGAGTGTGTGTTTATTTGTTTGCAGCACAGAACACAAGTTTAACAAAAAAATTAATGCTACCACAACATTATTTAGAAGAACACTCATACATTTCTAATATGGTGATACTGTATGACCTAATTTGTGGTTATATGACATTAATTAATGCAAGTAGATAATGTTTATGGAGGTTGTAAATCAAATGTACAAATTATAAAAAGGCATCAAGTTGAAAATTTCTTTCTCTACAAAAACATTTAATCAACTGTTGCAGCTCTAAAATGAGAGTAAACAGTATCATAATGGTTAAAATATACACGTGAATAATTTATTTGTACATTATTAAACAATTCATAATTCATTTGCAAAATCAGTTCTAAAGCTGAACACAAGAAAGTCACACTGCTATCATGTCATGTCATTTAAAGCTGCTCCAAATCCCAAAGCTGCTCCATGAATAATGAAACAGCTGCTCAGATTCTCTCACCCCACCCACTGGTGGTTTGACTTACATGGAAGCGCATACATGTAAGTATGTGACATTTGGATTCAGAGCTGAGGCTACAACCAAAGAACCCTGAATTATGTAGAGTATTAAGAAATTTTGTTTAAATTCATTCATTCATCATTACTATGGGTATCACTCTGCTAGATTCTAGGAAAAGGTGGATGGGAAACATGGGACAAGAGCCGGGGTATGACATGAAGCAAAGGGCCTAAGGAGGACGACTAACTGTGGTTACACAAGCTGTAACCATTCGGGTATCAGGGTGCTCCCTCCTTTAAAGGATTTGTTGTTAAAATGTTTAACATTGTATTTCTGAAAGCTTTGAATGACCACATATCACATCCTATCAGTGTCGTCGAGGTGGTGACAGAAGTGTACAATATTCAGCACTTCACACCTCAACATGTCTCTACATGCCAAATGAGATAAGTAAGAAAGAGGCAAGAAAATACTTTGTTTTCCTTGTGGTTTTGGCGAACAGATCCTTTAATGTCTTAAGTCAACTGACTAACTTTATTATCACACTGTGTAATGTTTCTGAGAAGCATGTTGTACTGTTGTAAAAGCAGAAATTACAGGGTTACAGTAAATGCTTGATGCATGTTTTTACAGTGGTTCCATAATCTGTCTCTAAGTATTAAAACACGAGGGTGGGGTTCTGCATGTATGATCCATTAATAATAAGATGACTCTTTCCTGTGAACAATGACTAAATTCCATGGAAAGAAAAGTATGCTGATATGTCATTTCAATGGGATGTGATCAAAAAAACCCAACACTGATCATCACCCTAAGGAGTAATAAGTTAAATTAGACGTGACAACACACACTTAAAAACACATTATATACACGTACAAATAATATTTTTGCTTCCACCCATCTTTCCAGATTAAGGACGGGGTCTTGTTGGGGGGCTGCATGTCAATAAAGTTGGCAAACCTTCAAGAAATTTTGCTGAGTTTTAGAATAGAGTGCAACTAGCTACAAACACAACTATTACCCATAACTCTACATACACGCTGTATAGTACAGACAGACTTTGTGTTAGCACACACTTGACAAACCTCCTCCAGAGTAACAGATGGCATAAAGTACACTAACACAGGATGAGTCACAATCCTCAAAATGAGTAATCTGACCTTTATGTGCTAACTTTGTGAACTGCCCCTTTAAAAGGCCTTCGTCTATCTTGTACTTCAGCACTAGATGTCACTCTTATACACATCACAGCTCTACCTGCAGATACTGTGTCTCCTAAAGTACTACCTGGACAGACAGACACACCACCATGGATACATACCTATCTCTGACTTGACAGGACTTGACAGCTGTAACATTCCCCCCCTCCACCTTCTTGTTTTTGCAACACTCATCCGTCTCTCCTGGCATGCCTAAACCTGCGTTCTCCACCTCTTGAGAGCTCAGGCTGATTCCTGGGTAGCGATTTGCTGTTCAGCGTGGGGTACTGTGGGCCCACTGCTCTGCTCCGATTGGCTTTCTGAGTGACCTCGCAGGTTTGATGGGGAGCGGGTTTCCACTAATGCCACAAAGAGAAAGTGAGAAGTAGGGTTAATGACACAGGAGACAACTTGAATGCGAGCAGATGTAAAGAAATAAGGAAAACAAAAGGAACATCAGAAATTACGGAGATTATGAGATAGAAATATTACAAGGAGAAGAGCGAGAACAGTGAAGGATTTCGTTGGACCCTGTAAACAGGTAGGTGTTACATACTGTCAATGCTACAAGTCAAACAATCCAAAGCCTCACCGCTTGTGTGTCTGGTTGGCTGCTTTCTAAAGTTAAGCGGGTGTCAAACTACTTCTGTATCTCATTTGTATTTATCTCAGAAACCTGTGCACACACACAAAAAAACATGTACAAGCATGTGTGTGTTTGTGCATATGTGCTGGTATGTAATCAGTATCTCTTCTGCTTTAACTGTTCAGACATGAATAATCGCTCCATCGCCTGGTGGCTGAGACAGATTGGCCTGCCTGAGTACACCAAGGTGCTGGAAAGTGAATATTATGGTCTGGAGGTATGTGAATCAGTTGCATCAGCAGACTTTTGTGGATACCTTTTATTTCTTTAATCTGAGCTTTACTCTATTTTACTCCATTTGTCTTTTCTTGCTCTCCCTATGTTGTGTTGCGCTGCAGGGTTTGCTGAATGTAACAGATGGAGAGCTGAGGGATGCAGGCATAGAGGATGCAAGACACAGGCAAACCATCCTCAATCAGCTTTCAAGACACAGAGAGAGACTGGACCCATACTCTGGTGACTCTCACAGGCCATGTGCAAGCACACATGCACAGTAGAGCTGCTAAATAGTTAATTGAAACATTCAGAAACTAGAAGGTAAACTTTAAGGTCTGTGATGAAGATAGTCCCCAGTTTTAAGGCCTTCATATTTCATTTTCATCTCTCTTTTTATTTACAGCTGATTCTATTTGCAGATTCATATTTTATTCAAGCTTATGAAACAAGTCGAGACTCTTATCTTATAATCGTTCTTCTTAGCATGCATACAGCAGTATCTGTTGAAATCATCGATGCTTAGTGGTCGACAAGCCGGTTTATCAAGTCAAACCGTTATTCACTTGGGCTGCTCACTGACATGTTTTTGCCATATAATTTAAAAAGATAAAAACAGTTGAATGTGAAAATCTAGAGACTTAAGGAAGAAGTTCAAAGTTAAACACTACCTAGCACTATTAACACAATACACCAACCAACTACTTCTGAAGCTCCCTAACAATATGTTGTTTTCAGTGTCCTATTTAACGAGCACACATGAGAGTGGTTTGGGTCTTCTTTTCGTTAACTTTCTTCAAAACTGTAAATATGTAAATTTTCCAAACACTGAAGCTTTAACATGTCCTTTTGTACCCTCAGGTGTGCAGGGCTTGGGGCGCAGAGTGAGTCGAAAGGGCTCCTTGGGCTCGTATGTGGACTTGGTAAGACAAAGTTAGAAACACAGAGCATCACTACAAAATAGTCTCTTCATCTGGAACACTTGCAGCGTTTTTATTTTTAAAATATGTGCAAACAGTAGCCCCAGGAGCCACACTATTTGGGTCTCTACCATTTCCTGCAGGAGAAGCCTAGTAAAGACCTGTTTCGTCAGAGCGTCCTGCCCCGCCTCCAGCGCGACAACAAACAGCGTCTCTCTGCCTCCTGCTCGCAGCTCCTCCCCCCGGATAAGTACAACACTATCAGTGGGATTGACCGCTGTCAGGACAGCAGGCACAGGTAAGCTGAGCCCCCTCCCCCATGGCTGCTGTGTGTGTGCACAATGGTGTGAGAGACAGATGCACTTTCTCCAGGTAGTCTACTCATGTTTTGGCCAATAATTAACCTAACGCCTCATAAAATCTAGAGTTGTTCAAGTGAATTAGGTGAACTGCTAAAATTAGTCGTCTATAATCAAGCTAAACAAAGCACATGAATGAAAAGACTTTGTGGATGTTAAATAGCATCATGACTTTACTTTACACTTTTACTGACAAAGGAAACCACAGCTGTTCAATGACTAACATGATAAACAACACACCTCAGGACTTTGATATTTTAGTCACACCTCCCCCCAGTGAGAAGTCCAGGACTGACTGACAAAGGCGGTTGTATGTAGGCCTATTTTTAAGTTAGTTATCCAACATGAAACCATCAACATGAAAATAAACCAATGTGGACCTGAAGGTGAGAAAAGATGTTATTGTAATTCAATCAAATAATGTGTGATAAGATATTACGGCTCACAGACTCACAGAACAGCTCTGGCAGTGATGCATAAATCTTCCCTTAAAACCAATCAGAGAAGGTCAGGCCGTTGCACACTGATGTTGTTGAGTGGATTGATTGAGTTTTACAGATATTGTAGCTTGCTGCAGATTGTGGCTTCAACTCTTATAGTTTATCTTCATGCAAGTTAGAAGAAAACATTTTTCACTAGCACATACAGTAGTTTTGGTTTGTGGTGCTCAAAGCACTGAAAATGACAGCAGCATTATATTCCCCTAAAATCACCGTAACAGTTACAGTATACTTATCAGTTTTAATTGGAATATACTCTTTATCATAAGAGTACTATTTATGACATTTGTTGAACAAATGTGCAGACCACTACTCTAAAATACATTATTTTCTGACACTGGAGATGAAAACATGCTCTAAGGCTTCCTGCCAGTACATTCTGTATCTTCAATACAAAATCAGCTTATATGTATACATCTTAGGCTGTATTAATGAATTCAGGGTTAAGAAAAAGAACAAGAAAACGCATCATACGGTGACAGGATGAATCAATTCACCTCTATATTTTTTGGCAGCAGCAGAAATTGCAGACAAACTATTTGCAAGTGAGAAACAATATTCTAACTTGCATGAACCCACTCTAAGATTTATTAAAAATAACTGCACTGTAAAAAGATACATGCACTGAAAATGAAAAATTAATATTTCTACAATGCAATCTCTTTCACTGTAAAAACTGACAAGTACTGCGGTTCACAAGTTCAGGCACATGTCTGCTCTCCACTCCTAAAGCTGCAGAGGTTGCAAACCAAACACTTCGAGCCGTCTGTCCCTTTGGCTCCAACCCAGGGAAAACAGTAACTGATTAACCAGCGTTCATGGGAGGAAAACATTTAGAAAATGGCCAACAGATTGTTCTTATTACTTAATGAATAATTACTGAGGATATGAATGGCTGTCGTGCTTCTTATCTAACCCTCTGCCTGAATGTGCAGTCCTCTTTCAGATTCCTATTACACGTGACAATTTCATTATCTTGCATGGCCTCTGAAATTTTAATAGCTGACTTATTGTCGACTCAAGAAAAACACTTCAATAATTCCCTAAAATGTGAATTTTTACAAATTGTTCCTGGGTTTTTGACACATAGGCAGCAGTGGCTTCATTATTCCTGGCATTTTATTCACCAAATCACCAATTAATAAAGTGAGGTGTACTGATAATTCCCTTGCCCATCACTTTCTGCAGTTTATTAAAAGACTTACATGCAAACCAAAACTCCTCCTAAAACCAGTTTTAACTACTACAGGATCAGAGTCTATGGAAGCAGGACTTAATATAGATGCAAACTCTAACAAAATAACAATTAATGTGATTATAATATGTTGTCAACATGGGGCTTTTAACACAAAACATCTCAGTTTGTTGACCTATATCCAACATCTGTGGGTTTTACCGTCACATCCCGTCCGTGCAGCCTCCCACCACATAATCCTGACTGCAGCCAGGTGATGTGTCAGCTCAGCTTGTGTCGGTATCCGAGGAATTCCGAGCAGAGCGCGGTGTTTGAGCACCGGGGCCCGGGGCGGGGAGGAGGAGGAGGAGGAGGAGGAGGAGGAGGAGGAGGAGGAGGAGGCGGCTCGGGAGAGCATGTGGGAACTCGTCCGAAACTGTAGCAGGGAGGAGGTCGAGGGCAGAGGGAGGAGAGGGGGTTGCTGGGAGGGATCCGACACGGACGGAAGGGAAGGACTGTCCTCGCTGTCGTTTGGTGATGTTTGATTTTGGACCGTACGAACTGTAAAACATGTCCGGGAGGAGTGAGCTGTGAAGCGGCCTGACGCACAGGTAGGTCCCGTAACCGTTCAATTCACGCGAGATGTTCGGTGTTCAACTTTTGATGAAGAAGATTTTGACTCTTGAAGCTGTTAAAATCCCACTTTAGTCTGTTTTTGACTGTAGTAAGTCGACCGTGTTCACTTCTTGCCATCTGACGACTACCTGTTGCACAATTTGCAGTTTTGACTCCTAAGACCAGCTGAAGTAAAAGTAATTTACCTTCTGTACAGTGATATAAACTGTTAGAGCTGAAGTCTTCAAGTTGTCTCCTGGAGTTGAAGAAAATAGTGTGAAACAGCTGTTCGGGAGTTCAGGTTGCACATTTCACAATAATGGAGCACTGCAGCAGATTGCACAGGTGTTTTCAGGTGTGCATACCTGGGCCAACGCCCCTCACACAGGATGTTGCTCCCACTTCAAAACAAACCTTCAAACTCTGAGAGTTATCTGTCAGCATCCACAGTAACTTAATGTTGTCCAGTTACTTCTGCAGTAATTAGTCATATTAATACAAACCTAAACCAGTCTCATACAAAACTACCTCAATTAGATTTTTATGGAAGGTGCAATGTTTGAGGTTAAAATTCAAGTTTAGTGCACGTTTAAGATTTTTATCCTTTCAAATGTGTCTAAATAGTTACCGGCACTTCATGTAGCCTACATGATGAGTCACTTCCTTAAAATGACCAATATAACTATACACTAAACAATCGTACTGTTAAAATGATGTGTTGAAATTATTTGCTGACTAAGTGACAATTATTTAGCACTAATTTTAATGATTAAAGAATCATTAAAGTGAGGATTTGTGGTTTTATCTTACAGTTCAGTATGTGGTAGTAAATGAAATAGCTTTGGGTTGTGAACTGTTCAGACAAAACTATTTGAGGATGCAACCTTGGGCTTTTGGCCGACTCCAGGCTGTAACTACATGGAGGATACTGAGGTCACGTCCTTGTTATTCTTTCTGTGAGCTTTGAAGTTTCAACAACTGTTGGGAGCTTTGCATTATACAAAATATACAAACAATGGGTATTTATTCAGACTGATTGCAGTATTTTAGCTTTTTATTTTGCAAAAGTTTCAGTATTTCTCCACTGAGGTTTTATACGAGTTTGTTTAAGTTTAAAAACTACAAAACAGCAAACTCAGTAAATAAGTTTATAAAACATTAAAACAAAGCTCCAGTATTTAACTGGATACGTTCTACGTCACGCGCACCTAATGAATTGTTAATTGTGTATTATTTTGTTAATGTTTACAGTATATTCACAGTCAAACATGCGACTCTCACACCATTGTTGGAGCTCATCCCTCCGGCGATCCCTGAAGACATGATTTGTTCCACGTTGTTTATGTGTTCACACAGAGAGAGAGACAGGCGCTGATGTGGATTTGTTACAATGAGCTGCAGTTCATGTGATCACGGGGACTTATCGAGTTCAGCCCTGTTGGAAGTCCTCTGAGCTGTTCATCTATGAGCTTTGTGTTTACAGAGGCAGGAAAGTGGAAACTCAGGCAGGAAGGAAAGAGGGCTATTAAAAGTTCCTCAGTTTGTCTGCCGTTAATGAGAGGCCCAGACCTCAGCGATGGCCTTGCACCTCCGTTCACTACTTTTCATGTTCAGGGGAAAAACGTGGCACCATCATCTGTGGCTCCCCCGGGTGTAGTTTAGTCTCTCCAAATCACCTCTTCTCGCTTGTTTTTCAGCAAGAGGAGGAGTGTCAGCGCATACTTCAGCCAGGTAAGAGGTTAAGCAAACAGCCGCTTTGTCTCTCACTTGCACTGCGAAGCAGAAAGCATGCGGAGTACTTGTCTGCTGTCTGTGTTGTAGGTGTTTCGTGGTCGCAAAGAGATGGACTCATTGAAGAAGGAGCTGGAGGAAGAGCTGAAGCTCAGTAACGACGACCTGAGGAGCCATTCATGGTACCACGGCCCAACAAGCCGAGAGGTACTCAATAGCGTCAGTGTATTTACACCAGACAATGAAGTGAATATGCTGACTGCTAATAAAGAAATATACTTAGATCAGTATGACTTTCACATCAGCCAGTAGCCATTTAGCTTAGTTTAACAAACAGGCCATAAACAAGGAGAAACAGGGAACTGAGTCCACCTACAAACACTTAAAAACACAAAGGAAGACTTGTTAGCGCCTCAGGATTGCCAAGAAAAGTGGCAATTACACAAACAAACATATAAGATACTAGGGATGTTACGGCTGTGAAACCAAGACCCAAACCTCAATGCTTAGTCCAGGATCATGTATCAGACAGAACTACACCCCACATAACTCTGTTTGAGACAGTCCAGGCTTGACTGTGAGGACGCAGTGGAGTCTCCCACATATTAATACTCCCTTAATTTAATATCTCGGGAATATGCCTTCAGGGACAGTACGGAGGTCTGAACTAAACTATGGCTTCAGAGAATTGTTAGATACCTACTCTGGAGCCTGGCTATAGTCGTTTCTCCTTGTTTCTAATTCAGCACAGAGATGTAGCTCTGATTTCATACACTCATTCTCCAGTTCATTAGGTACACCAGGCTCAAGCAGGAATACCCTCAAAACTGTTTCTTTAACTAGATATTTTATGTAATAATCTAAACACATGTCTGTTGACATTAACCCGTTGAGTTGTCTTCAGGGAGCAGAGTCCTTGCTCGAGAAAAACGGAGACTTCCTGGTGCGGGACTCGAGCTCCGCCCCTGGCAACTACGTTTTGAGCTGCTGGTGGAAGAATGGGCCCATGCACTTTAAGATTATACGAGTGGTCCTTCGACCCAAACAGGTGAGTCTGTGACATCATGTGTCCATATATTGAAAATTAATTCACTGGTTCCAGCTTAATAACAAAAATATTTTTTTCAGATGTTGTAACAAATAAAAATATTGAAATTTAAATGTTAAGCTTATTTAAGGTTCCATTTATTTCACATAATTGTCATTTGCTTTGTAGTACTCACTTTTCTATCTATGTGACAGGGATATTCTCGGGAGCTATACCAGTTTGAAGAGGATCGGTTTGACAATGTTCCCGCTCTGATCCGATACTATGTGGGTGGACACCGGCCCATTTCCAAGGCCTCGGGTGCTGTAATATGCCGTCCAATCCCGCGGACTCTACCTCTGCGTGTCATCGCCGAGCGACAACCTGAACCCAAAAGCAGCAGCAGTGCAGGGGGAGAAAAACGCACCGACTCTAACAAGAGACGCAGCTTCAGCACAACACACAGTGACACACTGCAAGTCAACAATCCTCTGCTAAGGTGAGAGCAAGTCAGTTGAATTGTAATCTAGTATGCACTTGTATGTACACTGTATGTAATAAAAGAAATACAACATACTTATGAACTTTATTTTTAATGTGTGGCAGGAGCGGAAGTCAGCCAGCTAACTTGGAGAATGTGGGACGGAGGCCGTCACTTCAGTCTGCACAGTCTGACAGCAACATACGAACTGGTACATTATCATGAGCATGCAACATAAACATAGACTACAACCGTATAGAGTGTAAATGTGCTGCATGATCCACTTTCTATTTAGTTTTACTGTATCTTACAAATGGATACCTTCATATTTTCCTGTAGAATCGACTTATACAACTCAGACTTCATAGCTCTATCAGTCAAGTCAAGGAGTTCTAGAGGTAGCAAAGGATGCACAAATCATGATGAGCATGTAGTGTTTGGTCATCACTTGATTAAACTGCACACGGCAGCATTGTACTGTGCTTTTTAAAGAGTAGTGACTTCTTCTTTGCACCTCTGCCATGCTCGCCGTTATTGATCAGTGCTGGACTTAATAGTGGACATATGAACATTGATAATAGCTCCTGTCAGGGAGGCCTTTACCTCAGAAGTGGTTTCTTGTGACCTAACAGCTGTCACATGCCTTGCTCTTGGTGTAAACTTTGTTGGCCAACCACTCCGGCGGAGGGTTTATCTAGTCTCAGGACTTCTAAAGGGTTCACAAACTTTCAAGCACTGCCGCATATAGATATTTGGGTTTGGTCTCCTCGGCTCTCCGGTTCAGGATATTTTACTAATGTTAGAAATTCAAATGTAGATTAGAGGTTTTTAGAACGCTCTGAAGTAAATGAAAAGAACATAGACTTACACGAAAACATGAAATTACATTTTGGCAGATGCTTTTTCCAAAGGGAGTTCCATATGAGTTCCAGATCAAGCCACAGTAGATCAAGCAGCAGAGCTTTGAGAGAAATTGCTATGCATTTCGATGCTGCACCACACAAGTGTGCATGTCTGTCTGTGCTTGTTGGCCAATAAGTAACAAGAAATTGCAATGCAGAAATGCTCCAGTGTATACAAGGACAGAGACAGTGACACCACTGCCTGTTCCTTTAAAGAAAATGCTGGACTAGTAAATCATTGTCAGATGTTTTAAACTCGTAGATATGGCTTTAAAAAACTGTATAATTCATGCTAAAGCAGGAAAGTATTACAGACCAATGACTCAGGGACTTACTGTATAAGACAGTGTGGGGTTTACTTTTTAAAATTTTGCTGTTACCAGGTATTCCTTTGAACACTCCGTTAGAAGACACCAGCCCTGATCCCGTCTCCCCAGTGTTTCGTACAGGCAGTGAGCCCCTGCTGAGCCCACAACCACGACATGCATTCCCCTCACATCCAGGTAACCCACATCCGTACAGTAAGCACACAAGCAGCTTTTTTCCACCAAAGTAACATAACTCATTACTCCATCTTCTGTACATGCAGGTGGTGGAGTTACTTTGCGAGGTTCAGATGGACAGCTGCATCCCAGAGCTCCTCCTAAACCTCTCAGAGTCTCTGCTGTTTTTCCCAACTCCGTCCCTCCTCCACCCAAAGATGAGGATGAGGACCCCTCGTCTCTCTACAATGAGCTTGTCATCCAGGTGAAATATTCAGTTTGCTTACAGCTCAGTTGATCGTGTCATTTCTCTGTTTGGGGAAAGGATGAAGGTTTTATAGTCTCTACGAAGAGTCCACTTATGTCCACTTTCTGTCGCATCAAGGTGCCACAGTCCCGGAAAGGCCACGTGGACCGATTACGTGCAGAGGAGAAGTGGCAGAGTCGTGCTCGCCTCACAGAAACTTCCTTTGGCTTCCTGGAGGCCCAAAAGAACGAGGCCTCATCACAGCTGTTGTTTTACAAACAAGCACAGAGGAAGTCAGCACAGGAAGTGGAAGACTGGCATTTTGAACGACCACATGTTTGTATAGATTATATTTAATTTACAGTTTGTAGTTTCCACATTTGCCCATGTTCTCGGTGGATAAGCAAATTAAGGGCCATACCAGCATTTTCCAAGTATATACTCCTTAACCACAAACCATGTTTACTCTAGTACAGTTTTAGGTCAAAAAAGCTTTCTACAACTCACTACTTTCCTCCTGCTTCCTTTTCATATGTGAAAACCAGACTCCATCACAGTGCTTGTGTTAAAGTTACATACTTTTGCCGGGTAAAGCAGCTTCTTATTTCCAAATCAACTCATTCAACACTCATTCATTCAACCACAACCTGCTAGATGACATATTTGCAGTAAATTTAATAATCAGTTGTTTAAGGGCTTCACTAGTTAATATAATACATTTAGAAAATAATCACAAATAAAAAAATATTACAACTTATAATAATATATAATATAAATTAAATCTTAGTAAAATAAAAAAAGAGTCTGCTAACACTATAATACTGTAAATGCTATTAGCTGTTATGGAACCTGGGGTCATTTATAATAACATTAACAGAGATCTGATTAAGCATTTAGCAAATATAATTTAAATAAAGTATTTAAGCTTCCAACAAACATCAGCTGAAGTAATCTTTGGGTTTTGGTTTGAGCTGACATTGTATTTAGAGAATCTGTCTCTCCTTTCTTTCTAATATTACCGACTTCCTTTTGCCACCAGGTGTCAGAGTTATACTGAAGGTGATCATTTGTAACTGCTGTCTATTATTTAGGAAAAATAAACTGCCCCAAATCCACTCAGTAATTGTAATATTTTTCTCACACCATCACAGATAGAGTCAGTGTCGTGTTTCCAAGTGGATCAGTTTGAGTCGCTGCTCTTACCAAAGAACAACCGACCTCTGGAGCCCAGTGTCCTGCTGGCACTCAAAGAGCTCTTCAACCGCTGTGATGCCAAAACCACCGCTCTGCACATTCTCAGTGTCGACTGCCAGGTACCACACGGCAAACAGAAACAATAACCTAACTAACTAATAACCTTTTCTTTATTTCAGAGATTTAAGTCTATTTTGAAGTTATAAGAAATTTGCTAAACAGCTGTCATTCTTATATTTGTGATTAAAAGTTTACTTTTATATTTAATTTTTTACTTTTAACTTTATGAAGTTTGTTCCTTTTTCTGCTCAATAAACCAAATACCAACATATCATAAGTAGCTTCAGTAGTGCTTAATAAACCGGACGTAAAACTGGCTTTTGATTTGTGATTGTTGTGTTGTAGGTAGCGCGCATCGTTGGGGTAACAGATGAGCAGAAGAGGATCATGGGAGTTGGATCAGGGCTGGAGCTTGTTACTTTGCCACACGGACACCAGCTAAGGCAGGATCTGTTAGAAAGGTCAGGACAGCTCACACACTTTCATCAAAACAGTTAAAATTGTTGAAGGAACAGATACATTGAAGTTGTTTTAGCTCCGAATACTAATAAATATCCTCACGTATCCTCACGTCTAGCAAAGCAGATGTTATGGCTTAATGTGACAGCCAAACTAAATGAGCCATAATATAACTGGGGGTGAGGGGGGTGCCACAAGGGAGGTGCCACAAGTTAGAACAACTGCCTTATTCCGTTTTCTCTAATCCATTAATCCTACATTTTTAGACATCATCTAATAGCACTCGGAGTCGCTGTGGACATCCTGGGCTGCACGGGGACTGTGAGCCAGAGGGCAGCTGCTCTACATAAATTAATCCTATTAGCTCAGGCCCTGAAAGAACACGCCCACAACCTCTACTCCTTCTCTGCCATGATGAAGGCGCTGGAGATGCCTCAGGTGGTTTAACTACAGCTGAAATATGCTTATTTTGTGCAAAATTAGAATGCAAAGTGAAATTGAGGTTGAAGTTTCCTTACACATATATTTGTGTGTGCATATGTGCAGATAGTGCGGCTGGAGATGACGTGGAGGGCGCTTAGGAGGAACCACACAGAGAGCGCAGTGTTATTTGAGAAGAAACTCAAACCCTTCATGAAGTCACTGAACGAAGGAGATGGTGAGTGGTGGTGTTTCTTTTTTTTTAAATAAATATAAATAAGAAGTGCTAGAAATATGTAGAAATACAGAATAACTGATGGGGCTGTCGGCACTCAGAAATATGATATTACACTGTAATTCCTCAGTGGCCAAACTGTTACCTGATATTCAGTTTAATGTCACAGAATTTAAAATAATCTTTTCTCTAAATTACTTTATAGTGTTTATTAAGAATAAGATTTATCTAAAATGGCTTTTTTGTACTTTCGTTGAGTGAAGTTCTAGACAAAAAAACTGTGACCCACTTAAGTAGTAAATCTATAGAAGTGCTTTGTGCATTTGTTTTTTTTTTCCCAGATTCTGTAGTCCAGGGTCCTGTAGCCATGCCACACCTTGTTCCTCTGCTAATGGTAATGGAGGGTGAAGACCCGGTGGAAAACAGCGAGCGAGGCTGTCAGCTTCTCTATGACGTCCTCCAGTCAGCTCGCAGTGCTGCGCTTCACGCTCAAGATTATCAGAAACATGCCCACACTCTGCTCTCAGGTACACGTGTGCACATTCAATCATCTGCCCTCTTTAAAAAAAACAAAACAAATACAGACAATGAGCCTCAAATCAGATGCACCAAACTCTCTTACAGTACCTGCATAAAGGTGTATTTATCACACATACATTTGTATCAAAGATAATATTCACAGTATAAGAAAATTATACTGTGAATGATACTGGGACATTTTCAAATCACGCATCCCGCACGTATGATTCTCACAGGAGGCCCATTTAAAGTTTAAGTAAACACACACTCTGGCACAAAGTGGAGAAGTATAAAGTAATATGCCTAAAACAGTGTACATTGTGAATTTGAATTGATATTACAT
Source organism: Anabas testudineus (assembly GCF_900324465.2). Classification (NCBI taxonomy): domain Eukaryota; kingdom Metazoa; phylum Chordata; class Actinopteri; order Anabantiformes; family Anabantidae; genus Anabas; species Anabas testudineus. The sequence goes on along the minus strand of NC_046610.1, from coordinate 6,098,000 downwards.
CATATGTGGTATCTTATCTGACCAAATGTTCACCACACTGCTCCACTAGGAGGCTGGGAGCCGGTGCCTGAGCTGCTGGAGGCCTTCCGGACAGAGTTCGCCCTACGGTTGTTATGGGGTCATGCAGGGGCATCGGCCAACAGAAAGGAGCGTTATGAAAAGTTTGACAAGATTCTTTGTGTCCTCTCTGATAAACTGGAACCCGTGGAGTTCAGCCCACAGCGGCCTGACCCTTTAACCTGAGCCTCAGGGCCGGTGAAAAGTGAAATTAGCCGAGCAAAGATGAAAAGAGATGTTAATAGTTGGTGTGTCGAAGTAACTCACTGATTTCATGGGAGATGTTTTTTTTCCCCTTTACTTGCCGATGGATGAACTTACCAAGCACCAATTTAACACAACTTTAAAAAAATGTAATATATCTGCAATATGTGGACAGACCTTTGCTGTGAAAACTGCTGCATTTGATACATTTTCCTCTTTTCAGGAAACCGAAACCTTAAATTGTAAAAGGTCTGCACTTACATTGCGCTTTTCTACCTTAGCGGTACTCAGAGCGCTTCAGACTGAGTTAGATTTCTTACCGTACCTGAACTGCTGCTGTAAGGGACCACACTGGATTTTATTGTCATTTCATTGTTTCTACTGCAATAAATAAATGTTTTATGTCTAGTTTGAATATTTTTAAAATTTCCCATAAATAACAGTGAAGAAACAACACAAGATTGCTTTTCTTTTTAAATTTATGACTCAAAAGATACACGTAAATACACACATTTTCTGTTCAGAAGTGGATCATAAAATACCCCTTAAATGTTGAAACATTGCTAGTTCAGGACAGTGGTACAGACAGAGATGAGTCAACCTTTGGCTCATTCAGAGTGAGATATTTTAAAGCCCCCCATCCACAAAAGAGTGCAGAGTTTTTGACATCTGTCGAAGTTGAAATTTATCTGTTGAAGGGGTAGAGATCGCCTTTTTGCTCCTGAAGTTTAAGACATGTTCAAACAAGCAGGATTTTGTCACATCTCAATGTTTGTTGAAACCTTCGCTGAAAACTTACATCTCAGTAAAGTAAAAAGTTTAAAAAGAATCTGTCACTATCATCAAAATGAGGCCATGTTTGTGTCTACTGACCCCGTTCCCACCTGTTTAAATTCAGCTTATATTGCCTCTCCCAAGAAACAACAAGAATAATATGTCTGTCTCTTAGTTATTTACCCTGCTGAGTTTGATTTATGCTTAAAACATCAATTTAAAAAGACCAATTTGTACATTAGTGGCCCAGCTAATTAGAAATAGATCAATCTCAAAACCTCTGCAAAATATTGTATTTGTCCTACATGACAATCTAAACACTAATAGAAAAATTCCAGTATAAATGTCCTGAGAGTATTTTCAGCCACAGCGTGGTTGTCATCATTCTGTTAGATTTTAAGGCCAAGTTTGACACAATTGATCGTGACATTTTTGTGAAAAGACTTCAGCAATGAGTGGGTGTTTGTGGTGTATAGTCTGAAAAAACTCGCTCATGTTTAGGAGATAAGAATCGTTTTGTAAGTTCAGGTGATGTGGAATCGCAGACGGTTACTGAATATGATGCTCCTCCTTTAACCAGACTCAGATAAAAAAATCTACGTTATGAAATGTCTTTAGCAGAACATTACTAAGATTTAGAAATGAAACAGAAACTGGTGGGAATGTTTGTCCATACACAACAAAACAACTTATAAATCTGGAAATGATTTTAGAGCCTGAGCTTAAGTCAATCTTTAATTTTAGCATGTTTCCAAAAATATATTTTTGACTTAGAAACATTTGGGAAATTAATCATTTTTAACTGAGGAATACTGGAAAGCTAATTAAACTTTTCAGATTACTGTAACCCTCTTTTTACATTGCTCTCTAAAAGGTTTTTAAGAAAATAAAAATATAATCCAAGTGTTGCAGCAACGTAACAACCTTGAATGTGCATCACCCTACCTACTGCTGGTTTATTATTAACATTATGTGAATAACTAATCAACTAAAGCCCTAATATTTTATAATTTAAAACATTTCTGAAGGGGAATGGAATCATTTTTAGAGCTGAATGTCAAAACTCCCATTTTTGCCTTTGAAATCTTTCCTGCTTTCACTTTTTCATTTGACATTTGATAGAACAGGAAATTAGAAATTAGAATAATGAAAAAGAACTTTTACAATGTCCATTACTTCAGGAGTTGAGAGGGACAATAAAAGGGAAATCCAACAGTTTAATAATATGAAATAATGTGGTCATTTCAATCAGATTGTGACAAATTATACTAAGACCCAGTTGTTCACCAGAACCAAGCCTGCTCTAACACACAGGATCCAAACATTTAATCTGAACTTGTGATTATTTTTGCCATTGTCAACTTTTTGTTGACCATGCAGAAATCCCTTCCTAATACACTAAAATCCTCGTTCTGTGTGAAATCCAAAGTTCTTTATAGCTAACATGGGGTTTCAGCAGTCTTTAGTGAGATCTATGTAGTATAAATATCTAGTTTGTGTTTCCATGTACAGTGTTTCTTGCTCAACAGCAGGAATTTTATATTACAAACACTAAAATGCTCTGCTGATGAAGCCTATTCCAGAGCTTCCCAAGTTTGAATCTTGCAATGCATTTTGGCAAAACAGAAGGACTGTTAATTTGTCACACATCACTTACAAAGGGAATTTTAGGCCAGTATGAACAGGAGGAATGATTGCAACATATAAAACCTGTTACAGTGTTCATATGGTCACGGACTGCTGCTTCAAGACAGCAAACATGTGAACACATCCACTGACATGGAAGCCTACTAAGGGATATCAAACTCTGTGCACACTTTAGTGGTTTTAATCCAGTTATAATTCATATAATATCACATTGCTATGATTAAAAACTCACATTATCCTGGAAAGAGGTTTTAGCAAAGGGCTGTTATTACAAAGAGGACACAAAGGAATACAGCATTAGGCCACTTAATGCTAAATATGTTACACGAGTTGTCATGTAACACTGTGACAAAATGTTCAGGTATACATTCAAAAGTTTTAAAAAAAGACCACGAGTCTATAAAGATCAGACAGGGCTGATGGTCTCACTCTCCCGCGGCAGAGAGCAGAGACAGGGAGTGTATGATATTGCAATCAGAGTCGATAACAAGCTTTATAATGACTTTCATCTCACCATTCACGTCACCGGCTGAGATAAAAGATGTAGAGATCAGCTTCAATTATCATGTATGACTTTGTATTCACCTCTGGCTCTTCTAACTTCTATCACATCAAGCCTTGAGTGTCTGTGTGTGTTATGGGCTAAGTTTGACATAGGATGAAGGTATATAACCCTCCTCTCCATTGGATCTAAGGACTCTCATCCATCCGTCTCCTTTATCCTCCTCCATTACAGTCAGCAGCTCTCCCTCTGTAATGGAAATGGTGCCCTCACTGTTGCCTGCACACAAACATTCAAAAGTACAAGTTGTATTAAAAGGGTGAAAGGAGATCTATTTATGAGTAAGCTGAAAATAAATATTTATATGTACCTTCGAAGGTGTACAGAGCCGTGCATTGGCCAATAGGACTTTCCATGTCTTCAAATTCATCATCAAACTCTGTGTAGATGTTCTGAGACTGGTCAGCGGCTCTGACGCTGGAAATGAACATTTGGTCACTTTTTTTTGTTGAGTTAGGCAAGTCTGTCTGTACAGATTGATTATATCGAAAGTTAAGTGTAATATGCATCTAAATCCAGTGGACAGAATTACAGAACTGTCCCTAAAATATATGTAATGTTCCACAGCTTATGTTCATTATCTGTAATACCCGCAAACATAAGTTCTAGTTAATCCGATTTGTAAACTACTCTAATGGATCCTTTCTTTTCTGTATTATAGTTGCCCTCAAATCTCAAATCTTTGTCTAACAAGTCTTAGTCATTAGTCATGACTAGATCACTAGCAGTAGAGCTACCTTCACCGACTACATATTAACCCCGTCTCCCTGTTTCCAGTCTTATGCTAAGCTAACCTGGCTGTAGCTTTTATCTACTGTACAAACAAAATAGCGGTACTGAACTATTCCTTTAAATACAAGTTGTACCTATGTTGAGTGTTGTTGTTGATGTTACTGGAAGATTCCTCTCCTCCCACTGCTTCCGACAGCCACGACTGTAATGAGCAAAAATGTAAATAGATTTTATAAATAAAATCAGAGAATATGGTTCTGTCTTTGTCCCAAACATTATAGAAGGACTGTGTCATTGTCAACCTCGTATTTGGCGAGTTCCCCCTTCAGGCGCCCTATGTTCTGGGCCGTTTCTGAGATCTGAGGCTCCAGACTGGAAGGATCTCCCATCTGTGGATTCTGCGCGTACACACCCTTCATCTTCTCCAGTGCGTCACTGAGGTCAAACAGGGAGAAAAGTGTTATTGTTTGGTAAATGTCAGCACTGATTAAGGAAGTTTCTCTCTTGTGCGGCGCTGCTGATAAGGACAGGAGGGTTTGGCAGGAGTGTTTACAAGTTGGGAAGACGTGCTGAAGGGATGTTGTATTGGTGTGTATGGCATCACTGAGGTCAGGCACTGATGTGGATGATAAGATGATAAGACCTGGTTCTCAAAGATGGAGGTTGGATGAGGTTTAGGTCAGGGTTCTGTGCAGGTCAATCAAGTTTCTCCACACCAAACAGGGAAACATTATGGGCCTGGTTTTGTACAATTCATGTTCAAACAGGAAGCAACCTTCCGCAAATCTGAAAGCATGCTATTGTCCAAAATACCAAAGAATGCTGTAGCATTTATATTTCCTTCACTGGAACTAAGGGGTCAATCCCGACACAGACCAGAAGAGCACAAATGTATGTGGACACTTTTAGCCATGTGTATTCTGTGAGACGCGCTAACATTGCTTGAATGTACTGTTTATAATCAAGCTAGAAAGCCTGTATTCATAAGCACTTACTGTGGAAATGTGGGACTTGAGGGGCTCATTTTATATCTTTGGAATTTCTAAGATTTTCAGTTAATTCAGGCTGAATTTATTAACAAGTGATATTTTATTCCCAGTAAATATCCATTAATCATAGTATCGCTGGCCAAATTAGAGTTAATCCAATCTAATTGGGGTACCACCTCATTAAATCTCTTTAGCTGCTTGTCAGTGTTTAGCGTGTTTTTTCAGGGATGGCTGTGATCTTTTTGTGGTGTGTTGTCACCTTTGGTCCTGCTCCTTCTGCAGCTCTTTGGTGATCTCATCAATCTTCGCATGCAGCTTCTTCTTCCTCTGCTCTGGAGGAAGGTGAGAGAAATCCTCTGCAGCAGCCAGCTGCACGCACACACATGCACACATACATGCAAACACACACAGTTAAGGGTCCTGAGCATCACGTACACAACAGCCTTACAAATGCTTACCACCAGATGTCACTGCTTCCTGCCTCTATCTGTCTCCCCACAACTAATTAGACACTCAGAGAGGTTATTGCTGCAAACCGAGTCAAATTAATAACAAAGTTACATCATTGTTCGGTGTCAAGGAAATATCCCTGTTCAAAGTTGTGAAAGAAGACAGAGAAAACACAGAGAGGGTGCAAAGTTTGACCATAGCATCCTGTGATACTTCTTTATTATCCTTATCAGAATACCAGAGAACCTCTGTGTCCTGTTCTGGACTGGGGCGTGCTCTGAGAGACACAACAAGTAAGTCCCTTTCTTCTGTGATGCCACACTAATATATACAAATTTATTTATCTATATGTTGTTTTTATTAAGGGAACGTTAAGATATTTAGGACATTTTTAGTTAGGTTATGAAGTCTAAAGTCTAAAGTCTAAAATCTTTAGAAATAGATTCTAAGTTGTTTTAACCCTTTGAACTGCTTAATTATCTACATCTTGTTTTTGTTAAAGGTTTTACTGCAGAGTTATGGACTGGTGATTTAGTGCAGGCTGACTGAGGGAGGTGTGATGTGATAATCTTCACATAAAAGCCTCAAAAACCTTGTTGTTGTAGTAATAAGTAGTAAGATGATACAGTAACATCAGTATGACAAAATATACTAGGACTAAAAGAAAATGTAATAATTGTTTTTGCTATAGGGTAAATTTTCACTTCTATCCACCTTCATAACAGTGCTGTGGAAACATACATGTATGCGCTACCACTGGAGGTAAAAGTTATATATCTGTGCGGCATCACAAAATAAATGCTTGGTTAATTGACTGAGATAAATTAGTTCCCTGAATAGAAAAAGTAGTGCCCTCCCCCATTTAAAAAGTATTTCAGCTGCGCCCACACAAGTAATCTTGCTTGCACTGTCAACTAGTGGTGACTGACTACATACTCTTTGAACACTTGTGTTTACAGAGCATGTAGCACACACACCAGATGTGTGTGCTACATCACAGCTGCTTAGGGTCACAAGTAGAACAGACCACACCCAGATGTGATCATAGGTGTGGTCACATGAAGACTGGTCACATTTGCATTTAGAAACGGTGAGATATTGAATTGAATATATTTCAGTGGAATCAGTTTGGATCTAAGTGAATCATTTTCCACACAAACCCAGTTTGTTCTTCAGTCGTAATTTTCCAAACACTTGTGTAAGTATTCCTAGGAACCTCATGCGTTGATGTGAAAAATGACTGTGTTATTGTTACATATTGATTATTTGTTCTAAAATACAGTTTAATGTTAGATAATTTCAACCAATTTGTGTTTAACAAAAGGGAGAAAGGACAAATACTATATCTCTGCAGCTACATGGATTAGGAAATAAGAACAATGTGGAAAATAGGTTGAAATTAGTTTTTTTCCATCCAAAGAAATACATCCAGATGTATTTATAAAAGTCTTTAGAGATTTTGCAAATACTTTCATATGGTGATACAGTTTGTTAAATGATTTTTTCTAGGTAATATTTTTGGGAAAACTGGAGCCAAAGAGCTTTGATTCAAATGGAATGATTTTACTAAAGCTAGACTGAGCTAACTAACTTACATACAACGCTGGTAGATGAACAATAATCCAAACTAATCAGTGACCTTTATTGTGGTTGGCTTATTTTAATTATTATAAAAAGAAAAACACAAAAAAGGTCTATAATGTCTAATCTGTCTGTAAATCTGTAAAGTTACATATTCACATTAAGTTAAAAAGAAAAGCTCACTTGATTGCACTAAATTGCGGTATAATGTTTTTCTGTGTACATTTCAGTTACACAGAGATCAGTGCAGCAAGATCTTGTGTGGAGTGAAGTTAAAGGACAGGTTCATAGTTTTTCCAGCGCCCCCTTTAAAACATCTCTTGCCTCCTGTAATTGTTTGTCATGTTTATATTGTTCCCTAATGTGCTTTTAATTGAAATGATAAAGGACAAAATCCACAATAAACATTATTGTGAAATTAATAGCAGGGTTTAACCATGGGAAATGATCGAATCTCTGTTCCTCGTGTGTCTCCCTGATGAGTTGCAATAATAGTAATAACAGGAAATTCTGTACTAATAATGAAGTCATTTTAGGGAGATTTTCACTTTCTCTTGTGGCTGAAGCCTCACATAAAATAAGGTTTTCTCTCATATGTATCACATCATTTTAATTAAAAGCACATTAAGAAGAGACATTTAAATTTACAGTATGAACAGGAGGAGCAGGCAACACCAGTTTCAATGTTCACACAATTATTGTTTGACTGTAGCTGTGTGAACTTAAGCTTGTGAAAAAATTGTGAACCTATCCTTTAAGTAGTATTTCCCATTGAAAATAACCAGCACCAGAACACTGTCATCTCAGCGCCTTTCAAGTTTACCCTCTGTTCAACAATAATAAGTGTTACCATTTGCTTTTCAGCCTGAGACATCTAGACAGAGAGAAATGGAGACTCACTGTGAGACAGGTGTACCACAAATACACCACACTGGAAACACACTCGTACAAAAAGGAACACATGATAATCGTGTTGTTTTTTTTTTTTACATGACTAGCACCAATGAGACATTTACAGAACGAGGATGTGAGCACAACTGTGAGGGGAGATGGAGCTCTATCCTGAACTAAAGTAGGCCAACGTGGGAGCGTCACTCACCAAGACAAGGTTTGGCTTTGACAGAGCGATTAAACTGGCTCAGACACAGAGAGTGAGGGGAGCGCTGCAGCTTGTTGATGTGTGGGGAAGGAGGGAAAGGGGAAGGGAAACAGGGTGGCTGCCGGGAGGAATCGGAGATGGGGGAGGGAAAGGAAGAAAAAAAGGTGAAGGAATAGGGAGCAGAGGAAGTAAATGACACTGGGGACAAGAGAAAAGAAGAGAAGAGTGAGTCACAGAGCTGCAAAGATCTTTGACAAAGTGGACAAATAGTTAAAGAGAGAGAAAGGGGTGTTTTTGGGCGAGTCTGTGCAGCAGACTGGAATCAGAATTGGCCCCTGAGGGCAACAGGGTGGTGGGGTAAGACATGAGTGGAATGCGTGCTGAGCTTCATGTGTGAGCGTTTGTTTTAAAGCATTGTTATTCGAGCGTCATTCTGCACTTCTGTCATCAACAGCAGCTAGATAAGAAGAAAGCTGGGCCCTGCTCTTCACATCCAATTGACTGTTAGAGATTTGACATAAGACTATTGTGATTTTTTTTAGCTCTTTCAAAATGTATCTGCATCAGCTGTCGGGCAAAATGTCAGAATACAGGTTTGCCCACAGGTCGCTGTAACATGACTCCTTTTTCCTGAGGTGCATTGGAAAATTATGAGGTCATTTTTATTTTATATGAAAACATGGCGGGTATTAAAGGATAAGTCTGGAGATGTATTGTATGCCAACAAATCCCCTCAAACCCAGAAACCAAAACCAACAGCTGATGAGCTGATCCCACTTAGAAGTATTGTATGTGTAGCACAAGCTTGATGCTTTACTTTTACACCGAGGCCTCAGTCAAATTAATAATTCATCCGTGAGCCACACCTTTCTACTGGGGGGCATTTTCCTGTGGTTTCTTTTGAGCGAGATACATACGTGGGAAATGTAACATGCAGTGTGCCGGCTCACCTTGTTCTTCTTGCTGAAAGGCCAGAGTTTGCCGCGTGGTTTGTGTTGGTTCAGGTTGGACTCGTGGGCTGGTGATTTGGTTCCGTGGCTGTAGTCTTCAAACTCCACATCTCCAGGTCGCTCGAAACCAGATTTGTGTTGCTCTATGAAAAGTGTTGAGTCCTGCAGAGAGACGAGACATAAAGAGGCACTTTTATTTCTTTACCTTTATAATCAAAAGATAACACGTTATTTTTTTAAAGAAGGTTTTTAGCAAACAAAACTGGAAACTGAAAATAAAACATTAAAAATGACCACAGCTCTCAGACACAGAGTCAGGAACAGGTTTTGACAAAGGCAGTTTTAGTACTGGAGTGCCGTATTTGATTACTTTAGTAAACTCAGTACACGTGTACATAAGTGTGAGTCATGTAAGTCTGTAATAATTTACTGAGACTACAAGCTTACACAACAAAGGCAGCCTTTTTTAATCTGGAAAATACTGAACATGCTGTAAAACAGTTCAAATACAGAAAGTGTTTTTGTAATTTTAAGAGTTCAGGTGATTAAAGACCTGTTTACAGTCTTCACACTAAGCTAAACTACGCTAACAGGCTGCTGACTGTAGATCTAAGAGCAGTATCGATCATGTCAGCTGACCTACGTTTCCTACCATACCTGTATTATTTCCTCTAATGTTCAACTAATCCTTTGAACACCATCTGACATTTACCTGTTTCCCATCAATTTTCCGCCCTGCTGCAGAGATTCCCTCCAGACACCTGGAGATGATGGGCTGCACGGTCTTCTCGATGTCTGAAAACTGACAGTAGCCCTCCGCCAGCCTCTGGATCCTCCGCTCATCCATTTCCTGCAGTTTCTGTTCACCACAAACATACAGCAACCTCCTTTAATTTCATATGATATGATGGAATAAAAGGTCTTTAGGGTCTGTTTTTATTCAGTCTACATCCAAATGCAGAATTCAATGGTTTGGTTTGTGTCACGCCACATTGTGAATGTGTGAGTTTATGTGTCGTCCTCTCACATTGAAGATGTTCGGTATCTCTGTGTAGTAGAAAAGATTTTGTTCCTTGTTGTATTTCTGGAGCTGTGCTGCATAGTCGCTCCTGCACTCCTCCGCTGTGTGTGTGCGGGCATTGGCGTGCTGCTTGACCTTCACAGCAGGACAGATGACAGAAGAGAAACGGAGGAAAAGATGAAAGGATGAGGGAACGGTGAGAAATTAAGAGATGCAAAAACAAAATGCAAAGTGGGAGACAAAGGAAGTGGAGAGAGGGGCAGACAGACAAGGAAAGTTCAAGGTTTTGTTGATTAAAACATCTTGAAAAACAAAAGATGAAAAAGGTAATTGCTCAATGATGCTGTGTGTATATGTTTGTTTACTTTCTCTACTTCGATCCTGGTGGCATTGAGCTCGTTCTCTATTTTCTCTGCTTGTTGTGTTGCTTTTTCAGCTTCCGCCCACTCCTTTGCAAAACGCCTCTTAATCTGCAGGCATGAAGACACACACACACACACACACACACACACACACACACACACACACACACACACACACACACACACACACACACACACACACACACACACACACACACACACACACACACACACAAATAGAGACTTAACAAAAAGGAGCAATTTATACTAAACTTTACACAAAATCTGTTATTTCCCAGGAAACATTCAAGAAACTGTTGAAATAATGAACCTCTACAACAGAGTTTTGCCAAAACCTGCATGACGGCCAACCACAATGGGTCAAATAAGAATCATGTGATCCAGACTAGACCTATGTAATGAACAAAAACAGGCCACTCACATTTTCTAGTTGTTTGAAGCTGGTATCCAGATTCTGCTGGGCCTTCTTGGCATCGGCCAGGTGCTGGAGGAGGAAGAGAAGTAAACGTGTTAAAATGATGTACAGCATTTCACATTAACTATCCAACTCCTGTTCTTTGTTTCTTCCAATCCCTCCCTCCCAGGTGTTCTCTCACCGTTCTTCGTTCTTGCTTGAGCTCCTGAAGGCTCTTGGTGAGATCAACACAAATTCTGGTGATCATATTCTCAGCGATGACCTCTCGTTGGCCAGCGTAATCGTTCAGCTCGTTCAGGATCTCCTGGAATGATGCATGATTGCTGAATCTGCGACAGGGAGGAGAGACAAAGGCCGATCATCACAGCTGGACACAGCAGCATTTGGCTGTAAGTCGATACTCAAATAGAGTTCAGAGAAATTATATCATCTCTGTCTGCTCATGTTTTGCTATTTGTTTTGTCATCATCAAGGAGCCCAGTTCTGTTCACTTACGTGTTAAACCAAAGACCTGTTCAGTGAGTTTACATGAATTTAACAGGTTACTAAATCAGGTTATGTGCGTACACAAGGAACGTGTTTAGACTTTTTGACCTACTTTAGAAGCAAACCTACAAGATTTGAAATCTGAAGTGAAATAAAATGACGTTTCCTAAGACTATGAGAGTTAGACAGAACAGAGCTTCTTTTCACAACACAGTGTAACAGTGAAAACCGTCCTTTCTTAAGACTTCCACAGGCCACTTTGTGCTAGTTTCAGTTTTAGTAAGGAGGCGACATCACTTCAAAGACCTCTCGTTCATCTGGCCTCTCCACTTCTTTCCCTATTTGCATGCTTTTGTTTGAAGAAACATAAATGAATCTGCCACCATTATCATATTAACTCCATGTATTATGCAACAATAGAAACCTGTCAGGCCTACTGCAACTAAGAGGGTTCAGCAAATTTAGTTAAAGTGTCATTTTATATATGGAAACAGAGTTGAGTGAGAAATGATGGAAACTGGACATTTCATTGGGCTCTCACTTGCAGTCTTGATCTTCCTTGTTCCCTCGTCTGGTGTATTTCTTTGTTAGGTTCCTGTAGAAGAAGCACAGTGACATAAGTGGACAAAGCCACGGCGACATGTTCCCGGTTCATGTGGATATTCAGAAAGGGACCACTGGGCACACCTGAGCTGCTTGGCGTAGTTCTGCTCTACCTCTGTCCGTTCCTTCACGAACTTGATGTAACGCTCCACCAGGTCGAGGCCCGACTGCGTATGTTTTTCAATGACATCATACTGATCCTGAAACAGGAACAGGACAGAGGAACACAGGTTTACACACATGTATATGCACAAACAGACACACATTTCACTGTGTTTGAAATGAAACAATAGCTGTGAGGTTATTGTTGACGGTGGTCACATCAGCTCAGGAGCTGTAGACATTTTTAATGCCAAATTTAAGACAATGCTGCTGATAGTACACAGGTAAGAGTTTATTTATGGGTAGAACTGTTTATTGTGCACAGACACAACTTTTTTTTGACCTTTCAGACTGAAAGTAAAAAAAAAAAACAAATTGAGAAGTGAAGCTGGCTGCACTACAGGTCAGGCATTGCATCAGCATGAAAACAGAGTCAGCAGATGTCTGTGGGTCGAACACTTCACACAAGAGCTGAAACACTTTCCTGATTAATCTGATTCCTGAAACTTTTTATAGACCAAATAAACAAAATTAATCGGTAATTAAATCACTGTTGGCTGCTTTTCAGGCAAAAAATTGCATTTAAAGAATTTGACGGCAAACCTGATAACTTGATTTTAATTTTACACACCGATCATGTAATTAGCAGAAGAAAGTTTTGTTTTGTCCAAAAATGTGCAGATGAAACAGTTTCAGTTTTCACTGTTTCATATTTTATCATACTACTGTGTCCATAAAGCGTAAAGAAAGATAAAGTGACAAAGAACAACAGGCCATAGTAAAATAGCTGAGATGGAGATGGCTACTCTGATCACATAAAGTGAGGTACTGTACAGTCTACAATATTAATTCATATACTGATTATTTTCATGATTGACTCTTAGTCTTTTTCCCCCAGTTTAATTTCAGTATGTTGATTATTCAGCTGAATTGAGAATTTGTCTGACTGGAATATTGTGCACTGACACTTGACGGAGACACTGAGAGAAAATAGTTTAATTATTAATTAGCATATTGAGTTGTATTCCTAATTAATTAGGTCTAGAGAAAATTTGCTGCAGAGAATAGTAAAAACAAAGTCTGTAGAGGAATAATATCATGTTTTCACACTAGAATTTTCTAGAAATCAACTACACTTACAACAGCTGCTGTACAATGTTCTGTTGATGTCTACAACAAACAGATCAAAAAGGCTAATAATAACCCCAAACACAACCACACACAGCATCCTCCCTTCACACACACACACACACACACACACACACACAGTACAATGGTGTAGTGGAGAGTAAAAACAAACACTGGTAGTACTCTCCCTTCAACATTCCTCTCTCTCTTTCTCGACACACAACCTTCAAACACACACACACACACACACACACACACACACACACACACACACACACACACACACACACAAACCTGTTGGACAGGTAACATTTGTCTGTTCCTTACGTCTGTGCAGTGTCATCACATGCAGTAAAGGGCTCGCTAAAGACAGATGTGACCGCAAAACTAAACACAGAAACACGACGTTCTGGACACACAAAGTGACAGGGCGGCTCTGTTGAGGTCTCTCTTGTGACATAAAGAAACACTCCACCTTTGACTTCATTGGGTTTTTGTGTGTGCGTTGAGGTTTTGGAGCCAGTCATAGATAATGAGCCCTCGGAGGAGGGGGAGACAGCAACACAGTTTGCCCTATCCTGGATACAAAAGAGTTGAAAGGAAGCAGGGAAGGACGACGTTGTGCCAGACAACACCTGCACTGTGGAAACTCAGGTGGCTGCAAAACAATCCCTACATACTTCATGTAAAGATTCAAGAGTCTGTAAAGCACGTATCCTCATATATGCTGTATATGCATTAATTTACTGTGAAACTTCTGCATGTTTGAGTAAGAGAAGGAAACATTGACAGTCAAAGACGGAGGGTTCAGGAATGAGATAATCGTTAGCTCAGTCTGAACCGCCGCCCTGTGACTGACTGTCCCAAGGGCTTCTCCAAACCCTAGAACCAGTTGGACTTGTCCCATTCCTCACTGTGACTAATCACAACAGTGTTTCTTGATCCAAGCATCTAAGGTCAGTTTCTAGTTCATCTCAATCACAATGTGAATGGCCAAACAAGACAACTGCTTGCAAACAATGGGAGAGAGAGAAGGAGTCGACGACTGCAATAGATTCAGCCAGAGGGTCTGTGGAGCAGCAGTAGAGACAGAAACTAAGTAAGGGAAATGATACAGGAGCTGAGTTCCCTGAATTTCAGCTTACACCTGCGCATCAGAAAAGCTCCGTCAGAGGAACTTGAATCTTCGATGTCTGATCTCCCACTATAGAACAAATAAATAATGTCTTCTTACTACACTTAACCTGCATTTGAAGCTTTGTCTTTACATAACTGTAGGTGAACAGCAGCTTGAGGTGTCAGGCACACATCATGCCAAGTCCTGTCCCCCACAATGTTGTGACCAGTGCAGGTACTGGCAGCATTTGTCCGGGCACAGGAGGGATTTCAAACAGAGCTCAGACTGGGCAAATTCAGAATTGTTTTGACAGCTCCTGTGTTTCCTCATATTAAAAAACCTCCTAAAACTCCACTGAACAGCCACTGGTTCAGTCAACATAAACCCACGCTGCACAGCCAAACCAAAACTCCCAAAAGTTTCCAAAATACCAGCTATGCCAGTTTGCCAAAATGTGTCTTGAAGTGATTCACAGGACATTTCAAACATTCTCATTGTCGAGGAATGAAAGTCTCAGATTGTTGACTCACAGTTTAATTGAGGTGGAGCTGGAGTTTATATTGACAGACAACTTTACTGGATATCTACACCTGAGAGGACAAATAGGTACAGAGTATTTTAAGGGCTTTGATAAGAGCATGCTTCATTATGCTTTTCAAAATGTTATTTTATCTTCCCTGTGTCTGCTTATTGAGACAATTTATTGTAAATGAACGTAACCTCTGGTGAGTCGTGAGTAGGTAGGTGCTGCTTTGTGAGAAAAGCAGTACAGTACATATGATGAATGACCTTAATCCGGGTGATCGATCATATATCAAACAAAAATCTGTAGCTCCAGCTTCTCAGGATTTCTCTATATGTTGTTGTTTTTTACTGCTCATTGGACAAAACAAGCTATCTGAGATCAACAACGTGGATATTTTCCCCCCAGATACTTTACAGACCCAATGATTAAGTGACAATGAAAATAACACTTAGTCGTCGCCTTGGATCCTTTAGTCACACTGTTGCTGGGGTTTTACTGTGATTCACAGCTGAGACACAAATCAGCATCATCTGTGAGGAGCCAGGGAGATAACTCAGCATACTGAGAAATGTTGTCACCAAGCAAGCTCATGTTCAAGAATGCATGAAGGAGCAGAGAAAATGGGGAATAAAAAAAAAAAAAAAAAAGGTGCTGGAGAGCAAAGTGTGCAGAAAAGAATGCAGAGTGTTTGAGACCAGAAGGAGCCATAAACCTCTGCCCATGATAAGGTATGCAGCAGCAGCAGCAGCAGCAGCAGCAGCAGCAGCAGGAGTTGCGAAATCCTCTGGCTGCAGACTTTACAGATAGACTCCTGCTGTTGTACTCAAGGGCCTAGTGAGGAAAAACAGGAGTCCTGTGTGTCGCCGAGAACAACAGCAGAGCAGCCTGAACCCGAGGGGATGTTGAAGGTTTTCAGTGTCAGGACTTGTCCCAGAGCGCTGCGCCCTCTCCGAGCGAGCTGTCAACTTACCCACAGATCCGTTCCCCAGTCCATGTCTGCAAAAGTGGAGCTGTCTGAAGGCAAGGAGGGATCCTGGTGGAGAGGACAGCAAGAACCAGCCAAGTGGTTGAAAAGAAAAGAAAAACGACTTCTTTGGACACGGAGATTCCACAAAACTCTCGAAAGCGGAGATGGCGGAGGAAATGTTTGGAGGAAGTCTACGCCTTCTCTCTGGCACGGACGCGGGTGTCCTGTTCAGGCACTTTTCCTGAAACAAGTTTGGGACCTAAAGAGAAAGAGAGAGAGAGAGAGAGAGAGAGAGAGAGAGAGAGAAGGGGGAGGGAGGAGCGAGGTGAGAAAACCTACCAGAGCCTCTGTTTGTTTTATCTTAAAGACGCAGCTTGAGGTTATTTTCATCATAAACATTTAGATAAACACATTAACACTCAGTGGTAAAAGGGAATAAACTTCATCAATCCCGAGAGAATTAAACTAAATTAAATAATTTAATTCAAAGTCCTGAATAAATCACCTTCCAGTAAAATCCTGTGCACGGATTAATTAGGTAGTAAAACATGTAAATATGCTTCAAGTCAAAGTACAGACGTGTAAGAGACAATGAAGGAAGCTGAAGGAAAACCAGGTGTGCCAGGTGACCGCTCAGGTAGGCTGATGATGTCACCAGTATTTACAACAGGAAGGATTTGATAACAGGCTCTTTAAGGGATCTCATTGATCAAAAGGTTTATATCTCTATATATATCTAACAGGAAAAGCTTCTGCGTGTCTGTGTTGTTCTAAATTCTCCTCTGTAAATGTAAAGGTTGTATATAAGTTTATATCAATTGTTTGTTTGCACATGTCTTATAGCTATTATCTTATGAGGCACCTGAACACGTCATGGAAATAAATCTTGTTGTTGTTGTTGACTTTTTGCAGAGATATGTAGATCTCTTTATAACTGTGTTAAATAACCTAAAGAACAGAGTTTAGTTTTTTTTTCAACAGCCTGTGTGCTGTCAGAAAAACTGTTAATGGTGGTACCTTTTTAATTAAAGACACAGTTACTGATTTAATTCTAGAGTTTAATAATTAGAGGAGGTCATCTTTCAACTTACAGTAAGTAAGGTACATGAGTACTTGTCAACCATCACAAGTATCAGTGCAAACAATATTTCTTGTCATATTTTTGGCTCAGACATTCCCAGTATGTAATGTACTGTGCTCATGGTGCATTGTAATGAATATATGTGTGTTTAATCACGTGGCAGAATGTGCATGTCAAGCTGGATTTATAGTAAGGTGAAACAATATAATGAGGCTGCAGGGTGTTCGCACTGTGGTTGGTTTAAACTTGCAGACAACAAACGAACATGTTGACCCAGACATGGACGTGGTGAAGTATCTTCTGGTTGCTGTCCACATACTTTCTCAGGCTGTGATTTATTTCAATATAATCATATAAAATTCAAATGAAAGAAGATATTATTCATGGCACCTTCAGCCTGCTAATGCTTAAATGTCCATACAGCAATAGTTTTGTTTAAGGTGGAAATATTTAAGTTAAATACTTTATCAATACTTCATAAATTGTATAGAATTTGAGTAAATGTCACATTTTGGTGGTTTCAAAAACTTTACAAATATAAATAATAAAAGCAAACGTATTAGGAGTAGAAATATCTTGTTGAGTACATTTTCTTCTTACTTCAGCTCACTGCT
Source organism: Anabas testudineus (assembly GCF_900324465.2). Taxonomy (NCBI): domain Eukaryota; kingdom Metazoa; phylum Chordata; class Actinopteri; order Anabantiformes; family Anabantidae; genus Anabas; species Anabas testudineus. Next base: position 6,080,512 of record NC_046610.1, on the reverse strand, counting down.
GTGACTTCTCGGTACATGTCTGAGATCACGTCTGCACCTGGTTTCCACACCTTGCTGTCCCTTCCAGGCCTAATGAGGTTCTGCAGGACAAGAGTGACACCCTGTGTTTGGTTAATGTGCAGCCTGTTTGTTATTAATCTGAACAACTGAGAAACATGAAATACTCACACAGTCATCAGCAGTTCTGAAGCACGTAGTAATTTAATGTGGAGTAAAAAGGCATTTCATACCTTTTACCTTCAGTAGGTTCCTAATCACCTGAAAAATAACTTTTTTGACTTATTTAGTGAGTTTGTCTGATAACTTTCTACTAGTTTTAGTCAGAACCCTGTAATATTTAATCACTTTACCAGGAACAATTTAAATACCAACACATATTATTGTCATAAATCAACTTTTTACATGCATTGTTTTTAGTTATGGTTTTATTTCAGTGACATTTGGCTCATAGATCACAGGTTGACAAGATACCATCATTTATTACATTTCAACTAAAAATTATGACATAATTTGAGTAATAAACATAAAAAGCAAGTCACGGAAATACAGTATGTATACGTAAGACATAAGTTCAGGTACCACATGTTTATAGATTTTCTTGAACTCCTATCAGTTTCAACTTGCCTACTTGCCTTGCCTGGCTTTACCTCTAGCACCACCTGCTGTTCAACATTTCAATTATCTGGTGTATGTTTACTTATATCTCAACACTAATATTAGAATAATTGATTCTTTATTGATCCCATTTGACAAACAGGAAGCAGGAGTTCAACATGTGGCCAGAAGGAAATAGGGGTCAAACCACCAACACTGGGGTTCATAGAAACCAAATGAACCTAAACACAAAATCCTAATAATGCCTCATGAATTTGAATCACATATACATGTTATTTATGTTATGAAAAAAGTACAAGTACAAGGTAACTTAGAAAATGTCTAAATAATAATACTAAACTAATTAAAGTGTAAAAATTAGGAAACAGGAACATGTGAGCAAATGTATGAAGCCAGCTGACCTGAATTAGTCTGATTTATTTATTTTTGCAGATATTGTTATTTAAATCCACTTAGAGGAACAGAGATATGATGATCCCCTACATCCCCAAATCTTCTAACCTGACAGGTTAAGATAATCAGATAATCAGAAAGATAATCAGGTTAATCTATGCACAAACACTTAGTGGCTGATCTAATCTTCATGGCAACAGTTTTGAGCGAGTAGTTCCAGCCCTTCCACGTGTGCCAAATGACGTGTACATTTTCAAATCCGATGGCACCGTGAGGTGCGTACATGCCGGTGGGGTTAGCTATGTGACAGGCGGCGTACCAGAATCCTCCAAGATAATACTGGGCACAGTTTTTTCCCCACGTGTCCTGGTCTTTGTCATACGTAGTGAACTTCATGGAGTTGTGACTTGACAAACTGTCCCCTAGAAGCCAACACATGTCAAATACACGTTATAAAATAAGAGACACTCTCTGTTTATCCAAGGTACAGCTCAGAGAAGTTCAGATGATGACTTTCAGGAAACAAGACATTCTAGTTATGAGGAAACATTTTCAGTTTGACTGTGACTGAAATCAGAATAACTTTCTTTGCATTTCCCCTGCAAAGCTTTGCAGAGTAAGTTCTTTTGTAAGTAACCAGTAAGCACATATCTTTACCACTAGTATGATCCTTTAAGTTACCGTCTGAGTGATATTTGACAATATGTGAATGTACTGCAGAAGAGAAAGAGGAAGAGGTAAGAGAAGAGGAAGTTATGTACTTTTTCCTGAAGGGTGAGTAATCTGACTTTTGTTTGAAAGAGCAGGGGGGAGGGCCTCTTGACCTTTTCTGCTCCTGAACTTATATTTTATTTCACCCTTCTGTTGTGAAATGATTTTAAAAAAAGGAAGTGCAGACTTTGCCTTTATTGACAACCTTGTTTTTTCTTGTCAGCACATCTTCACACATCCAGAATATAAGCAAAGTTTGTTCAAAGAAGTGGGCTACATGGGCATTTTATATATGAACAGATGATTTTAGCGAGAGCACTGATGTTTAGTTTTTTTTTATTAATCTGACAACTGCTTGCCTTTTGTCTTAAGACTGACACTCACACAAATCAAGTTTGAGTTCAGCCCTGTTTTAGTTTTCTTGCCTTTCAGGCCACAGTATTAACATCCACGTGTAGACCCTCACCTGCTTCTCCTCCCGTGAAGCTGCCCAGGTGAAGCTCGTAGCCGACGTTCTCAGAGTCGATGGAGAAGGAGGAGTATTGGGCGAAGGCCTTTCCTCCCTCCCAGTCCTCCATGTCCACCCTCAGCTCGTTCTTCTTCCTCATAGTCAGCAGGAAGATGTTTTCCAGGCCTGAAAAGACACATGAAGCTCTGTTTAATTTCCTCCCTCTTCACCTGATGAACGGAGAAAAACATATTTTAACAACAACTTTCAAATTTCATATGGCAAGTGTGTTGGCAAACAGCTGCTTATTAAGACATCCAGGAGATAAGGAGGAACATTTTCAGTCTTTTGCAGCTGTGTTTCTGACCACCTGATGAGCCAAAGACTCATTTTCAGTTGAGCTCTGTTTGATCTCTTTGAACTCCTGAGGGAAATATCTGGCTCTTTAGCTGCTAAATGGTCCAGTACAGCCAGTTTTTAACTGTGTCTTTCTGCTGCTTGCTGCTGGAAAGGCAGTTTTGCAGAGCATGCTCAAAGCAGCTGCCTGCAGAGACCAAAAATTATGAGGTATGAGAGGATGCAGAATCAGAGTATCTGTAACTCACCGAGCCAATATTCCCCAGCTACATTTCCAAATCCAGTCTTGTAGTGGTTCCACGGCCTGAAGAAGTTTTCAGTTCCATCCAGTCTCCTGTTAAATACCTGAAAGGGAGAAACATGGCTAAATGAGTACCTGTTAACTAGTTACATGTGAAACAGGTAAATACAGTACAGTACAGTACAGAACAACCAGATAACAGCTGTGAATTGAATGGAGACAACAGACAGACCAGCTGCATGGGTGAGATCTGGGTTCTTATTTGATGAATGTGTTCACCAGCTAGTTCGGATGTTTTGGTATAAAGCAAATAGTAAATTAATCTCGAGAGGTTTGGCTGAAAACTGCTGTATACAGCTGGTGGAAATGAGGAGCAACCAAAATAATGTGGAAGTGTAAAGTTCAAGTGATAATCCTCAGCGTGTATCAAGTGCTTATTGTGACTTAAATGTTTCCTGAACACGTGCAGCCGTGTGGTCAGTGACGTGTACTCACAGTCCATCTGCCTCCGTCGGTGTCCATGTCACAGTAGACATTTAGGGGTGTGGTGGGACCGCCTGGGTAGATGGTGTACACCCCACTGGATGTGGTGTTGTCATGGCGATAGATGTCATCGCAGTCGACGGGCAGGATAAACTGGGGGTCACACTCGACTGAGGCCGCGAGCACGAGGACGAGCACAGCCACCACCAACGTTACCTGAGTAAAAACAGAAACAGAACATCATCTGAAGCATCTTCTACTGTTTATCTTTTTATCTTTGCAGTATCAGCCATGAAACCTCCACCTCTTGATTTAAACTAATGTGTTGTTGAGACTCAGCTGGCTGTTTAGTGAAAAGGAAACTCTTAAAACCTGAACAGCCCTGAGCCTGCAGTGAACACTCTACTGCTGATCCTGACCCTGTGTGTCCTCTTCATAATGTGTTTTTTAATGACTAGAATTCTCCTGGTTTGTTTTTTATACTGTGTTTGTCTGTTAATGAAAATTCAATTCAATTTTATTTGTATAGCGCCAGACAGACGTTTTCTCAAGGCACTTTACAGTGTAAGGTTTTATCCAGTCTAAATGTATAAAGAATGATATAGAAAACCCAACAACCCCACTTGAGCAGCACTATGTGACAGAGGAGAGGATGAAACCTCCAGTAGAGCCAGACTCAGGGTGGGCGGCCATCTGCCTCGACTGGTTGGGGTGAGTGGAAAGAGGAGAGAGAAAAGAACAGCAGGCAACAAAAAATGACAACGAGCTTTATAAATAAGAAACGTTTTAAATGTAGAGAGGGTGTCTGCCCCCCGGACCTGAAGTGGGACCTGGTTCCACAGGAGAGGAGCTTAACAGCTAAAGGCTCTGCCTCCCATTAACAATAGTCCACTCTGGAAGTAACAAATGCATGGACTAGTTTTTCAGTATCACATTGAGACAGGATACTCATTATTTTAGCAATATTCCTCTGGTGGAAGAAGGCAGGTCTAGAGATTTCTAGAACTGAGTCATCAGTTTACCCAGAATACGAAAACCCATTATCTCCTGCTGGTCTAAAGTCACACATCTGAAACCCGCGAGTTCCACTGCCACCTCTAAACAAACGAGGCAGGAGGAAATGTGTGTTTTTTTACAGAGCTTCTCTTTATCCAGTTTACTGGCCAGAGGACAGAGGGTGTCACGTGTTGTACAGAGTGTGACGTCCCTTGAGGGTAATTTGTTATATATATGATTGGCTTATGTATTTCAAATTTGCGTTGATTTGACAAGGAATCAGCAGTTAAAAATCTATTTTCTAAATCTATTATTACTCAAAACAGTCAATATCAATTAAATTTTTTCAGCTGTCTTCCACTTCTTTACTTATTCCTGCTTTATGTCATGTAAGAGCCTGTTTTTTTTTACATGTCACTGTAGCTTCAAACAAAAAGTAAATATACTCAGTTATAACATCTTCCCTGCAGGAATCACCGCTGTGTTTTTAACACAAACCACATTTACCAGAAAAATGCTATGAAAATTAAAAATGGGATTGGTTTTACCTTCACCGTTGCTGCAAATATGCAGTGTTTTATTTTAATTTAAATTCACTCTTTTTATTTTCTGTCTGTTAATACTGTATGTAACCAAGAACAACTAACAACACGGTAACATCAAACACACCCTGAACAGCACTAATGAACAGTAAATATGTATGTATCAATAATTATATGTTAATTAATTAATCCAGGAAACAAATTTACAGTTTATTTAGAAAAAAAAGTAGAATTTGTGGATTTTAAGAGAGAACTGAAAAGTCGTTTTTCTCCAATATAGAAAATATAACAACTGCTCCTATTTTACAGGACTAGGGTTGTAAATTATGCTCTGAACTTAAACTATATATGTATTTTATGATTATTATTAACACATTATTATTCTTAAATATCATCAGCACATGGAACATCACATCTAATCATTTTTACTTTTTCACAAGAGAAGTATTCACAGCATCAGACGTCAGGAGCTGTCATTACGAAATGATTTAAATATAATTTTCATTTTGTTTTGTGTCGGTGTCAAACCTGTATCTTGAATCAGTTGCAGCTCTTACCTGAGTCATCTTTTCAGGGAGGAGGGTTAACTGCTATGTCTCAGATTGTTAAAATGAATATTATTGGGAAACAACGTTTTTAAACGGTCCGTGGAGGCAGTGACTGCAGCAGCGTGTGACGCAGGCAAACTTTAAATCTGTTAAATCAGCAAATCAGCATAGTGTCACATCACACAATGACTGATTGACTAACCAAACTAAGACAGAAAGAAAGAAGGGAAGGATAGAGGGAGATAAATCTTTTTACTGGCATGTGAAAAATTATAACAATATAAATATTAAACACAATTTTATTAGGATAATCTCTCTTTATATGAGCTCAGTATCTGAAGTCCTTTAAATTTATTGTGTAATTACTCCTCAAAAGCTGATTTCTTGTTTTACATCACAACTTTAAATAAGAAATAACAAAAATACTTAATACAAATACTTAAACAACCTTATGTGAAATCTGAAAATAATCACGGTTACAAACAGCACAAATAGTTCCAGAAATTGCAAAATTGGGGAAATTCCTGTTTTAACACAAAGCTTTGTGCTCTATGCTCCGTTATAGAAAACCACCACACAGTGAAACCAAAACCTCAGAAATACAAATCAACAACATTGTGTAGCAATACTGGATTACTAGCAAAATGTCCCCATGTTATATTTAACTTTGTTCTTAAGGATCTTAATGTGCAACACCAGAATAAAAATCCTGCTAGAAAAGTCTGGAAAGGATGGGGCTGAGTTTAGGAAGTTATTCCACCATCCATCCAACAGACAGTTTGGAACAAGTACAAAGTCCACGCACAGTCACTTCTTACTGTTTTTTTAATCAAAGGATGCAAACGTGTTCACATCTTGGATTCCCTTTATCACTCAAAGCTGAATAAGTGCACTTAAGATTCTGAATGAGCTCCTCTATCTGCTGATGCCGTCTTGATAATAAATCTCTGAAGGGTGCTGAGAGGGTCAAGAGCTTTCATCGTGGCTCCGAAGGCACAGCTGTAGTTGGGGGTTTGAGTCTCTGCTTTATGAGGACGGTGCGGTTCTGCGGGCTTCACTAGACTTTGACATCCAGATGACAATCTGAGGCCATTGTTCTCAGCTGGAAAATGAGAGTCACTGAACCCAGCTAAAGGAGTTCAAGTATTTTTGGTGGTGTTGTTGAGGAGTGAAGGTAACATTCAACACTTGATTACGACTCTTTCAAGCTTCAGTTACAATCAAAAGCGTCAGATATTGACTGAAATAATTAATCATTTTCTATCAGGGTTCAGAAATCAGAGAACAATTACTGCTGCTTTGCAACAAAAAGAGAAAACTGAGCTGGAACAGACGTCATTCACCCCAACAGGTCGAGGCAGATGGCTGCCCACCCTGAGCCTGGTTCTGCTGGAGATTTCTTCCATTAAAGGGTGTTTTTTCCTCTCTGTTGTTACCTAGAGAGATGACTTTTATTGTGATTTGGCATCTGAGGACATGTCTGTGCAAAATGTTGCTGCAGTTCTATCAAGTAGATATTTCGCTGTGAGAAGAAATTGTAGGAAAAGTCAGGAGCAACACCACAGTCACAAGATTCCCCCTCACGAGTGTCGGCACATCATTTCACAACCAACCATGCCTTATTTTCTGCCTTATAAAAATGGCTGACTGGCTGCGAGCATGGCTAACACATTTTATTATCAGGGTTTTCTGAAAGTGATTTAGTTGGATTTGATGTGCTGTAAACAAACAGATTCTACATCTACAACTTTTGCCTTCCTCCTCTTATGATCCTCTCAGCCAGAGTCAGTAGCTGCTTGACATTAACAGCACAGTTACTCATCTCAAACAGAGAGGGCATAAAATCCCAGGCCTGCTGAATGACGAACAAAGGAAAGGTCAATGAAAAAATTGATTCCTTCTCCTGTTCCCATATATCTCTCTGTCTTTCATTTGCTTTATCTCAGTCTCTCTGTCAGGCTTCTGGTGGTGTATTGGTACAGAGAAAGAGCGACAGCGGGAGGTGTAGCCACTAGTTTTCTGCCAGATTTTGTTCCTGTCGACATATAATCCATGTTAATAAATAGCTCATTACAATGTGGCCAGAGGGAAAGTCAGAGAAAAGGAGATTCAGGAAGAAAATTGGTTCCTTTGTTGGTGTTAGAGAAAGCTGAACGGGGTATTTGCACGGCCAAAAGCATGTGGACACCGAACCATTCCACCTACAGTAGATCTGTTAAATCATGAACTGAAAAAATGACATAATGTTTTTCACAAGATCTCTCAGTGGTTCCCACAACCTGAACTTAAAAAAAAAAAACCTTTCAAGGCTTTGGTGCTCAGTTCTTCATTGGATTTCCTCCGTGGTTTATAAACAGGGTTGTTTCAGTAACAGGATTTTCCATTAAAAAGACAAAAGCTGGACCAACTCGTTATTTCTTTGTGCTGTTTTATAGGTGAGTGAAGTAAATGACTGAGACAGACAAGTAATTTTCTGTGAAGGAAGTAATTTTCTTTCACTTAGGGTGATTATGCAAGGCTGTCTCCTAAAAAGTGTGTTTATCACTAATGTGTTCTGCCAATTTCGGGGGAAATGTAATTTCTTCCTGGTTTTCTTCACTGACAACTTTTCTATTCAGCAGAGTTTCTACAGTTTTGTACCACATGGACCTTTTGGCCACTTCAGGGCAACAGAAACAAGCCGGATATACATCACCTTATAACACTTCCTTACTGACCTGAAATAACCTGGAAAAGTTTTTAATGTATTTATACTTCTGCTTGCTCAAGCTGTTGTAGTGAGCACAGTGAGGTTTGGAATAACAGCATCTGTCAGCAACGCTAAGTGTAATGATGTGGTCGGGGGATGCATTTATTTTCTTTATTTATTATAATAAATAATAAATAAAGAATGATTATACTGTAATATTTTATTAATTTAAACATTATTTCAATGCACAAAACTGATTTTTTTGTGTGTATTTAAAATCTCTAAACCATGTATTTGCATGTGCTACACTCCCAAATTGCCACAGTCAAGGTCAGAGTGTGTCACAGGGACCATATGTTCACTGTTTTTAGCTCCGCTCCTTCTGTGCCAGAGACCCGTGGTTCAAAGGAGGTGACGTCTCGCGCTTTTGGTTCGTGGACTTCGTGAACGAGCAGCTATCTGTGCACACACACACAAACCAACACACACAGACAGGCAAGCGTTAGCAGATGTTTATCAATTAAGCAATACGTTGCAGCATTTCTCTGCACCACTGGATGGCACTGCTCCTCCTTCCTCCACATCCTGTCCTCCAGTCCCTCCCTCCATTGACTCTCGTTCTCGCTCGTCCTTTCCCTGCGTCTCCTCATCTTGTGTAGGAGGAAGATTAGAATCGCCACAGAGCACAACGAGGATTAGCAGATCAATATCGGAGACAATCTCTTTCTCTCATCTCTTTTACATGGTCCATTCCTCCATTTTCCTCTCCTCTCTGCCTCTGCCACTCACTTGCTCTCTGTGGTTAATTTATGTTTTCACTCTCTGCCCTTCAAGTCACTCATTGCTTCTGGGTATATAAAATGAGAAAATGAGAGAGTGAAGAGGGGAGACAGATAAACTGACAGACATGCACAAATAATGAAGGAAAGAGACAGATACAGCTGTGACACAGAGACGAAATGAGATTTTATTGCCTTTCACTCCACAGATACTATTGATTCACCATGACCTGCTTACATGCACTGTCATAATTTGCAATACCGTTAATTCATTACACAATGCCAAACATGCTCGAGGAGAGACGGCATAGCCCATTTCACAGATGGACACAGATTCATCACTGAGTGGTGATAAAAAAAAACACCTGCAGGTATTTGTCTCTCCTCTCAGACAGACTGAGGCCTGAGGAGAGGAGAGGAGAGGAGAGGAGAGGAGAGGAGAGGAGAGGAGAGGAGAGGAGAGGAGAGAGGAGAGGAGAGGAAAGGAGAGGAGAGGAGAGACAGAAGAGGAGAGGAGAGGAGAGGAGAGGAGAGGAGAGGAGGAGGAGAGGAGAGGAGAGGAGAGGAGAGGAGAGGAGAGAGGAGAGGAGAGGAGAGACAGAAGAGGAGAGGAGAGGAGAGGAGAGGAGAGGAGAGGAGAGAGAGGAGAGGAGAGGAGAGGAGAGGAGAGCAAAGGAGAGGAGAGGAGAGACAGAAGAGGAGAGGAGAGGAGAGGAGAGGAGAGGAGAGGAGAGGAGAGGAGGAAAGGAGAGGAGAGGAGAGGAGAGGAGAGGAGAGGAGAGGAGAGATAGAGAGGAGAGGAGAGGAGAGGAGAGGAGAGGAGAGGAGAGGAGAGGAGAGGAGAGGAGAGGAGAGGAGAGGAGAGGAGAGGAGAGGAGAGGAGAGGAGAGGAGAGGAGAGGAGAGGACACAAACAGGTGCACAGATCCATGTACAGGTTTAAAATAAGTGGCTTGTTTGTCCAGTTGCTGGGTACACAGAGAGCTGGTAAATGAAATCCTACAAAAAGAAGATTAGTCAATACACACAGGTAAACAATCATAGATATGGTGTGTGTGTGTGTGTGTTTGTGTGTGTGTGTATGTATGAATGTAGTTGGGAGAAAAAGAGAGAGGGAGGGGGGACTCATCTTTTATGTATGAGTGTTTGTCTAGCTGCACTTGCAGCTGTGCCTGGGTTACTTCCCATCTCAGTCACACACAGCTGACTAATAACACGCGGCTCAACACACTCCAATTAAAAAGTCTGAATGTCACTATATTTATTATATGTCGTGTCCAAACATCATCTTCAGAAACAGAAGACAACATGAAACTTTAGAGAGTTGTGAGCGTTTCTAAAAATATGAAAAAATCTCATTGGGTTTGGTGTAGTGGAGTTGGACCTATTTGTTTGTTCAGTGTTTTTTGTGTGGGAACAGTCTGCGTGTGTGTGTGTGTGTGTGTGTGTGTGTGTGTGTGTGTGTGTGTGTGTGTAATGACCACCTCCTGGTGCAGAGTTCTGCCTGGGACAGTGTTTCTCACAATCATCTGTTCCTAACCAAACATCCATTTCCTGTGTCCAACTGTGATACAAGCTGCCCACACACGTGCACACACACACATGTACACACACACATGTACACACACACACACACTTTGCCTTTGCATGATCATGAACTAAATTCTGCCAACGCTTATGGCTGTATCAGCAAATCCAAATACCAGAAAGACTAGTGTAACACACACATGCTTGCACACACATCCACAGAAATCAAATATGACTTTCCAATTGTGTGTGTGTGTGTGTGTGTGTGTGTGTGTGTGTGTGTGTGTGTGTGTGTGTGTGTGTGTGTGTGTGTGTGTGTGTGTGTGTGTGTGTATGACACATTGATATGCGCTAGCAAAGGCATGTTATTGGTTCCTACGGGCTCGTTTGGGGCTAATTAGAGAGAGTAATGAGATAAGAGGTAGTGGGAGAGGGAGGCGATGCTTTGATGAATGTGGGGAAGGGGACAGCATCTCAATGAAGAGCGACACCGAGGGAGGGCGAGAGATCAAATTAGAGGATAAAAGGTAACATGAGGGAAAGTAGCGAGGATGGAGTAATGCAGGGAATCAATAATGTGGGAAACTCTGTGTCCAGTGGGTAAATCCTGACAAGTAGATCATCTCAACCAAGCTGCAGTCATATTTCTGCTCACTTCAACATCAGTTTTGTGCTTCATCTCTTTATTTGCATGTCTGTCTCTGGTACTTAACACTGAGAACTAGCTTTCCAGAGTCTGCCTGTGCTCAGCTTTCTTCTCAAAGATCAATAATCATAACATTAATTTGAAGAAAACATAAAAGAGAAACTGAGTGACATTTGGCGGCATCTAAAATGTTACCAAAAGCCAAAAGTCAGGGTTTAAGAAAAACACTTGGCATTTCTGCTGACAGTTGGATGAGCAAAGTGAGCAGTGCCTAGTGCAAATTAACTCATACATGAATTGAAAATATGTCAACTAGAGCAAAACATTGGCAAGGATCCTGGGGCTTTATGACTCTGCCTATAAACCTATAAAAAGAAGATGAAAAAGAGAGAAAGACAGAAGGAAAATTAAAGAAAGAAAGAACGTATTTGGCTAAAAGACAGTATCAGTCATTCAAATGTGGCCACTGTCATCAACAGAGAACATGAGCGTGTTCAGATAAAAGATGTGGAAAAATTTAGAGCAGGTGAAAATACAACCATTTGGCCTCTAAGGAGCGTCCCCACATTTAGCAACGTACTGTACACCCTTCGAGCCGAGACGGTGGTTTGAAGGTGGAGTGAAGGAAGACATCTACGTCAAACTGGAACTAGACTAGAGAGAGATGACGAATCGCTCCACAGGCGAGGTGATCTTCAACACCACCTACAACGAAAACCATCCTGATGTCCACCGCCCCCTCACACCCTGACTCATATGACCCCCAACGACACAAATTCATTTAGAGTTTTCTTTCTCACCTCCAAGTCAAACAGCTTCGTAAGGACATTCACACTTTACTGTACTGTAAATGTTTTTAAAGAATCATTTCACTCCAACTGTTCCTCTTTCTATTACACATCCAGTTTCAGCTCCTCAAGAATCTTTAATTGAAACTGGTTCCAGTTGTACACAATAAAAAATAAATAGACTTCATTTACATAGAGCGTCTTGTACAGAAGGATTTGATCTTATGTGACACATAAGTTTCTACTTCATACTTAAATTAAGGCATAAATCTATTTCCAGTCCTACTAGTTCATAACATCTGACAAACACAAAGCAAAACAACAACTTTAAGAACATCTATAATGATAAAATTATGCTCAACGTACATGTACAGACAGTATACATCCGGTTAAACTATGCGATTTGTGAGTTTGGTGAATCCAGCTTTAAATAACATTCATACAAACAAGCCTCAATATGAAAACCAAAGTTTTGTTCAGGGACACTTTGACATGTGACCAGGGATCAAAACTAAGTCTGCCAATATCAAATTAATTCATTCAAAAAGTCTGGAAATCCATTTTTAATTAGTCTCTGCTGATTGATCTACACAGTGTACACCTATAGTGTCCTGAACTCTGCAGCTTCAGACACGTTTACCTCTGCACTGCAACAGCAGTTACACATTTAATGAGATTTAAACCTTGTGTACCAATTTGTTACTTAACTGCTGCAGCATTTCTGATTTACATCGCCCCTAACACAAAATTCCCAAATGCATCACAGACCCTCAGGCTCCGATGAGTCAATTTGAACTTTTGCAGCAACGTTCCTGCATGAAACACCAACCAGACATCAACCAGGGGCGTCATTAGTGGTCTGGGTTCTAACGGAGGTCCCTGAAGAGATGATCCAGGTAAACAATAAGCGACAAAGACAAGTCTGGCAGCTCTGAAAATGTACGAATGTGTGTCTATGACTGAGTTTGGGTTTTACCGTGGGTAGTGCAGCTTTCTTCTAATTGGCTGGTCTCCCCTCCCCAGTGTGTTCCGACTTCTATTAATAGAACAGTAGAGGAGCCCGGGTGGAACCTGATGCCTCTCTTTTCTCTCTCAGACCCCTTCATTCTTACAGATGCTCATTTACACCCCTCTTTTTTTTCCATATTCAAGGAGCAAAGCTATCGGCCACCTCCTCCTCCTTCTGCCACCCGCCCGTGTTTCCTTGCCAGGCTAGTCTTTCAGTCTGTGTCCTTGTTAAATAAGCTGAGCTCTCCATCATTAATTAAGCATGATCATGGATCATGGGCCATGTGTCTGTGCTCTGCACTGATGTGCATTTAGACGAGGCATCCCTATCTTCATCTGCCACGTCCTCCTCTATTGGCATTTTATTTGTCATCCAAAAGTTGACTGTTTGTCTTTGCTCACTTTTCCTCTTCCCCCTCCCGATCCCCCTCAGGTGGTCTCTTTTAACAGCAGTAAATTATTCATCGTGATATCCACCCAGGATGCAAAAGCCAAAGGATAGGTGGACAGATACAGATGAATAAATAAGAAGGTAAATGATATATCCGGCATCTATTCCATGCTGAGAAGCGTTTTTTCTAAGGCTGTGTGTGTGACTGCGTATCTCTGTGTGGAATTCCGGCGGGTCTTCCGGAGAAGCACTTCCATGATGCAGAAAATCGGAGCCAGTGATGGTGATAGATGTAGAGAGGGGAACCTTGCAGCAGAGACTGTGCCAAAGCGACTGGGGCCTCGCCAAAAACAGCAGGGAGGTGGGCAAATAAAGAACAGAGAGAGACAGAGAGAGAGGGGGGAAAAGACAGAGAAGCACACAGAGATGGAAGTACATTCTCAGGGAGTCTAGATATACAGTCTGTCACTGCAATGTGAATCCAACAATATGTTCACTTGTGTCAGAAAGCAGAGAGAAAATGTGCCAACTTGTTATGTAACACGTCTGCAAGGATAACATCACAAACTGCAATCCTAGACATGGGCTTGTGGTTCATTGTGTGCAATAGGCTGCAATCAGACAATCCATTTACGTTTTGGACTCTTTTAGTTGGACTTTCAGATAAAACCAAATTACAGGTATTATTTCCTAATTTTAAAATGAGTCCCATCTGAAAGAGCCATGTAATTTGGTTGTAATTAAATGGGAAATGATGCCAGTGTTCAATTGGCGCAGTTAGTTGTTAATCAGGAGAGTTATTCGGTGCACAGCAGGTCAGCTGAACATGCCAAAATGTGAAATTACACAAATACAATCCAACACATATAGTTTGTAATGACACTAGAAATAAATAATGCTGTTTATTTTAATTCAAACGGGGACTTTTCTCATGAACGCGTCAGTGAAAATCATTTATTTTTCCCAGCTGACTGATTCTCTTTTTTTCTAAGAATAATATAGGTCTATTAAATAAAACTGTGCAAAGATTTATTTTACCACCAGCTCAAAATACTTCCTTATACAACATTTAAGGAGATCGTTCAGTGAAGCTATAAATGGTTTGAAATGACCCAAAATTGAAAGGATCAGTCACAGACTCGAGGAGGCGGAAAGACGGAACAGCGCTGTTAGTTTTTCCCACTGATGATTAATTGGGGTGCTAACTTTTTTTCTGATCTCACATCTGATCATGATACTGAACAAATTATTCAAGCTGAAAATCGTTGCTAATGTAAATTGAGTCATTTAGAGCAAAATGACATAACAGTCAATGGAAAACAAACACATCAAGGGGCTGGATTCAAAATGCCGCAGAAAATCAAAGTGGAAAATTGAAATCACGTCCAAGTTGCTTGAATTTCATCACAGCAAATTACAATGTGACTATGTATAGCCTCTGCGTGCCTGTATGTACTCCCAGCTACATGTTGGCATGTTCCTGATGACTCAAGAGATGCCTTGGGGGCTCATCCTCCAGGATCTGCCCACACACTCATGAGGCCACTGCACCAGCACTCAGGCTACTATTGGCTATGACGTGCAGGTCTGGAGGACCTGGCTGTGAGCGCAGGTCGTACTGGAGCATGTTGGACCCTGTCCAGCTCTCCTGGTGTTTCTTTGCCGGGTGAAGACTGATTCACAGTCACTTGTGGTTTCTAAATTAGGGGTTTGATGTCCCTGAGCTTTTGCTGACTAGGTGTTATGCTGTGATGATTAAGTGATCACCATTAAGGAGCATTTATCTGATTTGTAAATTACTTCTTAGTTTCTTTTCTTCACTTTTATTCCATCTGTTGCATTCAGATCTTCTAATGTGTTACTCTGCGCTGTAACTGTGCTGTAGCTGGTCTATTAATTGCTCTCAGCTTGTTTTCAGTAAGGCCTTCTGAATTTCTTCTGTGTATGAAATGTGCAGGCAGCCAACAACAGGTGAGATCTGCACGATGCCGGAGCCAGTGCTGGACGTGCTGCACCCCTTACACTCTGCTTGCTGCCTCTTTAGGAAACTCCTATATGGCTGTCAGTTCTGTTCCACCAGGATCAGGTCCACTACATAACTGAACAGGTTTTTCCCTACACTCTCCTCATTAACCCATCTCAGCCTCCTACACACACTGAACCAACAGCATCAGTATTGTGCAATGGACCCAGCTACCCAGACTCTGCAGTTTTTCTCAGTTTGTCTCCAGGCGCCGACTGGTCAGCTTTGTGCAACTTTAATGTGCCAATTTGCGCAGTGGGCCAATAGAAACAGTGAGCACATTGTTTAAAAAGGCAAAGTCCTTATTATAGCAGAGTGTCATCACTTTGTTTCACTCTCTTAGACTACAAACTGCAGCGCTGCTCTCATAAACATTTTATAGCCTGTGATCTCTCTGCTCAATATTTATTTACACATCAGGCCTTTGTCTTTTCAGCGAGGAGCGTGTCTGTTTAGTTAAACTGAAGGATTATGTGTTGTTAACCCAGTTCTGTCAACCAGGTTGTACTTCCTAAGACAAGCTTCAAAAAAGAAGAAAAGCTTGTTAGTGTTTATATAACCTTGGTAATTATCAGATTGTTGCCTTGTTTTCGTTATGATTAACAAATTGTTGTTGTTAGCAAGAAAACGATTGGGTGCATTAAGTTTGCACCTGTTCTCCCTGAAGGCTGCTGCCTGAAATTTAGAAAATAACAGGTTGAAAAAGAAGCTGCTGAAGCAGGCTGACGAAAAACGTCCTAAAATGTTGTGAACTTCACGGTTTATTGACACGAGACAAGGTTTTTCCCCGTGTGTATAACGAGGTTTTGATTTCATCTTTCATTGTTACAACAGAAACATTTCATGATTCTATTAATTAAAGGTCTTTAATTCAAACAGCGGTTTGATAAAATAGGCAGAGAACGAGGAGTCATATCCAGTTTCTGTAGCAGTGACCCGTAACATCACACAGTCACCATGGCAACCAAATGGCCATCGTTTCCACAATTAGAGCCACATAAAGCTGAACATCTTTATTATCCTCCACCGCTTTATATCGATTCACTGCTTTGTTCATGTTATCCTCTGTGAGATGCCGTCTGTTACACCTGCACCCTCTTCTTCTTCGTCTCTTTATGCGTGTACGTGCAGTGTGTGTATCTGTGATTGAGTGTTTTTGTGGGTCTGTTGGTGTCAACAGACATTACTGACTAATCTCTGGGGTTGTTATCATCCCTTGTCACGGTCTTAACAGCCACTTTAAATAAAAATGAGCAGGTTAACCTTTGCAGCTGCGCCTGCCCCAAACTTAAAACAACTCTCTCCTCTGAACTCACATTATCCAGAACGCTGCTGATATAAATAAGAACCAATAAGAACTACATTATAATTTGTCAGTTATCTTCTCTGAGCTCTAAATGGATTGTGTTGCAGAGTCAGAACCTGAACCACTGAAGCATCACTTCACGAATGTTGCTGCTTCGTGCACCAACTTGAGTCCAAATATTAAATTTCAGTGGTTTTCTGTGTCCTTTAAACTGCGGGGGCGGAGACAGGTCCTGCGTTTTCTGCAAGATGGAGTGGAGCACCCAGTGTTATGATTGGAAAGTAACCTCTTGCTCCTGTACACACTGAGTCCTCAAACGTCGCTGTGGTTATTTACACAATCCTCTTGTTTTCATTATTCCAGTGTCAAACACCTCCAGTGTCTGAAGCACAGAGGCTGTAACCTGATTGGCTGCAGCTCTGCTCTGCAACAAATGCACCAATGAGTATTACATTATCCATCAGAGGTGGATGTGTTTACATACCACCTTCAACCACTCCAGCTCTAGTGGAGGTGTTTGATGCACATCCTGTTGGTGTTTCCACACTATTTGTTTTGCTGGTTTTTCGAACTGTCTCCTCTCTAGACTCTGATTCAGGTGATGGTGAGAATAGAAGAAGCAGGCCAGACACAATTTAACATTAATGCAGACACTGTGTTGGTAAAGACGGTGGTTTTTGGAAGGTAAAAAACGTCCTGCTCCTGAACAGAGAAGACAACAGCCTCAGCAAAGTTTAACAATACGATTTATTGAATGAACAACCATGCTGACTGAACACGTCCACGATCACATCACACACCCAGAATACAGTAGCTCCATCAGGACTGTCGTCATAGCTCGAAGTGTGAAGCGAGTTGAAATTCAGTTCACGAGCTGCGTTTTTTTTTTTTCCTCCAACAATTTGACCTCAACTTCCAAAATCACTTCTTGAGACACAAGTGGAATGAAACGCAACAGAATATGGATGAGCTCAAACTGTCTGACTACCTTTTTTCTGTCCCAGTTTCGTCTTCAGTGTGATAAATACACTTGTCTGTGACCTTTAGACTGGTGTTCCACAACCGTCTTTTGTGTCTAGTTATTAGCTCAGTGAGCTCTTGCCGTCAGGAAGTCATTCACATTCAAACACAGACAGTACTCATTTTCCTGTAGACACGAATGGCCATTGTGTGTATGTGTGTGTGCATGTATAAGTGTGTGTGTTCTAAGTATCCTTCAACAACCCATCTCCTCCACCTCTACTACATTTAATTTCATGGCATTTCTTACATATCAAGCTATCCGTCACTCCGGATGACGTGAAAGAGCGTGACGTTGTAGAGGACCTGGTGTCCGTTGTTCCAGGTGTACAGCGCTCTCTCTCTGGGGTTGTAGTCCATCATGCTGATGTGGGAGTACTGGTTGTGGAAGGGGATGTCAGTGTACTCGTATGTGGAGGAGTTGGTGTGGTAAGCGAAGTGGACCTTGGCCCCGGCCAGGTGGGAGTTGGTAACGTACAGGGTGCCGCAGATCATGAAGGCCTCTCCCGCGCTGCGCTTAGGAAACCCAGTGTCCCAGCTCTGGAGAACCTCCAGTGATCGAGGGTCCAGACGACTCACCTTGAGAAAGACAAGATGATCATAGAGACTGTTTCCAGTGGAGAGCAGCTGTTTTATAATCTCACAATGCTGGCTGAATTGAGTGAGAGGAGGCTTCTTGGACATGTCCAGCTAATTACTGTTTTTATGAATTTTTGCAAACTGAAATCTCTCTTGTATCCTGTACATATGGAACCTCCCAAATACAGCCAGCTGCATCCTATTTACTTTAATTATGCTTGAGATGTGTCCAGACCCTGACTGGATTGCACCTGTGGCAAAGTGAACTGACTGGACAGAGTCAGCAACCACAGTTCACGCTGCATGTCATGAGAAAAACAGACCATCGTGTCTGTCAGCAAGAACTCTCTGTGGACCTCTGCAAATATATGACTTTATATTTGCATAATGGTCGAAGATAGAAAATTACACTCATTCATATTTTCCTCCTAGTGATTTTCTCGACAACCTTATTTAAATTTGCTCTAACGTTGAATAGAAATCTAATGATGGAAGACTTCTGTTTTAGAGTTTTAGTAAATGGTCAGTTGTGTCTTGTGCCTGCTCTACCTTAGGTGAAAAGGGGTCGTCTGTTTTATTTCATCCAGCATTTTGTTTAAATATAGGGACTGACTTTTCTTTAGGGTGTGATTACGTTTTTAAGATAGATGAATTGTGTTTTGTTTATTATTTTTGCCTTGAACACCTCACATACACATTTCATTTCCTATTGAATTATTGCACATTACTGAAACCCATCTATAAATCTTTAGATTTATGCCAGACACAGACACACGCTGCACCCTCGCTTCTTGTCTCCTAGGTAAAGGCAGGGGGTTGTAATTAGAGTGCATTAGAGAGAAAATAAGTGCCATTGTGTATATTAAAATAATGTTAGGAAAAACAGCAAAACGCCTGCATTTCATTATGATATATTACACTGTTCAATGCAGCTGTCAGCTTTTTTAATGGGTTTTTAAAAACCATGGGAGTTTAGCAGTTCTGGAAGGTAAAGAAAACCTGCTGACAGCAGTAACTTCTCAACAGTGGGTTTGGATTTTTCCATGTTTAACTCATTAAAATAATTACACCTGCTTGTTACTTTGTTTGGCTACTGTAAACTTGCAGTAACACACACACACACACACACACACAGAGAACAGTCTGTACCATTATGTTTCCAGCATTCGGGATGGAGGTGTAGACGGCCCAGAGTCCTGTCTCATCAGCCATGAGGTCGATGTCAGAGGATCCTCCCCAGCTGTAGGGAAAGGTGTTGTTGTATCCAGCTCCACTCAGGCTGCGCTGGAGCAACACGCTGCGTGAGCGGAAATGGTACTGAACCTGGAGAGACAGGAGCAAACATCACACACTTTCCTCATGTGAGTATCAAATGGTCTATTCTCCCACGCTCCCGTCCCCCAGCCGGTCTCCTACCAGGATGTTGCTCTGGTGCTTGTTGTAGTAGAGTGACCCATTATAGACCACGTGACCAGTTCCTGCCCAAGGGTGGGGCAACAGATGCTGCACAAAGTTTTGGCCCTTGGTGAAATCCCCCATTGTCCTGTATTCCAACACACGCCTGCCCTTGTAGTAGCCGTCCATTGACCACACCTGGCAAAAAAGAGGGATCAGGTTTAACTCTGATCTCATCACTTTCTTCAGGATGAAAAATTTAAACCCACCAAGTGCTGAATTTAGTTATATTTGCACAAAAAGACAAAATGGTCACCTGCCACGCTCACCAGCAACTTGATTAGATAATGATATGGTGATTGGCTTTTGGCTGCTACTCAAAGTCTGTCTCTGCTGGCCACCAAGCAAATCAAGACAAATCAGTGACTCTGAAGCAAAATATGTTAACTGACTGTTCACTTAACCCCAAACCCGAATGGCAGCTTTCCAGTAATGGCTTAACAACTGTGACTAGGCACAGCAGACCTGTCAAGCGTTGGATTTATCAACAAGTGGAGGGAATTGGGCCGTTGTGTGAGAGACGCTCTCCATCCAAGCAATTTACAAACTGATTTTTCCAAATCAAACATACAAGAGCAGAAGCGTAAGAAATGGCTTAAACTACGAGTTTGTCTGTTCTAACAGACATGCTCTGTACGACTCACTAGCAAGCTTTTTTCTTATGGTAAAATACAGGTTCAGGACCAACACAGCCACTATGTAGTTTTGTTCTTGTCCTGAATGCTAGTACATAAGAGATATTAGTAAACTGTTCAGTTCTGTCCTGCTCACAGCCATGTTATGGATTATCGTGTTTGTCAGTCATCCTAAAATAATTTCTTTTTGTAAAGGTGAAACATATAGTGTATTGTGCAAAGAGAGTTTTCTCCCCCACGTCTATGTTCCACTTTATTTTATTCAGACTGCCACACATCAGCACAGGGAGAAACATTTTGGCTATGCCTCAAACAGGATTATAGCAATATAATGGCTTGATCTCACATTTTGACATCATTTGTGCACTATGTAACAACAGGTAACTGGCTGTACTCAGTAATACAACAAATTCTGATGATTCAAAGAAGCATCAGCTGGTGAGCATGCTGATTTTCTTCTGCAGGTTTCCCCAAACCAAGGTCATTTAAGGACCTTCTACAGGGTTCTTGTTTTAACATGAGACAGCCTGATATGTGAGATAATGATTTCCCTCCTTTTCCCAGCTGTCCAGTGTTTTATTCCTGCTATAATTTGGTTTTATTTCCCTTTCAGCCATTTCTAAACATGCCAAACGGCACTTGGCACTTGTGAATGCAGCTCCATGTGCTGGCAGAGGGTGTGCTGTCTACAGCCGTTTTTATTTCTTGATTCTCTTATGAACAAAAAACAAATGTCAGTGTGCGCCTGTTTATGCATAATGGCGGTTTTGTCACAGTACTAGACACTGCTTATATACACACCAGGAAATCCTGTAATTGGTAGTCAGCACCGTGCCCTATGCCAGCACATGTGGCACATGAAAGTGCATTCACAAATTCGGAGTGCCATTTGAAGTGTGTAAAGTGTTAATAAATTCCTCCTGGTGATATAAAAATATAATGCACCAGGTATGAAGCAGCGTATAAAAATTACAAAGAGGAGGAGATGACCAATTTGGCTTTCGACAGATGCAGTTTTCAACTCATACGGAGTTAATGTTAATTAGATAAAACTTGGTAGCCACAGTTAATGACATCTGCTTTAATATTTGCTTGTTGTCATTTCAGCTGATAGAAGCCAGATTATTTATGTTTATATGAAATCCAGGAATATGAAAAGAGTGGTAAATCGGCCTCGGTTATCACTGTAACCTATATATGTGACGAAAACACAACAGCTGGGCTCATTTGTGTTAAATTCCTTTTTTAGTCAGACTTTAATTTAAAAAGGTGGCACAGCTCTGTAATAATCTCTCCCTCGTTCAGCTGTTTGTAGTCTTTTGTTATGCACTTGGGGAAGACTTTAATTCCCTTTTTAGGCGAGGTTGTGTCATTTGTGTGCACATTAGGGAACATAAATGTGTCATATATCACTAAATGATTGATATTGTTTAATAGTCATTTTTACTATTATGTAAAAACCAGTGTTATCATGGAAGGAATGACATGCCACACCTCTACAGGTACAGTATATGTCCATTTTTTCACTGCTCCCAGTCTGCCTCATTTAATTTGAGGATTTCTAATAACATTTAGATAATAATTAGATGTGATCAATTCTGATTTATTGTAGATATGGAGGATTGATGCCCACCATTCCCAATCTCCTCAATCACACTGACCCAAATGGAAATAACTTCCTGATGAAAAGTGAAACCAGATAATCTGAGAATAATGAGAAGAAGTGTAAATATAGGACAGTGAAAGGAGGAGGGGGCACCAGAGAGCACTGGAGGAACAAACGGAGATGAGGGGGAGAAAAAACGAGATGGGAAGAAAATTGAGCATCGACAGCATGGAGGATTAATTACCCAAGGAGGGACGAGAGGTGACACAGATGAAAGAAAAGAGCAGAGGCAGACGGGGAGAGAGGGCACTGCTAGTGGATAAGATGCTTATTATCACCCCTGCAAACAGAGGAAAGTACAGAGGGCAGAAAGAGCAAGCACATAGAAATATTTTTTGTGGGTCAAAGAAAAGAAAATGTCTCTGGCAGAGGAAACACCATTTTTGAAATTACAGTTGATTTGTAGTTGCAATGTTGAAAATTCACATTGAATTGGAGACTTCAGACAAAGGTAACTGATTGCAGTGATTCTGAAGGGTCTTCAATGACACTGTGCTTAATTAAGACTCAGCTTGTGGTTTGAAAAGACATTAAAACAGACTGATTGCTCTAAGACTACAACCCCACCAGTCTCTCCTTTACTCTAAAAACTTTGTATTCCTCCCTTTTTTCTCCCTGCTTCACCAGCTCATCTGATGAAGCTTTCTCTGTTTTAATTCCCTATGAAACCGTGTTTCAAAGAAACACAAGCTCCTTTTGTGTAGCAGCTGTAATCATCTCGCATTTGAATGCACTATTTGCTTTATAAAAACAACCTGCAGACACTGATTACACAACAAACATTATGTACAATAGTTGCTGTTTCTTTTAACTTACACATTAGTTTTAAAGATCTTTGTACCCATGTCCTTCTGTTGCACTCTCTTTAAAGACTCTCTGGGTTTAATGGATTACATTAAAACAATATGGACTGGGAAGTATTTATGTATTGTGTATATGTCTATATACTGTGATTTTCTACTGACTCTGGTCTACAAACAGCACTGTGTTTGCTCTCCAATGCAATGCAAACATAGCAATATCTTTGCTGTTTACCTGGTGATTTGTGCAATAGAAGATAATCTGATTGTGGTTGTTATAACTTCAGATTAGTATAAATCTTCCCAGCAGTGCTGGCAGATAATCTTAGCAGGAGTCTTTACGTATCTGATCAGCTAACATGTATCATTTACTTAAGCTGGATGTCTGGATTGTATTTCTTCATCTTACCAGGGTATAAAACAACAAAACATCATGAAGCATTTACTGCAGTGTTGTTCTAAATCTTATCACCCACTAACCCAGAGTGTAACTACTCATAACCTTATCTGTGTGGCGTTAAGACTTAATGCCACACACAGTGGGCAACACCACAGGAAACACTGAATGATGTGAGTGTAGAATAACTCAGCAAGGAAACACTGTCAGAAAACAAAAGAGGGAATTTTGTACAGAGAAGAACTTGTGTGTTTTCACTGTGGCCACATTAAGATGGGATCAGCCGATGACACTGGTCTCACCTATCGTAACCTCTTTTCCCCTTTCTCTCCTTTCCACCCTGTTGTTTTAGTCTTTGACTTATCTGTGCTGTTGTTCTTTTGATCAACTCTCTCCCACGTCCTCATTTTCCTTTCTTCCTGTTTCTGTCCACCTGTTCTTTCATTTTCCTGTCTCCTGTCGCTGCCTCACACGTCTTCACCAAATGTTCCTATTGTCTCTCTCTCCTCCCCCCTCTCTCTCTTGTTTGCCATGTTTTTCCCATCCTCTCTCTCCCTCTCACACTATCGGCAGAGGCATCTTGACAGATCAGGGGATATCCACACCTCAGCAGCTGTTCTCAAATACAGAGACGAATGTGTGTGTGTGTGTGTGTGTGTGTGTGTGTGTGTGTGTGTGTGTGTCTGTGTGTAGAATGTAATGTGTGCACTCATGTTCACACACTGATGAGCTAATGAAGAATTCATAAATGCCAAACTGGGACCCTGCGCAGACACTGTAGTCATGGATACCAAAGGATGTATGAGAATGACTTAACTCATTTTGACTATGTGTGTGTGTGTGTGTGTGTGTGTGTGTGTGTGTGTGTCTGTATTTGTGGCACCAGTTCCACAACTTTAGCTGATAAGGTCCAGGTTGTCCAGACTGGAAAATCACCAATGCATTTATAGGATTTTATCGGACTTCATTTAATTTAAGATTTGCTTCCCCATATAGCATGTTTATAATGCTCAGTATTAGAAACCGTATAACAGTGACCTTATGAAATATCAAGGGTCGCCAAGGTCATCTGCCTGTATATGCTTGGAGTATGCACAGACATTTCATTTCTGAGCTTGTTGAAACAAACCCAACAAACTCTTCTTGGTAAAATCGAGTTGGTTTAAGAAAGATGAACAATAACAGCAAACTCACTGTTTGCAGTGTGTGGTTTGATAATAGCAGCACTAAAAAAATGTGACAGCAGCAGCTGGTCCTTTAGACATGAATAAGGTTTTTATCACGTGGTCGGAAACATGACTGAAACCTGAAGTTATTGTTGTTCCTGTGTGACCTGGATGTGTCTGCAGGCAGCTGTTTGCTAACAAGTTAGTGATAACATCCATATAAGGCATATGAGGGCTGTGT
The DNA here is from genome assembly GCF_900324465.2 of Anabas testudineus. Lineage (NCBI taxonomy): Eukaryota > Metazoa > Chordata > Actinopteri > Anabantiformes > Anabantidae > Anabas > Anabas testudineus. The sequence goes on along the minus strand of NC_046610.1, from coordinate 6,056,063 downwards.
CTCTACACCATGGTGATAGTTTAATTAACACTTTTGAAGCTTCACAGTGCTGCAGGAGTATGATATGATATTTAAAAAGCCCACACCTGTTATGTTTGCATGTCATGCACACATAAAGACCAACATCTACAAGCACAAGAATATATATGATATGATGGATTAATGCTTAATGTGCAAGCAAAACTTTGGGACGAACAATACTGCTGCTGTAGCTAGAAAACATGGATAAATTGTATTAGGGAGAACTGGAAACTGCTGACTGTGCACCTACACAGGAGAAGCTCAGAAAATGCATTCACTGTTTTACAGCTGCTTCCTTTCCGTTGATTGTGTCTGGGGAAAATGCTTTTTGGGCCAGTACAAGCATTACAAACACCCCAAGTGCATGATCAGAATTTGATCTATTCAGTCAATTAACATTTGGAAAGTCTACAAGAAATGATTTTCTCCCATTCATGTGAGCAGGTAGCCAGCAGGAATCCAGCCAGCTCAGCCAGAAGATGTCCCAAATATGGCTGTTCTCAAATAGCTCAGGTGGAATAGGACTCCAGTTGTCCATGCTGTATGGGCCCAAAAGACACAGAAGCACGATGTAGCATGTGGCGGCTTTTTTGGGCATATGGGCCCAGTGTCAACTCAGGAGAGTCATCATGAAAGAATACAAAGTGATTTTGTGTAAAATGTGTTATTTTTGTTCTGCTGAATGTCAGACTCATCTAGTACACAGCACTAAAACACAGAGATAAAAACATTCTATTCTTGGGACAAAGATGCAAACAGATCCGGGCACTGGGAGGAAGCCACCACCAATAACCCCCTACCTGTAATGACAGTCACACTGGTTACTGGGAAGCAGAAGGCAATAACTGGGATACTGCTGCTGTGTATCGCTCCTTCTCATCACTGGGGAGAAGCACTAATAGGGAACAGGCAAGGGTCACCATGGCGATATAAATCACACCTGGCAACTGGGAGACAGTCGCCTTGACAACTAGCTTAATATGCACTCCCTGAACAGAGTATGTGTGTGTGTGCAGGAAATAGGTGAAGCTTGTAGAAAGCAAAGACAGAGTGCACACAGGAGTCTTGTGAAAAGTAAGGCAGAGGGAGACAGAAAAAATACATTAAGAAAAATACGGAGCTCGGCTATCTTGTGACCAAGTTCACAACACCTGCCTCAGTTGTCATGTGCGAGCACACACACACACATACACACACCCTGTACACCTACCCTGCTGTCAGAGCTGGGAATCATGGCATCAGTCATCCAGGAGCCAAAGCGGGACCCCGAGGCTCTCACAGTGATTGGGCTGCTAACTGCAGTCAGACGACCACAACCTGTTAACAAATGATAGATGTAACATATTAAATGTGCAGTGAAGAGACAGTTTTATTTACAGTACAGTAAGCAAATCCAGAACGTGAACGGTGCGTGTTCTGAATTTTCTGGTTGGGACTGAGTGATGCTGCCTGTCAAGGTCACATGGTCGGCTTGTTTTTGACATTTATGTCATACCTGACACCTCAACTCAATTTACCAGCATAACATAACATAAAAGTATATTTGTGCTTCAAGCTGAAGAAATGTTTCCTTACCACAAAACAACAACATACTGTAGCAGAGACATGACTGGAAAGAAGAGAGGGTTTGATATAGATCATGCAAACTGGCTTCCTAGAGTAAAACTAATCAGTTTGGACTGTGAGTGATGTTTTAAATTCTAGTGGCAGCCTGTTTTATATATGTTACATGTTTTCTAGTCCTTATCAAAGCCTTGAGAAAGCGTTTTAGTTGCCAAACTTTGCCTAAGGTTCTTTTACTAAACTGTGACCTTAAAATGAAACGTTAGCACTGTAAGTGAACGGTGGCTGTAAAAATGTTGTTTTCTCCTTCACTGAGAAATAGAACTGAGGCTGTGGTCAGCTTGAATTTACAGCAATCATAGTTGATTTCAATAGGGACCATTTTCACTGCAAAAACAGGATCAAAATATCCACAAAAAATATCCCAAACCACTTCTGCAGCAAAATCCACTTCTATCCTATTGATTTAAAGCTTCAATGTGTCCCAACTATTCAATTTGCGCTAAATCGTACCCAAACAACACTATTTATGTCTCTGTCCTCGTGCATCACCTAACTAGTGCTCTTCAAGCAATAATTCCACGTTTCTGAAAATACTCTTACTCACTGTGGTGGAGAGTTGGGTGGGAAAAACACTACTCTCATGTGAGTGTAACAGCACAGTGTTAGGCTTTTATGATCAATGATGTAACTTTAAACAAGAAAACAGCCAACATTAGTAAAGCAGAGACTAGCATATCTTCATTTTAATTCCACAGATGGGTTTTTCAGCTCCAAAATACTGCATCCTACAATTCCCATAACTTTAAGTGCAGGTTTTCTGTTAAAGGACAGATTCATGTTGGTCTTAAATCAATACTAAGATGCCTACATGATCACTGAAAGAGCTCTTACTTGCTGTAATCATCCTGTGTGTTTCTCCTCTCAGTGGAAGTGATGGGTCAAACATTCACTGTGTCTAACACTATTTTTGTAGCTTAAGCGGTCCGAGTTTATTAAATCAAATAAAACGGATGTGTTCTACAGTTAAAGTATTAATAGGGTGAAGTTCCCTCTTTAAGTTGCAGAGATAACAAAATGACAATTATGACCTCCTATGCAGATACAGTAAAATACACTAAATTCTCCAAACAATCTCTAAATCCAGTCAAACACCAAATTGCCTCAGAGGGCTTTACAATCTGTACAACAACAGCACCATCTGCCCTTAGACTCTAATCAGTTAAGGAAAAACTCTATAACAGGAAAAACATAAGAAACCTCAGAGGATCAAGAGAGGAGTGATCCTTTTTGTGTCCTGTATTATATAAATAAGTTTAAATAGAGGACATTACTACTATTTTCACAGGCTGAGCAGTTCTCCTCATCATGAGTGAACTCATCTTCATGTGTATACCAACACAAGTGTCTCTTAAAAGCACTTCAGTGCCAGCTATTTCACATACTTGACTTTCCTATGTTGAATATACCTCACAAATTAAATTTCCCTCTCTGCTGCTTACCAAGTTTGTTCATGCAGCTGTGCAGCCTGGTTTCCAGCAGTAAAACCCTCTGCTGAAGCTCTTCGTAGTCGTACGCTCCGATCTCTTCTTGAATGGCTGACAGGATGATGGACAGGTTGAGGAGCTCCAGCCGCAGGGTGGCCAGCGTCTGCAGGTCCAATCTGTACTGTTCCACCACTGACAGAAGGGGCCGTAACTGAGACATCTGGCCCTTTAACTCCTGTGGGTGCATGAAAGGCAGGAAGAAAAATAAGTTGCAGCGAAGATGAGATTCACAGTAATGTAGTTAAATCTGACAAAGCATCAATTTTCTATCTGCTGTTGGTGAGGTAGCTTGGAATAGAGCCACCACTCCTTCACAGGAAACTGCTGTAGTTTATGCATTTGGTCAGGATGCCCTCTGAGTGTAACTACTTCCCTCTGAGTGTGATGAAGTCTGGGCTGGCTTAGCGGGGGAAGAAACCCCTGAGTAGCTGCTGTTCATTCACTTAATTATGCTTCCTTCCGTTCGCGCTCCTCTATCCTGCAGCTTTTGACCTGGAAATTGATTGAGCGAGGAGACAGGTGTCTTCAACAGGTCTGAGAGATTGTAAGCAGACTTTTTATTTTATTTATCAGCGCAACAACATCTTGTGAATCTGTTTAATGACTGGACAACTGATGTAATATGACAGTAAGAGGCACTGTAGATTAGACAATTCTCCAAGAGCAGATGTAATATTCATGTTTAGATGTGTGTACAGTATAATGTGATGAATTTCTGATGGATGAACAAAACCGCTCCTGAGGAAAAACTGTTTCATACAAAGTTACTGTCTTATAATAAACCTAAACTTACAGACAAATAATTAAATTAAACATCTGTTTTTGTCATACTGTACTTTTGTCTTTCTCACATTTCCTCATGACCTAACAATATAATAAATGTCTGATCAGTAGTGGAGTATCAGATTGCTTGTTTTTGATGTATATTATGTTTTTTTAGGGTGCTTCAGCGTCTCCAGGTATCCACATGGTTCACCTGTTGGTAATATTTCACTTTATCTGTGAATATGAATAAAATAATCACATAGAAAGTGCACCTGTAAGTGGACTCATTAGTTACATGCACCCATCTCTCTCTATCTCTCTTTTTTTTTTTTTTTTGTAGTCGTGCATGATGTTTTTGAATTCTGCTTAATTATTTCTACACATTTGACAGTTGAGTTGCTGTGTTTCATGAACAATTTCCTTTTCTGTCCTTGTATCTCTCTTCACATCTCTCTAAGGAGCTAATATACAAGGAGATGCGAGTGAAAGAAGCGACGAGCCACATTAGCCAAATGGTAGGAGCCTCCAGAACATGCTGAAGGGACTACATTTCCCGATCTGGCCTGGAAATGCCTGACAATCTCACATGTGGGTGTGGAAGATGTGGCTGGAGGAAAGTACGTTTAGGCGGCTCTGCACAGTTTGATGCCACTGTGACCCAGATAAGCAGTATAAAATGGATACATGATTCCTTTTTTTTCCATTTCCCATCTGCAGTTTAAAAACTGATCTTTTCACAGTGGTCTCACGCTGGATAAATCTGAGTCAATGTGGACAGACGGCTTGAAGGAAGATCAATATTTAGTGTATGAATTTTTCGTATGCCACAGTTGTCTCATGCAGCAGGACGATAAGGGGCCTTCCTTATATACTCTGTTTATATCTGTTTTAGCCCTGACACTTGGATGTCTTTTCACCTACAAATCCACCCAAAATCTATTTCCTGTGTAGTGAAAGGAGTTGGATTTGATTTGGAAAAAAAAGAGAAGGATTAAAAAAAATGTCAAAAGCAAAGACAAAAACCTTATCATCTCCTCAGAACATCTCGCACCCCCGCACGCAAACACAACACATCTAGGAAACAGGCTTGGCAGTCATTCAAACACTGTGTGTCTAATCCCTCCGTATCTCGAAATCAGAACCTAAACACTTTTCTGACATCACTTCAAAACATTTTCTGAAGCTGTTTCAGCACCAATTATCACACGTCATGAGATCATAGCGTGAAACCTCGTGATGGCTCGAGTTGATCTTAAATTTGGACATTTCATCCTCACTAGCTGGTGCTGGCATCCTGATTTGCATATAATTGTAAGTTCATTAAATATGTATTAAAACAAAACGCTGAAAATGTCACGGCCTTTTAGATAGTAAACACTTCACCAGCTAATCCCTCCCCTGTCATGCCTCCTTCTTCATCTTCATCGCTAATCTCTTCCGTACTGTTTCACTCTTTTATCTTTCCACTCTCTCTGCCTAACCTTTACCTAGCCTCTTCACTTTTCTGTCAACTCTACCCCCCACAGGGAAAATGATCATATGCAGTAAGACATCTTCTTCTACTCCCTCCACTTTTATCCTACTTGGGAAAGCCAAGACACCTATCAATCCGTATATGTGTCTGTCTTAGTCTCCCTCTTTGACCTCGTCTTTTCCATTTCCCTTGCCTCTGTTGCCCTGTGGGAAAAGAATAATGTTTAGGTATTAACTTACTATAGCTGGAAATATGTAAATATTCACCAGTTCCTCCTCTCAGTGCAAAAGCAAAAGCTTATGAATGTGAAAACCCCCAAGGAGGAACAAGCGCACTCACACAGAAGCTAACTGTATAAAAACTTAAAAAGAGACCCCAGAGCCCCATGGTGTTTTTATGAAGATGTTCGGCAAAAGATGAAAGGCAGAATGGATTTATGGGGAGGCGGTAATGCTTTCTGTTTGAGGTAAGGCGTGTGTGTGTGCACATTTGAGTGAGCTTGTTGCTCCTTGGGTGTGTCTGTGTTTGTGGACCTCCTTTGGAGCCTCTCTCAGGTTCATATAGCATCTCATGCTTTTAAATATTTGATGTATGCTTCTAATTAACCTTTTAAGTTAAGCTGCATTATCATTGGTGTTTGTTATTTTGTAGTTTACTATGCCAGCCATTAAAATTTAATTATTTATTTTTTAGATTTGCATTTGTTGGTTATGATTAGGGTGTCTTCCCATTCGTAGACACAAATGTTTATGGGAAATTAGGAAAACAAAATATTTGCTCTACCAAACGCAAGGGCATTTTCTTTCTAATAAAAACTAAAATCTAATGTTTTCACTGCTGGAAAATAACAAGTCCTCTCTTGACCGCAAGATTTTCATGATACTGTTTCTCTTTGTGGATCCTTCATTTACTGATGTGACCAGTCGTTAACACAGATCTGCAGCTAAATCGGAACATAACTAATATTACTTCTGAGTTGAATCTGTTATTTGTCCTGGCATAAAACCTGTGGTATCAGGTCAAACCAATTAGGTGCAGGATCCAATCATTGACAGATCGTCAATAGAGGATCTCCAGAGGATGGTATTCGGTGTCCTCGCTCATCACCTCCAGGCTCCTTCTTCACTTCTTAAAACTGACACGTCTTCAATAATGGCAGCTCAGAAATGATTCCAGGTCATTCAAGGAGTGAGGAAACATAAATGATGGATTAAATAATATAACGTTACTTAAACCAACCACCTGCTGGTTGTAGCTTTATATATACTAAAGAGACTTGAAACAGGTGTTAGTAAAAACATACTGTACAGGACATCATTAACTTTTAGCTCAGTATCATTACAGGTTCTGAGGTGCTAATTGCAGACATTCAACCAGCAGTTTCACAGCTTATTTTACAGTTTCGTCCTTCATCTTTCCTCTGATCTGTAGCATTCCATTCTCTGTACCTCTTGAGATAACCTTCTACTAGCTTACTGCTTTGTTATTGGCAAAGACAATCACCAGTAAATTCATGGCAGAAAACACCAAGTCCAGCGAGATTGGTGAAATAAATTGACTGTAGAATTTCCACAATAAAAGCCAATATACAGTGGACCTGCACTGAAACCTAAGAAAACTCATCCAAACTGAGAAAACTAAAGCAAATTAAGAACATATTCACCAGCCTGTTTCTGCTTTAGCTTGTGATTCAGTATTTGCAGCTTGTCTCTATATTTGGTTGTGTTTTCTCACTCCGCACTTTTTTTGTACTTGTTGCACCTGTGGTGTCAAATTGGTGAAGATGTTAATTTGCTTGGGTTTTATCTGTTTCACTGTTTGTATATATTTTCTAGATGTATTGCAGAACAGCTCTTTGTCAATTCTGTCTGCAATTTATTTTCTCTCCTGACAATATACATTTTATTGTATGTTGTAAATAAACTCCCCCTGCTTTTATATGTCTATGTTACATACATTCATCATTAATATGAACATTTCAGACAAATTCCAGACAGATAGTTTTTCTTCGAACAGCTTGAAGTCCTAATGTGTGCAGTGATGCTGCAGTTTTCATGGCACCTTCTGCACGAGGCTGTGTGACACTTTTACACAGCTGACATGAAGTCAGCGAATTGACAGCTTCAAGACAAATTTTGTCCCCTTGATGAACGATGCTTGCGTGTCTGAGTGCAGGCAGGAAACTTCAGTTTGGCATGCGTGAAATCAATGTTTTCACACCAAAGGTTATGTGTTCCCTACAGCAACTCACTTACACTGTGTGTGTGTGTGTGTGTGTGTGTGTGTTTGTGTGTGTGTGTGTGTGTGGGTGTGTGGGTGTGTGTGTGTGCGTCTGGGTGTCTGACTCCCTTTGTGTGTGTGTACCTGCAGGCCCTTGGCCGTCAGAGTGCGGGGATTGGTCACATAAGTGTGTAAACGTCCGTCCACTCCTCTCAGCAGTGGCTCAGAGTCTCGAACATACTGCAGGTCTCGGGATGTGCGCAGATCCACCACCTCCATTGATTGACTCACATTCTGAACCTGAAACACACAAATGGTGCACAAATTATGATTTAGTTTTTTTCTTTTATGATATCTAACCATATATAGTTTTGGTTTAATCTAAGCAGGAGAGATATTGTTAGGTGAGATTTCTGTTTCCAACGTCTTTACAACATAAATTATAGTTACCACGCTTCGGCAGCAAGTTTCCACAAACCAGTAGTAATGTTGTAGTTCAGATGCATGTCTGTCCAGATTTTAATACGTTTATTTATGAGTACAAGCTATTTGTGCCAGATGCAATCAAATTCCTCTCAGAATTCTTGAAATAACAATGATGATGCTGTGGCATGCATGGGGTCACAATGAACTTGACTTTCATTCATAAGTTCATCCTTGCCCCTACGTGACAATTTGTGCCGTTGTACCCAGCATAAAAAAATGGAATTTAATTTGTGCTACTTACAGCATTGAAACATGATATTAAGACATGTTTTATCTATCCAGAAACATTGCTTCCACAGAACACAGAGGCTATTTATTCTTTATAGGCTTTAAATTTTGTATTAGTTTTAACATGATTTTTATGTGTCAGCATCCAAGAAGATGATTTTAATTAGTGTTATTAACACTATTTCTTGGAAATAGAAGTCCACCTGGTTGCTCTGTGACGATGCACCTAGACGGGGCCAGCTCTGCTTTGATCTTAATACAGCCATTAGCATGCTAATGTACTTTAAAGAATAATGCTAACATGTTTATTAGTAGGTATAGGTATAATGTTTACCATCTTAGTGTTGTCTGTAAGCATGTTATTATATGACAATTACCACTAAAAACTAAATAGGACTGATGCCGATGTGACCTGATGGTGGAGCTGGATAAAAATTGATGGTATCAATAAAGTACCCAGATTATGTACTCTACTGTAGGTACCTTGGATATCTGTATTATTTGGGCATTAACCATATTTTAACCTTTACTAAGGATGTCACCTTTTGGGGGACTGTGGAAGAGATAAGAGAGTAATTAAGAGTCAATTTTCAGGATGACCTTGAATTTATTCACAGAATTTCGTCTTTCACTGTCTATCCGGTGGTTCACATGAGCCCACCCGTTAGTGTGCCCACAAATCACAGTTATCTTGAAAAAACAACGCAGTGTTTGATTAAGAACTATTTCTCTGGTAGACATTGGTTCAAGTTTAAACAGTTCGCAGTGGAGTCTACAGACTATCACTAACTCTAGAACGACACATTGCTATTGAATTTTTAAAAGTAATTCTGCAATGCTGTGAGCACAACAAACAAAATCTCCTTTCACCTTAGTTTCCAGGGGAGGTGGTAGAAATCTCAGGGTCAGATGACTCACCAAATGGGCAAATACAACCAAAAGTGTGAGACAATATGTCTTTTAGTTTATATCTATACTTCAGATGAACTCACATCGAAGTATTCACACACCTTTGCTCAAAAAAGTAACGCAAAGTCAGGCACATTTCACATTTCTCTTTAAAGTAAATCAATTTAGACAGAAGAGTGGCATTTACAGTATGTTGTGCTCTAATCAAACACTCCCACACTTTTTCTCATTAACCACCCCGAAACGCTGCAGGTGTTTCGAATACCTTTTGATACTGAATGGAAAAACAAGTGTGAAAAAAACATTATAAAAATGACCCAGATATCCAGAAGTGATACACATACAAACAAACACTCCACCCACTCATCTCCCGCTGTAACACATCCTGCGGAGGCCAGAGAGAAGCAGAAAAATCACAGCACAACACATGTAAACACACACACACACACACAGTCACACTCACAGCAGGATCTAGGTGTCACGTCCAAGACATACTGAGCTAATTAACATTTATAAATACAAAAGCCTCCAAACAGGAATAGAGTGAGGGGAGAGAAGTAGTAATTTCTGCTAGTGTTTGTTGACCTTTCTCACTCATTTTGTGTGAACAGCGTACAGGATGTGACACCAGCAGTGAATAAAAAAGGAGTTATAATCCTCATGATGGTATCAACAGTGTGCTATGGCTCACTTTTACTTTGGCGAGAGTACAGGTTGTGTATATTCTGATGTATGCTCCCTACAGTGGTGCATGCTTTGGGAAACGTTTGCTGGCCTCATGGTGTTCAATAATTCATCAACTTCTGTCGCAAATCACTTTTATTCCTCTCTCAGAGCACATATACAGTTTATTGAGAGGAATGTGCTCACATGCTGTAAAGGCACAAATATATGAACACATAGACGTTCAGGCATAGAAAATACTCACGTAGGAGCGTTTCTTTCCCAGCCGTCTGTCAGCATTTCCTTTGAGTTTAAACTCTTTTGGCATGTTGAATGACTAGAAGTCTATAGCGATACGGCTACTGATATATGAGGGATACATCCGTCAATGAAACTTGTGTGTGTGTGTGTGTGTGTGTGTTCGTTCATGTGTGTTTCTGCAAGTGTCAAAACAAAGAGACAGTCCAGTGAATATTTTATTCCAGTACGCTGCATTTCCCATGTGCTGCATCGCAATGCAGACCACTGAAACATGCAGGGATGCACTCAGAGTCAAACGCACACACCTGTTCCGTCAGCAGGCGTAGCTGTTGACTCCGAGGGTCTCGTTTGCAGAGGTTTCGTGCCGGAGCGACCACCGTGCACACGCACCTGCCGTCAGGATCTGAAGCCGTGCTGTACACCTGCCAGCCTTCCTCTGAGCCTGGATACAAACCCTGCACACAAACAGGCTCTGTGTTAATGAAGGCACTGCAGGAACAATATCAGCAATATCAGGCACTCACCAAAGGACAAGGTAAGGAAAGTAGAACAAATTGGGTTTTTACTTTATATTGACAGATTTTTTAAAGGTTTTTAGTACGGTTTCTTTTAAAATTGCTCCAGTGACCACCTAAAGAGTTCCTTCATTCTATACTACACATGTTATGTCTTAGAGTGTAAAAATGAGTCAATTTTCACCTTCTGTCATAAAATCATTCTACGAAGAATGGACAATTTATTTTTTGGGGTATTTTCTAAAACAACTATTCGATAAATTACACAATCAAGACGTTAACATATGAAATACTGTCTTTTGTCTTCCTGAATTAAACAACATCATGACACAGAGAATATACAATAGCATGTGTAATATCAAATCTGTCTTATTGCCAAGGTTGAAATTTACATTCATGAACACTACTACCTCTAAAAAAATAATACCTTAAGTGAATCTATTACATGCTCCTTCTTCCATTTAGTTACTGTGACCCAGATAAGACAGTGAGATCAGATGTTGCACATTCTCCATATATACTTCAATCATGTGCAAACGAACACTGGCAAGGGTGTTATGGAATATTTTGCCCTGAATCACATCCCCCAGGAACTCCTACATAAAGCATGAGTTCAAGAAAAGCATACAGTATAGGTATAGGGGTACAGTATAGAAGAAACATGCAGTTAAAAAAGGTGGCAATACAGAAAATGACAAAATAATATTAGGCTGTTTTATACAAGAATAAACTATCTGCTAAACCTATATTTTAGAGTGCTTTTAAAGTGTTTACATGTTGAATTTCTGTGAATTTGGTCTTTGTATAACAGTGTCTCTCCAAAGGGCTCCATGAGTCACACCACTGGTTTCTTTTGTGTGATTTCTAACACATTCACTCAGCATCTCAGCATGTTATTCAAGTTGTGCTGTAGTCAGAGGGATGGACATTTATTTAAAATGTTGTCTAATTCTATCTTGCATGTCATCAGGCTTTTGGGAGCTCACATGTTTTGTGATTTAAATGTCCATTTATCTTAGTAAAGAACAGAGAGTGCATATTCTTTGCACTTTATTGTACTTGACTGCACCATAAACATCTGTGCATGAATTGGATATTTCTCATTTGCAGTTAAATAATCAGCTGTGACATCGTCTGCATGTCTGTGTCCAGGAAAGCTGGGAGCATAACTGGAGCATTTCCACCCTCTGCTTTTGCAGAGGGCTGCTGTTCTCTCTGGCAAAAAGTCACAGGCTCCCCAGAGCTCCAGGAAATCTGCACAAAAAATTATTTCTACCCTACTCACTGTCCATACTAATGAACAATTTCACTTCTAGTCTCACTACTACAAATTTGGTATTAGATATTCTCTGATGTATGTTATCTTGTGATATCCTTCTTTAAAAATCCTGGGATTCAACTTAAAAAACAAAACAAAACATGAAAGCAGTATTTCACAAAAAGATCTCTAAATAATATTGAAGCAAATTACAGTAAATACCTTTCTGATTTTTTTATTTATTTATTTATTTTTAAATAAAACAATGGAACATTTTACTTTGACTAAATTAGTGTGATTTGATTCCATTGTCTGAACCTTTTTCAAAACAGGTAATACTTAATCCAGAGACCCCAAACCTTATTGAATTAATAATGTCAACAGAAAAACACCAATTGCACTTGCACCTATATGCAACTCCTTGCACAAATGCAGACCATGCAGTTCAAGAGTGAAATCATAAGCAGTAGAAAAACGAAGCATTTACAAGAAATATACAATGTCAACGATTGTTTACGGGCAACTAAACATCTGCATAGAAAAATACACTACATAGAATGAAGGGAAAAATCTTTAGAAAATGTGTTTTGTGATTGTATCACATGTTTAAGTAAATAAGAAAAAGTGAAGCAATTCCAAGAGTAGTATTATAAGTTGTCTGTGAAGATTCTCAATCATCCAGAGCAGCAATGTAACAAGCAGACTCCAACTCTGTTGAGGGAAGGACTTTCTACTTGAAAACAGCTTTATCAAACTATCCATCGTCTCTGTCCAAAATGGGTACATTGTTGTCTCCAAATAAGCATCCTTGGAAAAACAGCCTCTATACAAGATGGCTTAGCAAGGAAGAACCACAATCAGCAGTAAACAACACACTTTTTAGTGGCTGTAACGCATTTTTAAAAATAGATTTTCTGATCCTCACAAATACTTGCATGTTATGATTACAGCTGACTATCTGCTGTCTAGTACCATAATAGAACATCATGAGGCCTCTTTGCAATCCAGCATTAGTCACACATACAAGAAAAAGTATGTGAACCCTTTCGAATTTCATGCTTTTCTGCATTAATCTGCCATAAAATCTGATCCGGTCTTCATCTTAGAAGAGTAATTAACAAAGAGTATTAACAAATATAATGTATCTAAAATAATAACACAAAAACAATTATGATCTTGCATGTCTTTTTTGAGAACAACCATAAAAACGTCATAGTGCTAGTGGCATCAACCAGGTGCTTCCTGTAGCTGTGGCTCAGATGCATCAAAGCAGGCCCAAATCATGATGTTTCCTCCACTATATTTTACAGTTGGGATGATGTTTTTATGATGATATGCAGTGACCTATTCATGACAGATATAGTGTCATGGGTTCTTTCCAAATAGTTTAATCTTTTCATCAGTCCACAAAGCATTTTGCCAATGTGCTCTTTCACAAACTTCAGGCGTTCAGCAATGTTCTTTTTAGTAAGCAGCAGCTTCCTTCGTTCCTTCAAATCTTTAGCTCTCACTATGGGTTGATTCTTTACCTCGTTGATGAGTGTTGCTTGTGCTCTTGGGGTCATTTTGACTGGCCATCCACTTCTTGGTAGAGTAGCCACAGCCCCAATGTGTCTCCATTTGTACACTGTTTGCCTAACTTTAGACTGGTGAGTTTCTAAAGTCTTAAACATCACTTTGTAACCCTTTCCAGCTTTTTGTAAATCAACAATTCTTGATTGTAGACCATTTGAAAGCTCCTTTTTAGAGGCATGGCTCACATACAGTAAGCGTATTCCTCTTTGCCGAGCTAGTCCTTTTTGGAGGTTAATATTCAACATACTTTTTCACTAGCTCTATGAGGTTTTTATGGTTGTTCTCAATAAAGACACGCAAGATGTAGCTGTATGTATGTAGCTGCTTCTGTTGGACCTTATTAAACAGCTGTGGCCATGATAAGCAGGATCCATAAGAGTGTCTCCACTCTTAGGAGAAGAGCAGTGCACATTTTGCACATGTGGAACAGAAGCGGTAAATTAATTAATCGTTTAGTTTAAATGTTCTGCATCTTTGGTTGTCTATTAACCTAAATGCTTTTCTGCGGTGGACTCATGCTGTGCTCAGCTTGAGTCCACCGCAATCAAAGCTGTCACTGCATTGTTATTTTCAGCAAAAGTCCAAATATTGTTTTTCTTTTCTCCAAAACAAATGGACTCAAAAACTTGCCTAGGGTGCAAACAGTCAGAAACGATGTTGGCTCTGAGAGAAGGAAAGAGAAAAAGAGTTTTTAAGCTACGGCTGCCTCTAATATTGGAATGAATCTTGTATAATTCATTTGTCATTATGTGGATAAATCACTGTGGGGGTACTGATGAGTGACAGACTACTGAACAGAACGTGCTGAGGTGTGCTGCAGACGACAATACAGCTCACATCCATGCATAATTACACTTAGGTACGTGCAGCACAAGAAAGCAGTTCATTAGCCTCAGTAAATAAAAAATGTGATGCATATAGGCCGATCAATCATGTCAAAGGTATTACTGACAGCACATAAAGTCAGGTGCATGCAACATGGCAGATACATGTTTATAGTAACAGATGAAGAGACATTAGATTTTAATTAGATTCTAAGAATTTAACTTACTCCTTTATGTTGTTTTATCGTTTATCAGGCCTCTTTATTTTATTTTTACACATTAGCTGGCCCTGAAAATAGTCAACATCATTAAGTGCTCCCTATTATTCTTTACTTTATACTTTAAACTACTACCTTTCATACATTTAAAAATCTGAAACTGTTTTGGCCATTGCGGGCTTCCACAGAATACACAGCACATGCTTTTTGAATGCATCATGCATTTTTTGAGGTGACTTCAAGGCTGCAGCACACATCAAGACACATACACTTATTAATAGTCCTAAAATACCACCCCAGGTGTTATGCAATGACTCATGTTTCTTTTTTTAATTTTCTGGGTTATTTGGGACCTCATTATGTAGTGATGAGGTGACAGCAATGGTTTCCTGGGGTCTGAAAGTTTAAACCAACATACCCACATATTAAATATGAGACCACATGAAATCATGAGCTCATTCTGGTGAGATTTAAAGAGGTCTTCCATTTGGCCTAGTTAATGTTAACATTTCAGAACAATGAAAAGGCATAGCTGAGCTCAAACTGATACACACCAGCCTGTCACAGTAATGCCCTACAAACCCTGAATAATGACAGAGGAGGAAGCTTGGAGGATGGAGGCATAAGAGGAGGAATGGGGATGGGAGGTGGAGGCCTGAAGGAGAACATCTGATAAATCAATCTGCTTGGTTTGGTGGGGTAACCTTGAAGTCTCGTTTGCAATAAAACTGAGATGGTAAAGAGAGGGTTAAAGCAGGATGATGTGAATGGAATGAGTAATATAAGCACTGGTTGTGCCTACTGCTCGATGTAATTAAACAGAGCAGGACATACGGCACCTAAGGGCCCATTTCACATGAGGGAAAAATGATAAAAATCTGCTCAGGCAGCTCAGCTGATTGTGATCAGTGCAAATAGAGATAGACTACAGAGCTAACAGAGCTAAATTCCTGCAAGAATAGACAGACAAAGGAAGACAGAGGAAGAGACAGTAAATGTAGCTCAGCTGGTAACAAACAGTCCTCAAAAAAGCATGTGAAGGGTTATTTTACACAAACCTAAATGTCTAAGTGTTGACATTCAGCTCAGGGATTCTTTACCAGGGAGTTCTTTCCATGAGCTACTACTGCATGTGCCATGAAGGTATGAAGAAAAACTTAATAAATATTATTTTAGTGTTTAGGATAAACATATAGATACAGTTTAAGATCAATTCAAACTAACCCACTGTGAAGATGAGAGGTGGAGTGACATCTTTAGTTCCAACAGTGTTTGAACTACTGAACGATCATGCTCACAATTATATTCACACATCATCAAACTGGTTTACAGTTACAACTTAAGATTTCCTGTGTTTTCTTTCCTTTGTCTTTTGAAGTAGGAACACTGCACCTCTACCATCTCCATCTGTTTTCAGCCAGTTCTGGTCTGTGTGTGTGTGTGTGGTTGAGTGTAGGCGTCTGACTGCATGCACTTTGCTGAACTTGCAAAGTACCACCACACAGCAGCTGTGAGCTACCTCTCAAGCCAAAAAGCTAAATCATGCAAAGCTGAAGCACACACACACACACACACACACACACACACACACACACAGTATAGAGTCAGGAGACCCCTAGGTGCAGTGGTCCAGCATATACATGTCTGGGGTTGCCAGGGTGTTGCTAGGGCAACAAATCGCTGGCTGTCCCAGGGGTGAGTCAGTCTTCCCCAAGAGAAATATCACTCCAGCAAGTCAGACTGAGAGCAATCCCATTACCCCTCTGTGTGTGTGTGTGTGTGTGTGTGTGTTCTTTGTGAGTCACATTTACAGAAATATTTATTTATTATAGCTTTTTATTCTTCATGTTTGCCACCCGCTGTGATTTTTTTTTTTATTATTTCGTTCCAATCTGTTCTTCTGAGCACATCTTCTATTTCTGTACCTTCTTTGCTCTATTTTTTGCACCAGTGAACAGATCAAATGTCTGATGCATGGAGGCTAAATATTCCTGATCCCTAAATTTGACAAATGTTCTGCTCAACATTCAGATACATGTGGTGTTTTGCTGCAATTAAAAAGCAACATTTCCAGTAACACATATCACATTAGAAAGAAATTATGGTTCTATAACTTAACTACAGAAAGTTGGTAAGCATGTGACGGTAACTGTGGACAGAGAAAATAATCTACATATGCTGTTAAAGACTAAGAAACACCAACTTCTGGTGCTAAAAAACTTTTTTTCATAAAACAACTCTTTGTAGAGTAGATGTGTGTGTGTCTATATAGTGTGTATTTAGTATACATACACTGACAATCCGCTCATGTGTAGCCTCAGAAGAGATGATGGTTCCATTAAGTCCGACCAGCGATGGCAGAGTCTGGGACATCCAGTTAGTTACCATAGCCATGGTGCTCAGCACCGCGCCAATCTTCAACATGGGAACACTCATCCTGACACACACACATTCAGACACACAAAAAGAAACTCTGACCGGTTCTCACACACAGTCTAAACTGTTGACAGCAGCCATGCTAACAACAGCAGACACACAACATGACGCTACAGGTAAAACGTTGTGGTCACACTCAACAGTTTTCAGCTCCAGAATCCAAAGTCAGCGTTTCTTTGGGTTTTTTTTTTTTTTTTGATGAAACTGCAATCTGGGTCGTCCCACTGCTGAAGTCTCCTCGTTCCTACACTGCCGCAAGTTACACTATAAATCCTGGAGCATGAGTTACTCCGGATGCCTCCATGTGAATACGCATCAAGTCCAAACATCCAAACACCCAGCTCAGGCTGCAGGAGATGCTCCTGGAAACAGCTGGTTTGGGCCTACTGAGCTGTGTGTGTTTCCTGGACTCCTTCCTTCGCCTGGCAGTAAGATGCTGTGGCTGAGCCAGCACTGCTCTCTCATTTATCCACTAACTCTCTGCCTCTCCCTCCCTCCACCCTGCTTCTCTCTCTCTCTCTCTCTGTCAGACACTCTCCTCCATCTCTCCCTCTCACTCAAGCTCTCATCTATTCTCTCAACTTCTTCACCAAATGAGCACATTCTCTTGAGCAATATCTGCTTAAATGAACAAGTGGATGACATATAATATGAATAAGATAACAAAATCCTTTTCAACATTTATCCTCTTTTCTCGCTTTTCTGTTTCTTGTCATACCCATACTCTTATTGTCCTAATGTCCCTGCCCTCTAATTTTCCCTTTTCATTTCCAGTGCAATTAATACATTCCTTTCTTTCCTCTCTGTCCACTGTTTCCTTTATATTGATTAAGTGCGAATGCCTACATGAAAGCACAGTTCTCTACATTGACCTGTTCCTGGGTCTTTGTGTGTGTGTGTGTGTGTTTGAAATTGTGCATTTGTTTTATACGTCATTGCAAACTGATGCAACACTGCCACCATGTGGTCACTGCTCCCTCGCAACATCAAACTCAGCATGCAAGCTGCTTTTTACAGGTGTGATCAAAACTTGAGAGACAGTACACGATGTTCAGAAGATGCTTCATTCGATCTGTGTCTGTTTCCATGGAAGCAACAAACTCCCAAAATAAAATCCAGTCAAAGTATCATTTCTGTGTTTGTGCTGTTTGTGTGTGCCTGCTCCAGATGAGAGCTACTTGGTAAAACTGGCTCAGAGCATACAGCTACATACTAATTCTAACCAGTACTGCTTAGTAATTTTATTAGTATAATTTTTGTAGTAGAATTACAAAATCTGCATACTTAAAGGATTTTTACTCCCCCACTTCCTTTGCGTGTTAGGCAAAAATCAGTGTTTGAGTGTATTTTGTCCCATTTCAAGTGTAAACACACTAAATACTCAGATCCTCCTTTGAATTGATATTTATTGTGAATGGTGCATGTGAACCTTTTGGAATTGTACTCATTTGTAATGAAATCTCTAGATGACTGGAGCTACTTTGACTGACAAAAAACACTCTTCTTTGCACAAGAACAATATGCTTATGTGAGCCATACCATGCCAAAAAGAGCTTTCAGAGGATCTATGATCATCTACAAACAATGTCCCAATGGAGACACTTTGAGACTTTGGCTACCCTTCCAAGAGACCCTTCCAGTCAAAATGACCCCAAGAGCACAACAAACACTCATTAATGAGGTAAAGAAACAACACCGAGAGACAGCCAAAGATTTGAGGCCATCATTGGAACTGGCTAATATCTGTGTTGATGAGTCTACAGTACGTAACTGTGAGGTTTTTATGGTTGTTCTCAATAAAGACATGAAAGATCAGGATTTGTTTTGTGTAACTACTTTGGGAACATTGTATTTTAAATACTCTTGACTTAGAAGAAGTCATTTTATGACAAATTAATGCAGAAAACCATTAAATTCCAAAAGATTCACACACTTTTTCTTGCCAATGTATATTGTCTACAGCTTTAACAATTGGCCAGTGTAAGCAACAATCTGTAGCTTCGAACTTTTTTTCTTACTTTAGTAAAAGTTTATGTTTCAAAATGTATTTTAATGTGGAGAGAAGCTGACAAAACCTCCCGTGGAGTAAGATTCACAGCGTGGCAGCAGTGCAAAGATATTTTTGACTGAAGCTCCATCTTCTAACCAATCACAGGATTTTAACAATTTCTGCTTGTTAAGTGAGTTTTGCAGCTTCTCATTTATTGTAATTTGATAATGAGTAATACCTGATGGGCTGTGCAAAACGTTGTGAGTGTAGCAGATAATAAAAGAGCCCAACAGAGCAAAGAGAAAGAAGGATAATGAGAAAATGATAGATGAAAAAAAATGAGAGTAGAAACATTTAGTTGAATAATCAGCTAGTTGACAGACGTATTATGATTAATCATTCAAGGAATTTACGTCTGATTCCAGCTTCTCAACGTTTTTTCTTTGCATTCTGTGCTAATAAATTAAATATATTTTGAGTTCTGCATTGGTTAGACAACACAAAACATTTGAAGATCACCTTGAACTTGAGCATTTTTCACTGTTCTAAACAAAACGATTTGTTGCTTAAATAACTAGTAGATTGATTTATAATGAAAATAAATGTTAGTCGCAGCCCTAAAAAATAAGTAGAAATCAAACCACTCAGCACAGTAATGAAATCGTATCTGGAGTAAAACGCTAGATTAACCCTTGAGCTTTTTTGACATTGACTTAACTTTCTCATTGCTCAGGGTCCCACAGACCCCACTGCAGTATGTGTCTAAAATCAGTGTCATGTTTCCCCTTAGTTCTGACCTCAGTAATTATTCCTTTTGTTATAAACTGAGTTTGATTACACAAAATGAAAATGATAATTAGAACCAAAAACAAACTATTTAAGGTTTTAATATGTTATATAGGCTGTGTATAAACAAATATATATATCTATCTATATCATCCTGCATAGTGACCTTTAATAATTTTGGATCAAGCGTCTACTGCATTTTATTTTACTGCAACATGTCAGGTCAAATAAAACATTTAAAACAAACTGGGGTAATATCCATAGATGTTAAGATGACAATAACAACAATAACAATAACAATTTACGTTTTCTAAGATTAAAAGGGCCTGCGGTATCCAAGACACCCCGCAGATCAGTGATATTAATATCTGATGTGTGAGAGGCTTCTTGTGATGCTGTAACAACATGAGCATCTCTTTACTGCAACGCAACCACAGAAAACTCCTGCTGCTCTGTGGTCCATGCCTGGAGTGATTCTGTGCCAACAATTTAACAAACCAACACTAAATTTTTCATCATGCCTTCATTTTCGTCAGCAGTAACATGCTCATGCCTTCCTTTTCCCCAGTAAAGAGCCCCTATGATAGACATGGATTATACATAAAACACCCTTCAACGAATACTCTGAGCTGACATGAATATTTCAATCGGCAGCACTTAGGGGTAACACGGTCGTCAGGAGACGAGGTGCACAACTGAGCTGACATGACAACTGAGTGGTGTTAAACACCTTCAGGGTATTGACTCAGGTAGTTCACTGTACGTATTTCTAGGAAAAGCAAATTTGCCAAATACATCACAGAGCAAGTGATAAGAAAAAGACAAAAAACCTAATCATTCCACCAAATCAGTGAGCCAGAGGACAGTACCAGAAGTCCAACAATACAAAGTACAGAGGAAAGTGATTTCTCTGTAGGCAAAACTCAGTAAAATAAATTAATAATAATATGACTTTAGGAGAAACTGGAAGGAAGACTCTGCTGCAGATGCTGGCCTGAATTCATCTGGCAGCAAATCTTATATTTATCTAGTCCTTTTTATGCTGTGGATTCCTGAAGCATTTCGGTTTTATGGACACACAGCATTGAAAAAAGGTTCAGCAAGATCTGGGGCGAAAGCAAATCAAAACTGTCAACACGACAAGTGTTTGGGAGATATAAATTCATATCTCATGTAAACTAATGCATGTTGTAAATATGGAAATTGTAAAAAGTTAAAGAAGAGTGCAACAAACAGTTTGCCTAGAGGAAGTCAAAGACAGGACTGTAGCTTTCCATATGATAAGATTATAAAGTAGTCGAGAGTATCGACTTCCTCTCTAAACATGATGTACAGCTTGAAAACTGAATACTTGGCTTGTGAATTTGGAGGAAGGGGCACAATGTCTTCTTACCTTACATGAGCAGAGCGTAAACAGCAGCTGTGCCACCCAAAGGGCTTCAGGTGGACCCATCGCCAGCCTTTTCTCTCCTTCAGGTCTCCCTGGTATTGATCCAGGTCTGGCTCACCTCAGGCAAAAAGAAACAAAACAGAAACTGTGACCCTGCAGAGCACTTAAGAGATTACACATCCACTCCAGGTTCAAGTGGGAACTGTACAACTCCCTTGTTTAGCCTCAGGGTTATGGACTACTGTGGAGACTGAGCAGGAGGGACTGAATTCCCTCTGGGTGTGGAAGGAGAACACAGTCCGGGCGTGGGATGCATGATGAAGAGAGTCACTCAGGCGCCAACTGGAGAGGACAACTGTCTTGGAGAAGGTGAAAGAGGGGGCGTAAGGGAAGGACGATCTGTTACATCCACGCAGATAGGACATACACGGTTAATGGGTGTGTGGGTGTACTTGAGAGAAACAGATTGCATGTAAGATAGCACTCATGAGGATCTACTATAGAACTAGTGCAGAAACAATACATCTGAAAAATGTTTAGTGTACCAATAACAAACAGTGGCAAGAAAAAGTATGTAAACCCTTTGGCATGTCACGGTTTTCTGCATTTGTCCTTAAATCTTATCTGATCATCATCTAAGTCAAGGGTTTTGACATATAACGTCCCTAAAATAATCTAAATGGGTTAAATTCCTTCTGAATGTTGTGCAGGTCTGATCCACGGTGACAGGAAGCGCCTGGTTGATGCCACAAGCACTATGAGCTTTTTATGGTTCATTAAAGACATGAAAAATCTGATTCGTTTTATGTGTTATTTTATTATTTGTTAATACTCTCGACTTAGATGAAGATCAGATCAGATTTTATGACAAATTAATGCAGAAAAGCATGAAATTCCACTGTATGTCTGGGGAACACTGGGAAGATGAAACAATTAGCCCAGTGTGTGGAGTAATTAGTTTCCTCACAAAAATATGTCCAAAAATATTTGGACACATTATTAGGCCTGATTTACTTATTTGTTAGACACATTGAAAAATTTTAGATTGATTAAACCTACAATAAAAGTCATCGTGATACTCAGGTACTTTATTTGACCTACCTTTTTACTATTCAAACTGTTCCAGTTATGTAGCTACATTTCCAAAGTATAGTAACTAAAAGTTTTACTTTGTGCTGTAGCTAATTGTGAGAGTATTGATTCACTGTAAACTGAGTCCAGACCTTAACCCCATTGAGAATTTCTGGGATGTGCTGGAGAAGACTTTGCGCAGTGGCCTGACTCTCCCATCATCAATACAAGATCTTGGTGAACTCTGGACAGGAATAAATGTTGTGACATTGCATTAATAAAAAATAGGGCCAAATATCCCTATTGGCTTGTGGCTTGGTAACAAAATCTGCAGAGCTAACAAATAATAGAAGTACAATATATGTTAGGGTATTTTCCTGTGTTTCTGGCACTACTGTGCAGTGGTGGAAGAAATACACAGATCTGCAATCACAATTTAGTACAAAATTATTAGCATCAGTAGTAAAGGTAAAAATACTCATTGTACATAATATAATTTCATTTTATTTACCGATGAATTAATATATAAAATTCACAAATGTTGCAGCTAATTTTAACAACATGTATTGTCATGTAGTTCAACTGTTGATGATACATCATAATGTATTGGCTGATGAGTTTGAAAGAAATACTAGAAGTACAAGTAGCTTTAAATTCTAACTTGACCCAAATACAGTGGTGGAGTAAATTTACTAAATTACTCCTTCCCCTGCAGTACACTGTACAAGAGCTAAAATCCTTTTACCATTTTATGTCTTTCACATTTTCTCTGTGGGCAGTGAGAAATATCTTCATTACACTCACTGAAAAGCAGTAAAATATTAAACAGTGTTGAACCTACGGCTTCCTGAAAATGCTAGCTGGAAGCTCAAGCAGTACAAAAATACAGCTTCCCACAGAAGCTCCCACTGTGAGTGCAGTTAAACACAATGTGACTGGCTTTCATGTCATGTCATCTATTTTTCATTGCTGAAAATTGGCAGCTAAACTCTCCTGGATGAGCTGTGTTCATCTGCTTGGTCTTATTAAAGTTTTAGCATCATTGGAAACGTCCCTGTTAGATGTTCTGCAGTCGTCACGATACTGCCTATCATGACGTCTGCAGAACATCTAACGAGCAGAAAGAGAAAGAGAGAGGGAGAAAAAACTGAAGAGAGATAAGGGTCAACAAAAAGGGTGAAAGAGGGAAGGCTGGGGCAGGGAGAGAGAGAAACATGAATGATGCATGCTCATGCCGCAGAGTGCTGAATACATAATGCTACCATAACTCCATAATATGACTCCATAATATGACTCCACTTCAAAATTTATGATAAACCTGGAGTGTTGCTTGCTGAAATTTAGGAATCACCTTTGACACAAATGTGCAGTTTGAAAAGCAAGTGTTTTTTTTTTTTTATTATTATTTTAAAACTAAGTTCAACTCAGACCACACTACATGTATTAAATCATCCCTCCACACTCGCAGTTGTTTTTAAAGTATAATTTAAACTTTTCAGATTAATTAATGTACAGATTAATTACTGTACATTAGATGAATTGGCCTGATTTTATTTATGTGACCAAATAGGATAGGTGTAGCCCCCTAAGCTTTTAAAATGGCTTTTTAATTGACATGCATAATATGTAGCTTTCAAGCAACCAACATCTTTAAGATGTCTTGTGAATATTGAGCAAATGTAGACAGTTGAACAAGACAGTTCTTAGGTTCTTTGGTAAAGCTGATGTTTAGCTGTTACAGTATGGTGATACATAACTATGTCCATCCACCACCTTAGTTTAGCTTCTATAGGCTAACATTGTTATTCCTAAATTAAGTTTTTGATATGTATTATATGTGGTCATCTGCGTACTGAAGGGATTTCCTTGTTGGGATAGTAGTAGCTTTCGCCTCCTCCCCCGTCATCGTCAGTCATCTGTGGCTTTATTTTTTAGCAAATCCATTAATAATACTAAATTTCATCATATTAATTTAAATGTACATTATGTACTTTTATTAAAATATGTTACTCAGTCACTTCCCCACACAAATCATGTACCACAGTTTGTTATATTGAAAAAATATAAAACATGGCTTCACAATATTAAAAAAATGCACTGCCCCAGTTCCCTTTTACAAAGAAATGTACTCCGCAAGGAGCTACATGATAGCACCATGATGACTTACACTACAATATACATTACATAACGAGATAATTATAACAACACAATTACAACAACAAACAAGAACAACACAACAAACTGAGGTTTGACAACACAGAACAACGTGATGAGTTTGAGTATCTACGAAGACGATTCACTGATGACATTTGAAGACTCATGTGTAATTATGTATAGTTGGGAACTGAGTGCAAAGATCAGTGGTTACCGATTACTGTACAAATGCATGAATGGACATGGATGGAAGTGTGAAAGCACCACTCACTCCTTCTAAAAGGAATGATAAAAATAATACAGTATGTGTAACTGAGGATAAGGTTGAGAGTAAATACATTTCTCTGAAAACGTGATATGTGAGTCAGCTGCGAATGCATGAATTAAGGAGAAACTGAATGAAAGAATGACTGTGTCAATAAAGGAACAAATGTTTTGATGAAAGAACACTGATGTAGGTAAATCAATTTATAAATATGCGGCAACAGGTAAGGCTTGAATGTAGTTTTCTCCCTGCATGTAAAAAGTGTCTATGGCTCTTTTTCCTGCTAAATTACTCCTGTTGTAAGTTCCCCCCTGGGTCAGTTAACCATTGTAGCAGACTGGGCCAACTTGGAATCCAAATTTCTGATTCCCGTTTCCAAAATCGGACACAGCTATGTCGATGATGGGAAGCGTGCTAGACAGCGGAGCGTCAAATTCCAATACCGTCCTCTCCTGCCCTGAGCGTGTCTAACATGAAGCACAGAAACACAATCAGAAACAGGCCTTGATACTTACAGTAAAAATGTGTACGCGTTACTCACCTGACACCCGTCGTACAGTGCAGTGATGTAATGTGTGTTCTCATGTGTCAGCTCCTCTCCGTTGATGCCTCTGAAGCGCAGTGCGTGTTCGTGGCTGAAGGAGGCGGTGTGCAGCCAGGCAGCAGAGTTCAGGCAGTGATAAGTAAATGTTTGTTTGGCTGTAGCACTCAGCAGCTGAAGGAAATTTAACTGGACAACGTGGACTGGAATGCCTTCAGACCCGGAGTATGAAAACTAGAGGAGAACACCAGAGGAACACAATAATAATGTTTTGATGTGGACACACACACACTAGTAAGTACACAGAAAGGAAATATAGTGCACAGTGTGTGTTAGTAATAAAAAAGGTAAGAGTATCACCTCAAGGCACTTTACAGTGTTAGGTTTAAGACCTTACAAAATGTAACTCTATAAAGAATTATAAAAAACCCCACAACCCCACTTGAACAAGCACTAGGCAACAGTGGAGGAAGAAACCTCCAGCAGAACCAGGCTCAGGGTGGGCGGCCATCTGCTTCGACCAGTTGGGGTGAGTGGAAAGAGGAGAGAGAAAAGAACAGCAGGCAACAAAAAAAAAGACAAAAAGCAGCAATAACACCGGACACATCTGTAGGGTTGGTGTCTGCACATGGAAAACAATTTAAAAATATACTGGTAGTTTTCTAAACTGACACCATAGGAGACCCAAACATACATGTTAAGATACAAAAATGTTAAACTCACAGAGGCACTAGACAAAATGTAATGATGTCTCCTAAAGACATTAGGATTAATCCCCTGGGTCGCACAAACATCTGCACCAAATTTAATACAAATCTTTTCCACAGTTGTCGCTAAAAGCTAAAAATGTAAACCTGCTGGTGGCAGAAGAAGAAAAGACAGAGGATCAGCAAGATCAGCAGGATTCATCCTCTGGAGACCATAATTATCTGTACAGTATAGTGAATTCATCCAATATTTGAGTTTGGACCAAACATCTATCTCTAGAACCATGCAGGCAGTTTGAATAAATATTATTTTACATTTTTTTTTACATTTTACATATTTTTCACTTAAATTAGTTAACATGCAATTCAACCTCAGCCACAGTCACTAGAAAATAATGTTGAACAGAAGAAAATGCCCTGAATTCGGAGCTGCAATGTTAACAGTTACAGAATGTGATAAAATGTTATCTGCTTGATGTATTAAAATAAGAGAGCTATAATCCCTTTCCAAAATTAAAGTCTATTCCCCATGAAAAAGTGCTTTTTATCATTTCTACAACATTGTAAAAAAAGTGAGACACGTGATTTGGTGCCTCTTCTGTCATGCAAGACGTTCACTGTGCACTCATTTGTTTTTCTTTTCTTCTTATGAGTCCTTTTTCTTACGTCTCCAACCTGTGACATAATTCTTATGACTTTTAAAGCTTATAAAGCTCGAAATGAACCAGCACCTGTCTTCCCCCAGGCCACAGCAGTCCCTCTTCTGAAGAAACATACCTGTCTTTTCAATCTACCTCTTGCCTGGAGCAGCCCTGACACACAACTCCTTTCAAAAAACTCACCATGACAACTTTAATTTAACAGGCCTTTGTTCTTTTACTTGCTGTTATAAGAATAACTATCATTGTGCTCTTGGCACTAGCCTACTTAACAATAACTTTTTCCCAATTCTATTTATGTAGCTTTCCCAGGTACTACACCAGGCCAGGTGATGGTCACAGCAAAGGTTTCAGCTGTAACAGAAAGGAACTTCTCCCCTACGCTACCTAATGCACCCCTTGGCAGGCTGTCTGTTCTACAGCATTATACCATTAGCTAAGGCTTTTTCGTAAATAAGAACTCTTTGTTGTACTGTCTGCAGCAGCTCCTGCACTTCTGCTCACCATTCATATGATCCGACTGGTGCCAAATGTGTAACTTTAGTTGATTTGATGGTTTTGTCTTTATAATAAAAACTGAGCAGACACTGGATAACTGTCTGCCAAAGGCCGTTTTTAAAATGCACTTATTAAAATGAAGACTGTCTCTTTAAAGCTGACAAATGCTCCTAATTGGCACTGGACCAGACGTACTACGTTTGCATCAGTGTATATAATTGATATTAAACAATTTCTTTTCCACAAAGTTTTGCATAAAGACACACTGACAAACTCCCATAGTGTGTAAAATTATCCCACTCTACCTGTTTTCCTTTCCTGAATTGACTGTACCAGGTGCCAGGCTTTTCTCCTTTCCACCCTGCTAACTTCACCTGGTGGCAAACAAACAAATCAATCAGCTTCAACAGTTATTGACTAAATAAAGTTTAATCTCTCTCTAAATCAGCCAATTCTAATGGTTTGGAACAGTTTATTTCAAATGAATGCTTAAAAGTATTTTTTAAAACTAACCGACTGGAACTTCTTGTCAGGATACAGACATGTCTCTCCCTGTGCAGTGAAGTTACAAAACACCTTGAAGGAGTCTCTATGGCAACCCTGGTTGGGATCTATCCAGTAGTCACCTGGAGAGAGAGAAAGAGTGAGGGCGGGGTAGAGAGGGGCCAGAAAACACCAGTATAATACTACTGTCAACAACTAGAACACCAAACACAGCTGCAGTTGACATGTGGCGGACAAGTGAACACACACAGAGCTGGAAAGTAAAAATTAGTCTAGACATGTAAGCAG
Organism: Anabas testudineus; assembly: GCF_900324465.2. Taxonomy (NCBI): domain Eukaryota; kingdom Metazoa; phylum Chordata; class Actinopteri; order Anabantiformes; family Anabantidae; genus Anabas; species Anabas testudineus. The sequence continues at coordinate 6,028,247 of NC_046610.1, read as the reverse complement.
ACAGATCTAATAAACACAAACTTATAAAAGTACCGTTGGGTAGCTCTGGGTTGAGGAGCCAGAGCTCCTTGCAGGTACGAGCAGGGCTGTGGTAACTTCCTTGAGGGTTACGTAGGCCCTCCACCTCCACTTTCATAGAGGACAGAGATGCAAACACTTCCTCCATTCCTTGGCCCTCCTGCTTCGCCTGGTCTCCTTGCATCCACTCGTCCTCTTCTCCATCTACTGCATCCTCCTCTTCAAATGCAGCACCATCCACCAAGGTCTGGGTTCTCCTTCTCCTTGCTCGCTCTGGCAGATGGGCTACTGCAGTAGCTGGTAGTCCCTGCACAGAAGAGAAGAGAGGAGATCAAACAGGTAGTGAAGTCGCATATAGACTAATTGAAATAAGTAAAAATTGTAAAGTTACTGAATGTACTAGATGTCAGTGAACACAACTCACTGGTGGTCCTGGAGGTCCTGCAGGTCCAGTGTCCCCTCTGGGGCCAATTGGACCCTAAACACACAACCAAGGGTAAGTTTAATCAGTTTTAAGTAGTATAAGTGTAAAGCAAAAGCACTGAATAATTCAATCAAATAAATTAATGATCATCAGTCACCTGGTTTCCTTTAGAGCCCTTTAGACCGATGGCACCCTGTGAGATAGGTAAGGAGTAAATGATGTTACAGCGACCTCCTTGCTAATAATTGTGTTGCATATGTGCAGGTCAAAGTGTCAAGATGATGCTGTGTACTCACAGACAAACCTGTAGGGCCAGGAGGACCATGGGGACCTGGTGAGCCAACTGGACCCTGATATTAAATACAAAAGAAAGAAAAACATCAAATAAAGAGAACAAATGCTGATGGAGGTCACTACTACAAGCAATTACTTTTTAGTGTGTGAAGGATAAAGTTGAAATTAGTCTAAATTTTTCTTATTGTAGTTAAATTTCAGGGACAATGGCTTAGTCTGTCTCTCTTTTTACCCTGTCTGTGGCACTCAGGACCAAAACACAAGACAGCCCTTGTTTAAAAAATGACAAAATAAAATAAAAATGTATTTGTATATTTATATATGTATAAAATACATTGTTGTCTTTTCTTCTGTTCTACAAATCCTCTTGATTTGAGGATTTGTAATCCACTTGATAATCCTGCCGAGGTGGGATTATCCCCAATTTATACATTATTCCTGGAATAAGTATCCTTATGGTGGAATACTTGACTTGAGTGTTTGCTGTATCACGATGCTGTGCTTGATTATGGAATCTTATATTATACGTATATAGTTTCAATACTGCTATTTAGATATGGTGTGACTTATTATAAGATGTGTCAGCAACTCAAGGCAGGAAAATAAAAAAATGTTAAATGCCCCTGTGCAAGGGGTACATTATTAGAACTGAAACCAAGAAGAAAACATAATGTCTGGAAACAGCTCCATAACATTAAACATGCTAACTGTTCCCATTATTAGGTGAGAGGAGTCTTCTCTGATCAGTGACAGCAAACTTCAGAGAGGAAAGACTAGAGTATAGTCACTGATTCTAATTGTCTGTTTAAGTTTCCGTGACTTTTTAATTAAATTCAATCATTACATGCCCCAGTGCAACCTGGGAACAGGTTGTTGCTTTGGGTGTTCAGGCTTGTGAGCGTATTTGTGTGTATTTTCAGGACCTCATCTCCTTTTGCACCGGGTGGCCCCTGGTTTCCTGGCAATCCTCTGTCACCCTTCTCTCCAATGTCTCCTGGTGGCCCTATCAGACCTATGAGACCACCATGACCCTGCACAGATGGCATATATGACATTAAAGTCATTGTCAAGATCAGAGTTAATGTTTATGCGTATACAATATGCACACACCTTTTCTCCCTTCTTGCCGGGGTCTCCTTTTAATCCTGGTATCCCTGGTGGACCCTGAGAAGTACGATGTAAAAAAAAAAAGTTCAAATGTGACCAGTGAATAGAAACAAACTCTGACAGAGAGTTATAAATTGATATCCTTCGAGAGGCAAGAGATCAACAATCAAATCAACAATTTGGTCATACTGTCAAAAACCTAATACATTTTCGTTTCTATTAATATTTTAAATCTCCATTATGTTCTTGATTTGATGTATTATCTTACCATGGGACCTGGTGGTCCGCTCTGGCCTGGTGGTCCATTTAAACCCTGCTCACCCTGAGAGAAAGACACAGACAGGAATAATTTCTCAACCTCCATCCATCTTTCTATTTATACTTCACTTCCACTCATTCATTCTGCTCTCTTGTTATAACTGACTTACAGCAGGCCCAGGGATTCCTCTTAAGCCTTGAGGCCCTGGCTTCCCAGGGTGCCCCTGAGCACCCACAGGCCCGGTTTTCCCTATTAGACCCTCTGAGCCAGGAGCTCCCTGAAACAGACAGAAAACAGGGTGAGCTTAAGGAGCTGAGGGAATTCAGTTATTCTTTAAAGAGTTGTTTCTAACTCACCTTCGCTCCTTTCAGGCCTTCTTTTCCTTCCTTCCCTGATTTCCCCATGTGGCCCTGAAGAACAGCATTTTAAAAACATTTTAACCTGATTCTGTCATACAGATGCACTGATGCAGAGATAAACACACATGCAGTGAGAATGCAGTAAGAAAAATATTCCCAAGTTCATCCTAACAGGGGAAATGAATTACATGTATTACTTAATATAGCAGGAAATAGAAACAGAGAATTATGAGAGCATCAGAGGCGCATGCAGGCACTGACACAAACATAGGAACACACATACCCTTCTCCCAGGAGGTCCAGGTGGACCAGGTTCCCCTGGTGCTCCTGGTGGTCCCTGAGAAATGTATAGAAACAGATTCCATAACCAGTTGTTATGATGTTTTTAATGTTTATGATTTAAATAATGTTGTCACAGTGTATGGTGTATGATATAGAAGAGAGGAGCTCACAGATTGTCCAGGATCTCCCGTGTCCCCTTTAGTCCCAGGCAGACCATCCACACCCTAATGAAAACAGACAAAAACAGAGGAAGAAAGCTACGATATACAATGTACGATAACAATGTTCCTCGAAAATGTGTTTCCCTACAATTTATATTAAACAGCAGAATGTTCCTTTAAATTTTTTTTAAATTTAAAATTAAAGTTAAATATTACATTGGCATCAGCATTCAATTTGGAAATGTTTCTAAATCTTCCTTCCGTCATCATCATGACCCGAAATTAAACAAGAGAAAGAGGAGGAAGAACAGAAAGAGCAGGCACTCACATTGGGTCCAGCTTCTCCTTGTGGTCCAATGTCACCAGTGAGACCTATAGGACCCTGAGGAAACAGTGACGTAAAGACAGTTCAGACACACAGAAACATTTTTAATTGTGTCAGCTTCTGACTTTTAGCATAACTGTTAACCCAAAAACAAAAGTCCCCGGAGCCTACACAATATTAAAAATAGAGATCCTCTACATTTCCCATTTTTCATTGAGAGTACAGATAAAGTATGTACCAACAAAATGTGGCCTTTCTACTAAAGAAAACAAACTTTATGGAGATTATTTATAGTCCACAACATATTGTGATTAAATGTATAAACATTTAGCTAGGTTTAAATATGCGACCATGTAACCAAATCCTGTGAATTCCAGCAGAATCAAAAGCTAAGATCTGTTAAGCTTGTTAGATTTAGCAGGAGTTGAGCTATGTTTTTTATATCTGTAGGATTTAGCTCCTGACATTATTAGTTATTAGTTATATACCAGCTCAAATCATTAACATAAAAGCTATGGAAAAATCAACAAATACATTTAGGTTTAGTTCCATTGTGGTTTTCTTACAGCGTTGCCCTTGGGTCCGTCCTCCCCTGTAGCACCCCTGGATCCCGGAGGACCAGCTGCTCCCGAAAGGCCTGTATCTCCCTTCTCCCCCTGGTCTCCTTTTTCTCCCTGAAGTTTTTAAGGACCAGAGTGAATGATTAAGAGACATGAGCCAGAAAAGACAAGTAATAGACACCTAAAGCTGAAGATGTGCCCTGTCAAAAGAGTAAACAAACTCACAGGCTTTCCTGCCACACCAACTGGTCCAGGGTCACCTGCCTCGCCATCCTCTCCCTAAGACACAAATATACTCAGTGTAAGAAATCATAGACAAAATGAACTCTTAGGGATGCAGTATGTGTCCAAAAGATGTCATTGATAGTTTCTGCACCTTCTCTCCAACAATGCCTGGCTGTCCAATCATCCCTATTCGACCAGTTGGACCCTGCACAGGACAGAAATCATCACAGTTTTTTGAGTATGCATTAAAAGTATTTGGCTCAATGAGGTGTTTCTCTGAGACTTACTTGTCCTCCTACAGGTCCTTGAGGACCAGTGGGACCTTGCTGCCCTGGTGGACCCTAAACTCAGGTATGTGATGTATGAGAAATACAAATTATTAATGTTGATTTTTTTTTTAAATGAACAATACTAATGATGTAAATAAAACACAGATAAAAGCTCACCATTAGTCCTACGTGTCCACTCTCACCCTTTTCTCCTGGGAGGCCGGGCATGCCCTGAGAATACACACACACACACACACACACACACAGTCCAGAGTTCAATGTATACTCCTTTTATTCAGAGAACATAATTTCAACTGACTGACTTCTTTTGCAAGTTTCACCTGTAAACCTGTTGGTCCTCTAGCACCCTTGAAGCCGCGGAGTCCTTCATCCCCCTTTGGACCATACATTCCCTGCTGGCCCCGGGGCCCTGGCAGTCCATCAACACCCTATAACACAGGGGAGGAGAATGACACTCCATTCATATGTATTTATACATACAAAAGCACCTCTTCATAGTGCAGTAGCCTGCAGTAGTAAGCCCCAGTCCTGCTTGTTTTCTCTTCCATCCCAGCACTTACAGCTTCTGATTGGCTGAACACAGCTGATCCAAGTAACCAACAGTGAGAAGGGCAGAGACAATTGGAAAACAAGCTGGCTCTCTAGGATCAGATTTACCTACCCCTGCTATAGTCCAACAGCAGCACAAACTACAGCCTCCATAATAAATCAACACATCTCTAAAGGGGTCTGAACAGAAACTGAACATTACAACTGTCATGAAGGCTGTACTGTGCAATAATGATGTAGTAGACTGGTTTGAGATCTTTGAACTATTAAGATATATATAAAAAATATATATTTATACAAAGAGAAAACTCACTGGGAGCCCTGACTGACCAACAGGTCCTTGAGTGCCAGTGGGGCCTGGAGGACCCTGTGGGAAGAGAGAGAGACATGGATCAGACATGCAGTACCCTCACATGCTGATGCACGTCTCCTGCTGTTTACTTACTGCTTCCCCTTTGTCTCCTTTGCTGCCTTTCTGCCCAGGTCCTCCTTGCTCTCCCTGTAGACACACACACATTCAATTGCAACAGCACAAACACATAATCTCACTCTGCTTCGCTGACACAGATTACAGATTACCTTATCTCCGTCATCTCCTGGAGGTCCTGCAGGGCCTGTAGCTCCAGGCATCCCAACAGGTCCCTGATCTCCATCCTGACCTGCTGGTCCAATTGGACCTTTCTCTCCCTAGGACATAAACACATACATTAAAAAAGTACAATTATATACATGATCCAAATGGATCCATATTTCTTTTCCCTCCACACTGATGCTGCTTAAAGTGGAATAAAAACAAATTAAAGTAACATAGAGGAAAAGAAATTACAGGCTCCCCCTTCTCTCCCATTGGTCCAGGTCCTCCAATTGGTCCAGCCCGACCAGGCTGTCCGATGGCTCCAGCTGCTCCAGAAGGGCCCCTTTCACCTGCAGCCCCCTACAAACATAAAGCACTATTTTGACAAATAAAATAAAATAAACAATAGACAAATAAAAGCACTGAGGCAATACAGGCTACATTTAGATGAAAAATGCTTTGGTTTTAAGACACTGGAAAATATACAGTACATATATTTTTTTTATTTAGGTTGTTGTTACTCAGTATGTTTACTTTAACAACCAAAAAATGATTTTTGAACACACAGTGAAAATTAAAAATACTGATACTGATGTAATGTAACTCACTATGGCTCCTGGGGGTCCAGTAGGTCCTGAGCCTCCTTTCAGGCCAGGGGGTCCCTGAAAAGATCACACATTATTTGTACAAAATAAAAAGCTTACATACATCTAGGAATATTATATATATGTTAGAATATAAAAAAAAAATCTAATGTTTTTATTGAGTGTGTGTTTGTGTGTGTTACCATAGTTCCAGGAGCTCCTCTGCTCCCCCTGAAACCTTTCAGTCCTTGAGGACCGTTCTTCCCAGGTGTCCCGGTTAAACCTGGATCGCCCTGATAAAGTAAAATAATAGAAAAAACAAACAAACAAAACAAATTTAAACAAAAATGGTGACTCTGTCAGATGATGATCAGTGTTGCTTAACTATATGAACTCACCTTTCCACCTTCCTTGCCAGCAGCACCAGGTAAACCATGCTCTCCAGGTACCCCTGGTGCCCCTGGGTGACCTCGGTCCCCTGTTGGACCAGACTCTCCTGATTTTCCCTGAATGCAAACACGTCAATTAAACCATTACAGACATGAAGCACAAGGCAGGAGAAATATTACATAACACAACTGATTCACATTTTGAGCTCACCTGTGGTCCCACAACACCTGTGGGTCCAGGAGGTCCCGTCTTCCCTTGGAATCCCTGTAGGTACAGACAATATTATAAAACATACACTGCCTGTCAGAAAAAGAAAATAATAATTCACCACCTGGATTTAACTAAGCAAATAGGTGAAAGCTTCACATATTTCAAAAGGGTCAAATTATTGGCATTCATCAAGCAAAAAAAAAAGAAATCTATCTAAGGAGATTGATCAAACTAGGTTAAGAACTGTCCAATAAATTATTAAAAAGAAGTGAGGAACCATCAACTTCAAGGAAGAAATATGGCTGGAAAAAAAATCTTGCATGATTGTGATCAGCAGTCACTTAAACGTTTGTTGAAATCTAATTGTAGACAAACAACAGTAGAACTTTCGGCTATGTTTAATAGTAAAAGTAAGAGTATTTACACAAGCACAATCTCAGGGGAACTCAATGGACTGGTACTAAACAGCTGTGTAGTCTTAAGATAACCACTTGTCAGTAAGACTAATCAGAACAAAGGCTTCAATTTGCTAAGGAGCATAAAGATTGGAGTCTGGAACAACGGAAGAAGAAGGTCATGTGGTCTGATGAGTCCAGATTTACCCTGTTCCAGAGTGATGGGTGCATCAGGGTAAGAAAAGAGGCAGGAGAAGTATTTATTGGGCTTAAATTGTGAAAGAGTGGTTCAGGGAGCATGACACATCATTTTCACACATGGATTGGCCACCACAGAGTCCAGACCTTAACCCCACTGAGAATCTTTGGGATGTGCTGTAGAAGACTTTGTGCAGCGGTCCGACTCTCCCATCATCAATATAAGATTTTGTTGAAACTCTAATGCAACTCTGAACAAGAATAAATGTTGTGGCATTGCAGAAGCTTATTGAAACGATGACACAGTGAATGCATGCCTAAAGCTAAAGGCGGTCCAACTAAATATTAGTGTGTGCTATTTTTTTGAGGTAAAGGCAGCGTATGTGCATGTGTCTATTGAAGACCATTTTCTATAGAAAGAAATGCAGTGACCTCTTATGAACTCTTATATGAATTCACTCACCGGCTCTCCTCTTTGACCTGGGTGGCCTGGAAGTCCATCCTTTCCAGCTGGACCCTATACACAAAACAAAAACAAATGGTGAAAATTTAATGGATGCTTAGAATAAAAGTTAAAAATGTTCAGAGTGCCGTTTTTAAATTTCCCCCTGTTGAGGGAACATTATTAAGCTGTGAAAAATTCAAACATGAAAGCAAGAACTGTGCAGTTAACTGTACGTGATTCATAAGATAGAACTGGGATTTCTTTCCAGTGTATTTCTAGACAGAAAAATGAACAATTGAGACTGGTCATCTGATGCAAAATGCCAGAACTGATTAGCCAGTATCACATCAAATACAATCACCATCTTCCCATAGTGGCACTACCATGTGGTTGTTCTTCTTTTGATCCTATTTGAAATAAAAACTCATAAAATAATTTTGTTAAAAAAACATTATGATCTTAAAATATTCAGTACCAATCTAAACAGTCTTTATCTTTATCCTAAGTGCAAATAAAAATTACTAATATATCAGGCCTACATTTGAGCATTTGCACTTACACTTTAAACTGATAGTGTGACAATCTGTTTTTTATCACTCACACTTGATCCTTTAGGTCCTGGTTCTCCGTTTCTCCCTTGTGGTCCTTGAGGTCCCTAAAAACACATAAACAGTCAGTACAACAGGTTATCAATCACTGATTAATCCATCAACTGATGTGGCATTACTATGGTTTTTTCTTACCCTTTCTCCTGAGGATCCTGGGGGCCCATCATTTCCCGAGGTTCCCTATGATAAAGTGAGAAGGAGAAGATGGAAGCAGTGGTGGACAGAAGCTGATAAATAGTAAGTAAGTAAGAGTATTTTTCACCCAATAAAGACTGAAAAAATGTTCCTATTGGCTGAGAAGAGAGTCAGCTGACCTTTTCTCCTGATTTCCCTGTAGGCCCTCTTGCCCCTCTGGCACCTCGTGCACCCTATAATGAGATAAATACAGGTGAGACCAGGACAGATCCAAACAGATTCAGTAAGTTATACATAAGTCAGGTATTTTATATAGGCATTTTATATTCGACCACTGATTAGTGTAGTATTGTAAATAAGCCACACTGTTGCTACCAATAAAGTCTGTGCAACACTCGACTGCATGTGTCTTGTAGCTGTATCCTATTGTTTTCTGTATTTTAGGTTGATATTTTAGAGTTTTTAGAGTATTTTAGAATTGTGAATGTTCATCTTAAAGCTTGTGGTAATCCAGGAGTTTGAGAAATACTTCACTCAAACTGCAGTATATAGACAAACGTGATGAGCATGGCTAAAAATTAATAATAAATTCTACACACTATTTAATAATGGTGTAGTAAATCAGGCCTGAAGTGAGACTACTCCCTATTCCTCATGAATGTTTATATCTAATCCACATGGGGGGCGCACTGCCTCTTCAGTGAACTCACTAAACAAAATTTAACCAACATAAATGAAAATTAGCCCTCCCACATACCCCATTGGTCTTTTTTATTATATCAAATCCTCACTGGCTGTGACTGGATGTGAACAAAATATTCATTTCATTTGTGTTGAAGCAACATGATGCATACATTGTACTTGCCAGTCCAGCATAAGGACAATTTACTGTAGCTCACAATATGGAGAGGAAAGAAGTTTCAGTTTTTCAGAAATACAATTTCAATGACCTTCTGCCGGGCGACCTTTAAGATGTAAAGGCTAATGGAAGAGAGAAGAGCTGGGAGAGGAGGCTAGGACTCTACTAACTCACCTGGTTTAAAAAGTGGATTCTAGAAAATGTTTAGGAAACATTAGGACATAGGATAAACTTGCTTTGCTTGCACCAAATCATTTTGTGAAATCCATTACCTACTGGACTAGTTAATGTTTTGAGACACTCACATTTGGACCTCTCTGGCCTGCACTTCCTGGTGGTCCTGCAGGGCCCTGTGTAATAGCACAAAAGATAATAATAGAAAAACCTTTGCCTGATATATTATCATCGTCATTTTAAAACCTCTACTCACTTTTTTCCCCTTCTCTCCTGCAGCCCCCACCACACCAGGAAAACCATCAGAACCCTAGGGATGAGAAAGGCAGGCATTCACTTTCCGCAACTTTTTTTACATTAATCAAATTAAGCATTGATTATTTCAATTATTTTACCTTAGAGCCCTGTTTTCCTGGATATCCTGGCAGCCCGGGAACTCCCAGTTTTCCCTAAAAAAGGGACAGAGGGACTTTAGATTTTAATACAAGATGAGGTAAGAACGTTTTTGTCCACTAACATCCTTCATGCTCTCTTGGCTTTATACCTTCTCTCCAGGAATACCAGAAGGGCCAGATTCTCCTTGAGGGCCCATCAGGCCTTTGGGCCCCTCTGGTCCATCTTCTCCACGACCACCTGGTGCTCCATTGTCTCCAACATCTCCCTTTGCTCCCATCTCCCCTTTTGCCCCTGGGAAACCATCCTCTCCCTGCAGACAGAACCAAGTGGAGTTGTCAGCAGGAAAGACAGAAAATCCACAGCATAAAATCACATATGGTAGCAAAAATAGCTGCATACTATAGTAGATCTGTTATGTTGTCTAAATATAGTTCTAGACAACATAACTTCTTTAATGCGCAACTTTTCAGTTTCTCTCACCTTCTCGCCTTTGCTTCCCTTTAATCCTCTGATTCCATCTGCTCCCTGTGAAGCAGGAGAGAGAAAAAAAAATAGAAAACACAATATCACTTGCAGTTCTTAACATCAGAATCTGGCTACATGCATATCAGATATCTAGCATGCTTTAAGATTAAACCACATTGTGGTTAGACCTCTGAATCAATCCCCTAACATCTGTGATATGTTCATTGATTCAAGTGAAACAAAATAAAAATTAACAAACTCAACTTCTTCCTCTTATCTTACTTGATGGCACATAAAACATGAATCCGTGCAAGCAAGCATATTAAACACACAGGTCAACGTATTATCAGCTTGTCTTACCTCCTAAAGCTCAGCTTACATATGTAAGATGTGGGATTTTATGTTCTCACAGCTTGTAATACTTCTCTCCATATGATTTGGAAATGGGCAAATGTGTTCTTTTCTATAGCTGTTTTACTTTAATAATAATATGTTTTCTGTGCCATTACTGTAGAGTTAAAGGGCATGTGGATTTCCAGGTCTAAAGTACAAGCTTGTCACAGATGAGAAACGTATGTTTCTACCTTAACTCCTCGTTGCCCAGGGTATCCAACAGGCCCCTGAACCCCTGATGGACCCTACAAATGAACACACAAATACACAAATACATACACATTAAGATGACTGACACTAATTCATCAACTCTAAGAACAGCAACACACTATGCATGTATTGTACACAAACACAGACACATGGATACTCTACAACAGACTTACTGGCAGCCCTTTTTCACCTGGGGTACCTTCCCTTCCAGGATGACCCTGTTGACAAAAGGTTCATATTGCAGTTGTGCTTTTAATTATGATTTTAAGATTAGATTAAGGGCTAGGTAATGCATTATGTCAGTAAAGTCTTTTGAAGAACTACAGAAAATACATGTACTTACAGGAGGCCCATCATTTCCAGGTAATCCCTGCATCCCTTTCTTCCCTTGAGGTCCCTTTAAGAGAAAAAAAAAAAAAATAAAATCTGTCAATTAATCATAAATTCTACAACCCAAAATGTAAAATCCAACAAAAATATCTTACCTTCTCCCCTGGCAGTCCTACTAACCCCTGAGGACCAGGAAAACCCTGTAGGACAGATATGGCATTAGTATTTCTGTGTATGTATTTATGAGATCTATTGATTTTTGTGAGCATCTGCTCATACCAGGATTCCAGGATTGCCTTGTTGTCCAGGGGCTCCGATTTCTCCTGGTGATCCCTGTTATAAACATGAAATATTGTCACATGGACTTATTTGTCGTCATCCTCTACTGTCCACTGCCTTTATTGTACTCACTATGTTTCCCTTTGAACCTTGAATGCCGTCAATTCCTCGAATTCCCTGTGAGATGAAAAGGAAGATAGTAAATGGAGGAGGCGTATTTTTTTCTTCTGCATCCTTGAGTGCATTTGTACGGCCTTCATATCAAAAAGCCTGGGAAAGTACAGGAGCATTTGATTACAAAATAATAGGACACTGGAGGAGGACATGCCGGTTTAAAGCAGACCATAAAGCAGTCAACACTATAATGCATCTATTAATTTCCCTGTATGGATTTTATTTTCTGGCTGCAGCCTTTTCTGTGAAGCCTCTCCTTACACATTTCTTCTGGCTATCTGGCTAAATATAAGAAGGCCTTCCATCCTTAAAAAAATCATCCTGAGGCCTATTACATGAGCCTCCTGGGACTACAACTGAATGAAAGTAAAATAATCAACCACCCAACTGATTTCATTATTCTACTTCCTTGCTTGGGGCGTTCGATGCTTAATTATGTAGCAGACATAAAATATGCAATTCAAACATCCTATCAGTTGCTAACAAGTGCTAATCCATGTTACTACAAGTGCTAAGATAAGTTATGCAACCGATAAAGAAACCGCTTCAGGTATTTTTGATGTGTTTGGCACAGAGAAAAGATTTACATTAAAGCATGTTTAACAAATGGAGAACTGCTGTAACACTGTGGTTTGACATGATCTGATAGTGACACCACAGCTGGAGATACACTTACATTCAGTCATTTGGCAGATGCTTTTATCCAAATTGACTTACAAGTGAGGTACAATGTGCAAAGTAGCTGAGTCAGTAAGAAGACATTGTGCCATATATAGAAACGTTTCAATTTCTGTGTGCAGCTCCTGCAGTGACCACTCCTGAAGTCAGACTGGTTAACATGAAAAAATCTGAGATAAGGTTGAAAACGACACGTTCAAATGTCTTGATCAAAATGGAAGAAGAAAGACAGGTGTGTAATTCTCATGGACAAACACAGAGGTGTGATAGGAGGATAATTACACAGCTTAGGGTCAGTGGTAGCGAGACTAATGTGTGTGACGGTGAATAACTGTGGTGTGTGTGCTTGCGCGTATGCAGAGGTGGTATGTATAAGTAAGTGTGAAGTTCACACTCACAGGCTGGCCTGGAGGACCAGGACGACCTCTGGGACCATTCAGACCTCTGGAGCCCTGAAATACACATAAATATAAAATAAGTATATTACGCAATATTACAGCATATTTTTGTGTGTGTGCTCTCATACTATATCTGTGAGGACCAGTTTGAGGATCAAGATTCAGTTTAATGTTAAGGTTTGGGGTATGAATTTGTTTGTGATGGGATGAAATGCATAAACAGCGTTTTGGGGTCTTGGACTATCAGAAGAGAAATCTTAACATTAAGATTACTAACAATAATTTAATGGTAGAGACTAAAAAAATTAGTTTAGTGATTTGATACTGCATTTTTACAAAGCTGGGGCCCGAGACACATCCAGGTTTAGCCTCTAGTCTTGGTCACAAACAGTATATGAGTGGTAATGTCTGCGTCTCTCAAACTCCATGACCTCGATTTATAACTTAACCCTGATGAAATTATTGGGATATTTTTCTCAGACATTAAAAAGCTCCCGCAGAGCCACAAAAGACATTATGCAACTGTTTTCAAAAGCAGAGTAGCTCTGATCGTGATGAGCAAACTGATCTCAACATGTAAAATCAGCATGTTCCTGGAATTGAGTAATTTTATATGTCAACACTCACAGCATCACCTGGTTGTCCCCTTGGCCCGGGTGGCCCATCTGAGCCCTGTGAAAAACACAAACATTAATACCAACATACTACACAGAAAAACAGACCTGCATAAACACCAATATCTACAACTACCATGGCTTCTTACTTTTTCCCCTGGCTCTCCTGCAGGACCTAGAGGGCCGGGCTTCCCCCTGTACCCCTGAGAGAATGCACACATAGAAGTTGACATTAGGTTTCATGAATTATCAGCATAACAAGACTCCTTCACTGAACCAGATAACCTACTTTATGTCCTTTGTTTCCAGGGAGACCAGGCAAGCCATCAAAACCCCGATCCCCCTGAGAAAAAGAGACAGATGAGGTCTTATTTTGAGAAGACAGAGTAGTCAGTGTGAGAAGGGTGTAACCAGTGTAGTAATTTCTTCTTCACCTTTGCTCCAGTCTCTCCTACTGCACCACGGCCCCCATCTGCACCCGCTCGACCCTATCACACACACAAACAAGTAAAATTGGGAAGATTACACCATGTTATACGGTTTTATTTATTGAGAAAAGACAATTTCATGGTCATTCTGCCTGTATTATAGAGATAAAATAGTAAGGTAGTAATCTCACCCTTTTCCCGGACCGTCCGTTCTGACCTGGGATACCTGGCATCCCCGAGGGACCCTAAGGGGAAAAGGTGGAGAGAGAGCAGGATTTTAAATGAGCACAAATGTTTTACAATAGAGTGAAGTGCTGAATGTGTTGCCATGACAACAAGGTAACTCACTGGTGGACCCAGCTCTCCATTGCTTCCTTTCAGTCCAGAGGAACCAGGTGCACCCTGGGAAAAAAAAGTTGTCAACATTTAAGTAACTAAACTCAATGGACGTTTAGACCTTTATTAATACTTCTGCACAAACAAATCAGCAAGCACCACATTTTGCATGGCAGCTCTTTTAGGCTAGCTAACATTACATAATCTGCAACAGGTGTGCATTTAAAGCTTGTTCTAGCTGTCATTCATGACATGCATCTAAGTCCCTAAATCCATTATGTAATTATCACATACAATTACATCAACAATGCAACATTTCTTCTTAGTTCAGAAGAAATGTTTTATTACAGTCTGTCCTCCAGCAGTTTCTTTGTCTGCACCTTTCCATCATCAGAATGAGGAGAAAATCAAGCAACAGCCTTCTTCAAGTTTCAATAACACTTTGTTAATCCCACAGGGAAATTGCTTTGCTTTGTTACAGCTAGAGCAAGAAAGAACCACAACCAGAAAAGAACCACACAAAATCAAACAAATAATTCACTAACTAGACAAGATACACAAGATAATACAAAGATGGATCAAACAGGTCTATAACAGACAGAGGTGGAGTGCAGTGCAATAATCAAAGATGGCTGAATGACATGAATGATAATTATGATGATGCTCAGACACAAAACACCAGAATGACCTGATGTAATGTGACTCACCAGTGGTCCAGGTCTTCCTCTAAGACCCAGTGGCCCTGGAGGTCCCTTCATAGCCAGCTACAAGAGGGGGTAGAAGAAGAAGTCACACAGACAGTGGCACACAGACTGCAGTTTCTACATCCACCCAGTGTGTGTGTTTAAAATGCAACTGTATGTGTACCTTGGTCTGCTGCAGGATGGCCTGAGCCTGGGCCTCCTGTGCCGAGACCACAGCACCTGTTCTTGGGTCACCACCTGACTGAAACTACACAAGTGCACACACACAAGCAAGTCTCAGTGTGCTTTTAAGTCAAACCCAATATGCCACCCAGTGGCCAATACATGACACTGCCACTCGGTTCTTGCACAACAAAGTTCAGAATACATTAACAGAGAAACACAATAACTAATGCAGATGATTCTACACAGGGCATGAAGGATCCAAGAACTGTCAAGCTGAATTGCCAAACAAACGGTTAATGTATGAAACAATCCTGAGCCAGCCCATTTCTCTGTTACAACATTCAAACATTTCATTTGGCCTGAGGCTCTGTTAAGGGTTAAGTGTACCAAATAACTGCTAAAGCAACATTTCTGCAGTTTGTAAGGCCCCAGGCAATGCAGAAATATCTCATGTTACCGGTATGAGCATGATGTTTCCTGGAGGACCTGGGATCCCATCAGCTCCGTTTAGGCCTGGCTGCCCTGGAGGGCCCTAAGAGGATGCACACAGTTACAGAGGGATACCAAAATAAGCTGCATTTAGTCACTCGAGTAACAAACAGAACAGTCCTCACCAGCTCCCCAGGGTCTCCTCGAGGTCCCACTGGCCCTGTGACTCCAGGAGGTCCGGGCTCACCCTGCAAACACACAGACAAGCGTTTGAACAGAATACAGGCTGTTTAATTTCAAGCTTCCTTTTTAATATTAATATTACGCATTATGTAAAACTGATGTTTTTACCTGAATATCAGGATAAATGTGTTTCAAAAAACATGTGGAAGAACTCACTAACCTCAGGCCCTGGAGGTCCATGTGGTCCTGTAATCTGTGTTCCCTGCAGACATTTCACAAAAATCAACTTCTTGTTTGAGGTTTATTATTAAAAAAAACATTGATACCAAAGTTCGGGTATGGTCCTACACCTGACACACTGTATTTTTAGGTTTTTAAGTTTGCTTGAGTTAATTACTGTTCTTACAGTTTAAATGCTGTGTATCTCTGTCTAGCTCAGTACACACAACCACAATCATGGGGAGACTGCTGACTTGACAGAAGATGATAATCAACAACCTAAACAAGCAGGCTTAGCTACAGGAGGTCATCACTGAAAGCTCTGGCTGTTTGCAGAGTGTTGCATTAAAGCATAGTCATTGAAAGTTGACTTGAAGTTAAATGTGAGGTAATAAAAAAGGTGCACAAGTAACAGGGATTGTCAAGCAAAGATGATTCAACAACTATGGAGAGCTTTATATGGAGTCAGTGCATCAGGCACCCCTACGTACAACTGTCTTTAGGAAATCGGTTTAACTGCATATATAATATCAAGCGTCTTATAGGGGCTAGGGACAAAAAAAAGTTTGACCGTGGTTCAGTGGTCCGTCACATGAAAGTAAATTTTGCATTTAATTAGCATACTTTTATTACTTTATACTAAATATTCAAATATTTTCATGAGCTGCAACTTGAATCATAGAAATCACAACAAAAGCTTAAAATATTTCACTTTATGTAAACCAAATCTCATTTGAAAAGTATTTTCATTGTTTTAAAGGACAATTTGTGAATAGTGAATTGATATTTGACAATGAAAGACATGGATTTTCAGTATAGGCCAGTTTTTAATACTTAGTGTTACAGATAACTTTAGGCCAGTATAGAAAATCTTTTTGGTCCAATATCTGCTGTGGTTATTTGTGTGTGTGTGTGTGTGTGTGTGTGTGTGTGTGTGTGTGTGTGTGTGTGTGTGTGCGAGTGTGTTTCTCACCACTCCCAAAATGGCTGGTTCTCCTTTCTGTCCTTTCTCTGGTATATCCTAACGAGAGGAGATAGTACAGTGAGGCTGAGCAGCACAGAAGAGTAGTTTTCTATTTTTTAAACAGGATTAATTATGTAAAAATTCGGCTCATTTAGATGGTACCTGTGCACTCAGAGAGATCTCTCTTTCTCTCTCTGCTGGTCCATAGCGATCATCGTATTCGTCTTCATATTCATACTCATTCACATGGTCTACATCTGTAGTGTTGTCATAGTCTTCATACTCTATGATCTGTCCAACAAACATACACAGAGACAATCATGATGAGGTAAACATAAACAAATAAAGTTGAGCTTCTGCTGCTGTTCCTCCTGCTGTCTCACCTCATACTCTGTGACATTAGGACCTGCGGTCACCGTGGAGACAGAGATGTCATCATAGTCGCTGTAGTCAAACTCCTCAAACTCTTGGACCAGATGCTTCTTGGGTACTCGTTCCACCTGAAAACCATAAAATAGGTAAAATTGGTGACTATGACTCCAGAGAACAGATGATGCAGCATGAGTAGCCTTTTGTTCATTCATACACACAAACACTGACATGGATAATAACAGATAAAGCATCAGACTGATAAGTTTTAGAACATAAATTATTATTGTTGAAATTGCCCTTTGCCCAGCTGCTCGGCTGAGTGATCTGCTTCATGAAGAGTATCATGGAAAATCCAATAAAGGCATGGTAGAGACCGCTCGTGGCTAGAGCTGGCTTAAGCTCTTTCTTTTGGCTTCTTCGGGGGAGAAGATTTGAGCATGACAGCTCCATTAGTGCCTCAGTTCCATGTTTTTCTTTGGCTTGTTCATGCTTACTGCACTTCTGGTGCTCGTACAATAAAACAACTGAACACAATAAACCAGGAATCCTGCAGTGTTTTGAGCTGTAAACCAGATTATAAATCAAACAGCGGCAGCGGAAGAGGATTTGAAGAGCACTGGCGCACTGTACTGGAAATCCAAAATCATTAAGTGAGTTTTACTAAGAAGGATGATGGTTAGAGAGGGATGGAGAAAGTGACTAGAAGCTTTTTATAATTCATAACCTAATTTTTAAGTATGGAGGTATCACATAAACAGCAAGGACTCAAACAACTGAAGGCGTCTGAATGATGCGTCTCCAACGGTGTGTGCTAGATAAAGGTTTTTACACATGCAAATATGTGAAGTGGCAAACACAAATACCTGACCCAAATTCCACACACAGAAAATTCCTCCATAGCTCACAGTGATGTTTTAATTTATGATACCCAGAGGTCTCCCTCTGAGTGTAAATATGTGGCTAAAAATGTAAACCATTCATCTTTTCTGTCATAGCTGCCTTCTGAGCTGTCCATAAATACATGTAATAGTGTTCATCTCACAAATGAAACCTTGGAGGCTGCCTAACTTTCTTTGATTATGCTTCACTGTGTTTTCTATGTGTGGGATGGAATTAATGTCTGCATCCCATGTGGCTAATATTTCCTTGACCATCCATTTGCTCTTCATGTTTTCAAGTCGTTCTACTCTTTCTCTGTCTTCAGTGAAGGGAGCTTACCTCTTCGGCCTCTGTTAATATGCTGTTGTAGGGCAACGGTGCATCACAGTCTGGGATGTAGTCCTGACAGTACAGCTCAGCTGCTCTGGGGTCGTCAGCGATCAGTAGCTGCTGGATATCTCCCTGTGTCACAACAACACACACACACACACACTAACTGTACTGGTGCTCCACTGGGCGAGGTGTTCAGGGACATTAGAGAATGTAAGTCATCTGTGTTTCCCCATGCATCGTGATCTAAAATCAGTTACTCCTTCTAGGGTGGGATGTATGTTAATGGATATCATAACTGCTTTTCATTAGGCAATATGTCTTTAATTACTTTAATGACATGTCATATGTCTGTGTCTCACATGTCTTTAGCTTTGACTTTTATGTGTTCATTTAGTAACATCAGAAGTGGCTTAACAGTCTGTTTTTTCATTGCTCTGAAGTTAACTGTCTCCAGATCTTCGCTCTCAAATGATGCCAGCACATTAAATCCATACAGACTTTTTCTTGCCCTGCTTCATGCACATGTGCACACACATACTAGCGAGTCCAACACTAATACAGGCTGGGACTCATTCACTTAAATAAACGAATGACCACTTGACAATGCAATGATAATAAAGAGCAGAGCTGGCTTCACACTGCTGACGTCACATCACAAAGACAACATGTAGCCTGCAAAGATTTCACACTGCTAGAGATTAGGAAAGGATTTTTATCCAGTGCTTAATGTAAATAATTACCACCAATTTGTGGGTTTAATATTATAAGACATCTATTTGCTTAATCATGGGTCATGCTTTTATCTGAGAATTAATTCAAATTCTCTTTAACCTTCCTGTGCACTTCAGGCTGCAGGGAAATTGGTAGTATTTGCTCACAACCACTGGAGGGCAGTGTAGGGAGACAAGTCTGCCTCTTCATCAATTTTTCAGAATTTCATGAATAAATCAAAAATAGAGCAACAAGCAGAGACATTATACCACAAAAAGGTAGGTGTATTTTTAATATTTGGATGTTTTCCAGGTGTTTTTCCCAAAGTAAAATAACATTTACTACACCACATAACTGGTTTGGTGTGATGAACTTCATTTGAATTTAACAGTTTCAACTCCACCCACTTCATTTTTGCCTCCATGACTCTATGTCTTATTACATAACCTCCTGAAACACACACACACACACACACACACACACACAAACACACACACACACACACACACACACACACACACACACACACCCCTACCTCAAACACGTCTTCATCCAGCAGGCGAGTTCCAAACACAGTAACTCCCTCAGTGCTGATGTGGGCGTCCTGACCTCGGAGCAGGTCCAGGGTGTCCAGTCTGACACAGTCCAGGTAGAGAGTCACTGACTGGCCCTCCACACTGTAGGCTACTCTGTGCCACCTGGAAGGAAGGAAACTCACTTTGTAAGTTTTTTGTTAGGTGTGTTATGTTTTGAAATACAGCTGTAGCCATATAAAGGAGATTAAATCATTTTGAATATTGCTTGTTGTGTATACTAACTTACTACCAATAAATAATATTCCACTGTTAGTGGGACTGATGATGAAAAACAGTCTATTGCCTCTCGGACACATGCAGTACAGTAGAGCAATACTTAATGCACACTTTTCCTGTTAAATAAAATTTTGTGGGTGTCTATGTTTGTGTAGTTACCCACTTGCCATCAGCCAGGTTAGTCTTTCTAAAGGTGGGGTAAAGTTCTGGAGGTGGCTGACCCTCATGGTCTTCATACAGGAAAACAGGAGAACGGCCAATCTCTATCCCCAGCTGCTGTGTCCCCTGGGACAGAGACAGATAGAAGGAGGGAAAGAGGGATGCTGGGATAAACTGATAATGATAGGTAATTTCCTCATGCTTCCTACATGTGGTCAAATTTAGGCAATTTTAAGCAGTTTTTTGGCAAGTAAATTTTTATTGATTGGCAAAATTCCCAGCAGGAGTAGATGCCAGCAGAGGTGTCTCCTGGATAGAGCACATTTTGTTTGGTTCTGCAAAATTATCTTTAATTTTAAAGGAATTAAAGGAAGACACTTCTTTTTTATATGCAAAATTAATATTTTGCAAAGTTGTTAAATAAACATTTAGCCCAATGTTTGTCATCCTGATGTGTGCTGCATACCTGGGGGTCATATAGGGAGAGGAGGAAGACCTGTGAGCCTTTCACAGCTTTAACTGTTGTCATCACTGAGAAATTTGTAGGGAATGGTAAATCTAGATGGAACACACACAAACACACACACACACACACATTATGTCATCCATACAGGCCCCGCAGTTAATGACTGTATCAAACAAACTCACCGTCAGTTTTAACTTACCAGGGAAGAGTTGATTGGTAGGGGCACTGAGTTGTATCTTCTTGTTGATTTTATAAGACAGGTCTGTCTCTTCTCTGCCCTTCCTGCTGGTGCACAGACCTGCTTCCAATGACACACCCTCCATGTTCTCTGACAGCTCCAGGACCTTCAGGACATCAATGAGAGTGGCTGCAAAAAGACAAAAAAACAGAATGATTGAGCAGATGGAGATGTTTGGTGATGGGCTGATTTGCAAACACAATGGTTTCACAATGGGAAGACACCTTGGTGGAACCAAAGTAAAGAGAGAAAACATAAAGGTTTTTATAAGATGATATGATGATCTGTTTATCTGTGATAATAACACTTTGCCATTTGCCAAGGTTTTAAATCTATGTCTGAGGTGTCCTGTTCTTAAAGCTGCACTTGTCTGTATGATTATTGTGTTGAATTAAACATAACTTATCAACATTCTTCTAGTTGCAGCAGACACTCAACAACAAACACATTTTGATAAACCCACTAAAAAGTATTTGTCATATCCATTAGCAAATGTAGAAATAAATAAAGTGAGAACCTTCTGTACAACTACTTTTAATGTGCTGTTACCTCTAAGACATGTGATGTTGGCCCTATAATTAAGCTACACTGTAAACAAATTAATGAAATGCTTTGTCAATCAGGCAGACAATGTGCTCTCTGTCTCTGTTATTTCGTCTCTTTCTCTTTCCAGAAGCCATACTTGGTGCAAAAGCTTGGTGTAATAGCATGATGACATCCATCTTGGCTCTAACGCATGCAACACTCTGCATCTCACAATGACTAATATCAAATGACAAATGTGCGACTTATTGAAAACCGAAAAGAGCGAGAATTGGGAAAAGTGTCAAATAGAAGAAATAGTAGATGGTAGGGGAAAGGAAGGCATGTCTCTACTGGTGTGGCTCCTTTTCACACGTATTTCTGAGTCTTACGTAAACCCTCCATCTGCCTTGCACCTTTCAACACACACATACACAAACACACACACACTTGCATGTGCTTGCACTGGCATAATGTCTGAGTCTGAGCGCCAGATGTATTTATTGCCCTTTTTTTCCCAGTTTGTCCATCTGTCTGCATGTCTTTCTGTCTGCCAGCCCGCCTGCTGGAGCTCTATCAGCTTGTAATTCTGTCTTCCGTGCGCTTGGCATCATATTATTTACTGATACAGCGAATAAAGTGCCATTTAAACTTCTGGTGATATGGTGACCTGCTCATGATGAGAAAAAATCCATTTTTGTTGCTTTATGGGCTGAGAACTGTGTATAAAAAGCTGACATTTAGCAGATCAAACGTTTTTTGAGTGTTTTTGTGCTCTGCAGCATCAAAGATAATGGTGTTATGAATAATACAAAATGTTCCAAAACTAATGCAATACAACATTGTTGTAGTGTTATATGTCCTTATGTTGCTTACAGTAAAAGACAAGTGGCTTTGTTTAAAACTACTGCTGTGTTTATTTGGTAGTTTGAAGATGTAATTTGTGGTGTTGTAGCCTGAATAATACTGAAAGGTTGTGTATTCTCCATTTAACTAAATGCAGCTGCAAGTACATCTGAAAATCCTTGAGATATACTGCAAAAGTGTTTTATTGTATTAGTTTTGGAACATGTTGTATTATTCATAACAAATAACACTGAATCCCACTGGAATTTCTAATTCTGTAAAACGAGTTTTTAAGTAGTGGATCAAAGTATTTAATTGTCATACAAGCTTAATGAAAAACTGGTGTGTGAAAATGCTGTAATGTCCTGTACGCTACACTGGGTGTTAACATACTGGTCACAATACAATTCATTGGAAATTCTTCTTAAATTGAGGGATACTTTAGATTAAGAAAAAAATTCCCACGTTTTTGAGATGATTGACACCGCTCTCATCTCTTTAAAGCAGAGGTGGCGAACTCTGGTCCTCGAGAGGCACTGCCCTGCTTGTTTTTCAACCATCCCTGCACTTACAGCTTCTGATTATCTAAACACACCTGATCCAGGTAATCAGCAGTGGGTAGGGCCATCCCTGCTTTAAAGTCAATACATGGAGGAAGCCAGCAGCTAGTTAGCTTTGCTTAAAGACTCTAAAGACCTAAACAGCCTGGCTCCAAATGGGCAGGCTTTGTCCAAAGATCCAATTACCATCAGCTCCACAGCTAATTAATTTACCTTATGGCTTGTTTGTTTAATCTGTACTAAAGCCTAAGTCTAAAAACAAGTTGTGCTTTAACTAACCACGCTAACTGCTTTCGTCTACTTTCAGTATGTGTGCTAAGATCAAATAATTGACTGCTGGCTGAACCTTCTTAATCACCTTACAGACATGTCTGCAAAAGGGAAACAAACACATTTCCTCTTGTTGCATAGTTGAAAAGTTTAACTTTATGGCTTTAAAACCATTTTACTGACTTTATTCCTTTATTCATAACGTTGTAACAGAACTACATATTGGAACTCTTTCCCAAATATCACATTCAGAGGGACAGTATGATTGTATAAGAGGTTTTATTTTTTCTGGTCAAACATTAACACAACTATAGCTGCTAACATCTTTTCCTTTCCTACAACACAAGGCAGCTCCTGGTGTTAATATATGCTTGAGCTAAGACCATGGTTAACAGTGGGACTCTCTTCTTGACACTCAATTGCAGTGCGTACAACAAGAGGAACAGTTTCAGTCACACATACCAAAAGGTGATTGGCAGCACTGACATCTGAATGCAGCACAGGGCAAGATGAGACATGGAAACTTTGCTCTTACTATATATATGAACTTTAAACACATCAGGCTATGTTTCCTAAGCTGTTGATGCATGAGTATGCACAAGCATAAAACAACTTTCACATGAATATCTCTGCACTGCTAAAAGTTCATGCTTACACTGTACATAGGCCGTGCTGCACATACACGAGGCAGTGTTCTGGTCTCCCTCAGTTGCTGCTGGTTGGTATCCTGAGGCTCTAAATTGTGGTGTGAGGGGCACCGTGATCAACATGCACCCACATGCAGAGTATGTCAAATTTAGGCCTCAACATAAAGCAGAATAACTTTAGTTTCAACAGACAGAGCTACAACAAAAGTGAAATGTTCTACCACAGTAATAAAACACACAGATACTAGATGGGCCACACAGATAATTCTGGTTTGTTATTTTTGGCTATTACTATTGCCAATATAGCTATTAGTACTCTGGTTATTTAGATGTCCGGTACTGGAATGACTTCAGGTTTACTAAGAATGATCATCAAAATGAACGTTGTAGAATTTGTTGTCATTTTTATACACAGTGACTACATTTTATACCAGAACAGCTGATCAGTGATCATAACTGTACTAACAAAGTAACAAAGGCGTCTTTATGACAGAATAGTGGACCACTCTTGACCATCTTTGTCAATCACTGACAAAGAAGTCAGAATCATCTGAGCTAAATCCAACTCATTCAGTGTTTTGCCTGCAGAAAGGTGAAGACAAAAAGCACACTGTCCTAAGTACACAATGCACTACACAATAGGCAGGGTTGCACCTGTCTGACCTTCTGTACAGGTACTACTAGTGATGTGTAAGAGAACTCACAAATAAGTGGGGCACTGAAGCAAATGCAGAGGCACACACAAGACAATGACACACAGGCAAATGAATGGGCACCATTTTGGAAAGACTATGGATTTTATGGAAGCCAGATGTGTGTCTGTGCAAGTTTGTGTGTGTATAACGGAAGAGTGGGTGTTGTTTTTGTGCATGCGTGTTTGTGATTAGTCTGTCATTATCTTAGTAATGGTGAAGAATGCAATAACATGCCTTTTGCAGTAACAATATCTTACATTTAGCTGAGTCTCCTACACTGCACCAAAACACATACAGTACATAACACACCTCATCAGGCTTCAAATCCCCCACAGAGGATTTGCCCCTGGAGCCTGTCATTACACTCTGTTAGCTCTTTTAATCTTTCCTCTGCCGATTCTCTCTTTCTGCCGCATTTCTCAAGCGTCCCTCTCACACATCTAACATCTCCTCAAAGATGAAAAAGAAGATGAAAAGCAAAGTAAAGAGGGGACTAGAAGGAAAGAAAGGAGAATAGGATGGAGGGACCATATGTTTTCTTTCCTCTAAGTTCAGCTGGCTCTGATCAAAGACACACTGGCCAGTCTCATGCTGTCTGGTGTACACACACACAGACACACACACTCAGTACACATACATATGCATTTACTTAGATGACTTCTTACTATTAGTAACAGAGAAAGGGAATAAGAGGTCTGCAGACAGACAGACATGTGCTCCGTATCTCCTTCTAGGAATCTGTGGCACAGCTCATCTCTAGTGTCAACATCTCAGTGGTCGAATTCGCTCCTCTTGATCCAAACGGACAACTTCAGGATTTCACATTGATTAATTCCAACAAAGTCACTCTTCCTCTCAAACATAGATGAAAGACTGCATCAATATTTGTCATCCCAGGGCTCCAGCTCTTTTCAGAGAGCTACACTTTGCTTTATGTGGCACTGTACTCTATTATTGTTGGATGTTGCATCATATAGCCCTTTTGATTTTGGAGAACAAAGAATTTATACTATTGTCAAACACAGGAACAAGCTGTAGCACACAGACCTAAGCTAGGCTGTATGATAAAATGACACAAATGATAATCATCAGGATTTTCTGTTCACAGCAACTTGAGCCTGTACTTGTCCACAGAAGTTAATTTACAGCATAACACTAAATATGTTTTCTGATCAGCCAGTCAATGTAAATTTCCTGCTTCATGCTCAAGTCCAGTGAACTGATGAAATATTAAAAAACAAAAACCCTGACAGCATAATACAGAATATTTATTGATCACCTAGTGATAACACAATGAGCATTATTAGTATGAAACAGTTCTGGACACCAGGCCAGACTGTTCTTTGCATTTCTTTTAGAAACATCCACAGAAATAAACAGACACAAAGACACAAAGACCTGCATCACAGAGCAGTTCTGGTAAATATCTTTCTCTATAGAGATATAACTTCAATTTAACAGGGCACAATGTAGAAGAAGTGTATTAATGTTACTAACTCTAATCTAATGTTTCAAAAGAGTCTACAGCAGTGCTTGCAGCTGTTTCGGGCTATAATTGTTTGCGCCAAAACAAAATACAGTATCATGTCTGCCTATAGCCAGACTTCAATACAAATGTAGCACAAATTTTAACATAATTCCCAGAACACTGGTTACTTACTTTCTTTACGAATCAGCAGAAATAAGGCTGCACCATTGTAACAACAATCAGGTGCTCGTGAACAACGAAACAGGTTTTGGTTTTGATGCAGTAATCATTCCTCCTTCTAACACAGGAGAGATCCCCTCTTAGCATGCCTTACGCTGGCTCTACATACACATTTTTACACTTGACCAAGATGGTAGATTTTGACCTTCATCAGTACAGTTCCATGACCTGTATGAACAGTAGGAATAAATGAAGGAGGAAACATTAATGTTCAACAGTAACACTATAACAGGACAATGATGACTTTGAAACCCCATTTAAACAATCAGACAGAAACATTTTCAAATCTATCATTGCTGCATACAGCTCCACAAATGTTTTGGTAGGCTTAATGAAGCATTATACCATTTTGATACTGTACAACCTAACAAGAAATCAAACAAACAGCAAACCGACTGACCGTTGTCCTGTACCTACATTTTGTTCTTTCCTGATTTCAAAGTCATTATGTCTTAGTAGTTGTTCGACAAATCCAACATGTCGAAGGGGGATTAGAACTTGTGATGGCTGAGGTTTGGCTATAGCTCTGGTAAAGACACCTTGTTGGTATACAGTATAAAGACCAACTTGACTAAAACATGTGAAAACATATATATCAGCAAGACACTTAACAACTTAATAGTGTCTGTAGGTCGGAAGCAACCATGTCTTTGCACAAGCAACTCCTACTTGCTGGACTTGCATGTTACATCTCTGTGGTGAACTGAATTAACTTCTTACACCCTCCAATGTTCAGAGGTGGCAGTAACGTGTTACATAATAATATTACTTCACAAGGTAATGAAGTGATACTTTAAGCAGTAACTTGTTGCATTCAGAAACAATATTATGATTTCTTGCATATCTAACCTTAATCTTCTTCTCAAATGTCTTATCCATTTTTTCATTCAGTTATATGTTACACTAACCGAGTCAGACACAAAGAAATGCAAACATCTCCATGCACTAGGAAGGTGTGGAGCAGAAAAAGTTAGTCAGTAAAATTTCTTTGAAGGAACTTGGACAAGTATGTACGTGATGTGCAACCAATGTCAACAGTGGAATCTCCGGCTTTCTGAAAGCTCATTAGCCACATTCAGACCAAGTCCGTCCAGCTGAAGCATGAAGACCAGTCATGAAAAGCATAAGTAATGTCTCAGAAATACGTTTGCAATATTTGATGATTAATTTGGTCACTGGGGCTAAATAATATTGCTTTATATAAGACTGAATCTTAGTTTGAGGGAATGCTTCGCAAGTAATATTGTAACTCAATAGTGCACTGACTGACTTACAGATGCTGCTATCCCCTTGATGGTGTTTGCCATCACTGGTGAAATCAAAAAACACCTGCTGTAACATCATGGACTGAAATGAAATAAAAGCAACACACACTGGAAATGTAAAGCAGGTATCTTTTACTCAGTAACATGTGCATACCTGGCTGAGAGCCGCATCACATAAAGTGTACAGATCCTAAACCAAGTCAGATGTCGCCAAACACCGATTTTATTTTTTATTCTACTGTCTCAATGTCACACCATTTAATTTTTTTTTTAATGTCCACTGGAAACTGGATTTCCAGTTTCATCTTGACTGTTTTGGAAGCAACATGTTCACAATGTCACAGAAAAAATGTAAACTTAACAAATTTGTTGACAGATTTTTAAATCAGTGTCTGAGAACTGAATACTCTGAATACTTTTAAAGCAATAAATAGTTTAGATCAGGTAAAAGCTACCTGAGCACACAAGAGCAACTGAAACACCTAAGGCCAGACTATGACAGGCTTGACCTTAACTTGACCACATTACTCAGGTGTCTATGATCATAAATTACACCCAACTTGTTGACAGCCAGGTGTGTGATGGCGTTTGACAGTAAGCAAAAAATAAAGAGCAAAATGTGACTGAAGGCAGTTTTATGACAGGTGTTATGAAAGAGTTTGTCCTGGAGCGGAAGATGTAAATGGGAGAATACAATATACCGTGTGAATGCGTTAGTGTGTACGTGCATTTACCATTTGTAAACCTGTGTTTCTCTTTACAAAGAGCATCAAAAGTAAAGTCTAATTTACAAGAATGTGCTCACTGACCACCAGGTGCAAGCTGCTTCAGGGGCCTAGTTTGACCCCAAATGACCCTAAAGGTCCAAATATCACTCAGTAATGACCTTCGCAGACATTGTGGTGTGTTAGAACTTTATTTATGCCGGGATCACAGGAAGCTGATAACCTTTGAAACATCCATCACAGGTGAGAATATCAACTATAAGTGATGGCTGGAGGGCAAGTTTTTTTCTTTATCTTCAGGTACAAAGGCAGATAGATAATAATGACTTAAATGTTATGAGGACATAATATAAATACTTTTCAGCTTTATTAGTATCTTTTCAGACAGAGCAGATGGAGGCAACATGGTAGAATCTCTGCCAAGTCACCTGCTCACTTTTTCTTGCACAGGGAAATTGTGATGTAGTCCTGCACAAAGCTGGTGGACTTGCAAATAAAACAGCTATTAAACGAGGAAAGGAACTGATCTAATGAAATTATGATGAAGGTGTGTGGTTCAGCCTTTGGTTTTTTAGCAATACTTTTTTTGTTGTTGTTGGTTTCCTTGCTTGTTTTGCCAGGCAAGCACATTTATCACTGAGAAATCAATGAGTACATGCCTCAGTTAATCCAGACAACCAGCAGATTCATTACAACTACTTTCACAGAACCTATTTAACTGCATCTTACTGGTAAACTTAAAGAGCCATGAAGGTATCTGGCCTGTTCTTACATCTGCCCTGCTACGCTCTTACAACTTTCTATCACTGTGCCTACCACCATGAGTGTTTTCTTTTAACTGATTTGTCATCATTAGGCATTTTGAAGGGTCAGAAATCACGCAAGCTGGTCTAACAGCTGCTAAAAAGATGGTGACCACCCGCTGAATGCCTTCCCACTCCTTATCTAAAAAACACGGGACTTTTCCAGACATTACATACCAAGAGCTCTTCACAGCACGTGTGAATGGAGCTACAGAACAGGCCATTCATACTTGGTGTGCAGCTGCTGTGTCTGTGTCCAATTTGTTTTTAATTAGACTAACTTCAATCCCACTATTTAGCACGTGTTGTTATTGTCATAATTTGGGTTCCTTTTTTACATTCTGAGGTAGAATCTGAGGTTGAAAGAAGAATCTTTTTTCTGTGCTTTTTAAGCTAATTTATAGATGTTTTCCTGAGATGGAGATGGGAGACAGCAGCATCTTTGCAAAGTGTAATTCACCTAAGATTATGTGGATTATATCAGTTCTCAGATTTCACTGGGTGAAGACACAATTGCACATTGGGTGCTAAGGGGTTTTAGAGATACCTACCCTAACTGCCTCCATGAGCTGTGCGTCACTGCCACTGCTGTAACAGCTTATACTGACTGCTCCAGGGCCTGCTGTATGTAACCAAGCGTCCCCAGCACAGCTCACTTTAATTTGCCTCAGTATGTTCCCTATTACCCAGCTGCACAAGCTAAATATCCTGTATGCTGCAGTATGAGAGCACTGATGCAGCAGGTATGGCAGAACAAGTCTAGACATATTAGGCCTATGCCTCTCCACTGCCTAGCAAACGTGCAGTGGTCTTAAGGAGCTCAGAAAGGGGCAGTTCAGTTCAATATGCTCTAGGGCTGCACAACAGGGCAGGACAAAATCATCTGTGACAACTGAGAGCAAAGCAGACTTTTCTTTAAGCTGAGTAGAAAATCATTCAGATGTTTTCTTGTTTGAGGGGAGAGGGTTAGAGGAACTGACCTATCCCTTAAAAGTTAATATATAAAATCAAATAAAGTGACACATGCATGTAGACTGTGAGTGTTTGATGCAAATAATTCTAATTAATCTAAGGATGGGTTGAGGATGACTTTTACATTTGGCTTTCATTAACTTAAGAGAGCCTGAAGGACAGGTGGTGACCACTGATGTGACACAGGCAAAGGAGCAGGGAGGGAGGTACAATTACAGTTTTCAATGCGACTAAAACATAATTAAGCTGTAGAGATAAACAAATAAACAATGCGGGATATTGGAGCCTACCTGCCCTTGATGTGTAAAACACGGTGACGAGCAGGAACAGCAGCAGTGTCAGACGCTCTGGGCTCCATCGATCCATCATGCTGCATTTGAAGCTATCGATACTGCGCCCAATATTTCCCTCGTGGCTCCTGCGCTCCGCGGGACACCTGCAGACTGAAGAACTTCGGCTCTGCACGCGAAAAGTGGACGAACGCTCTCACGCCCGTGCGTCCTAACGCGCACGACAACAGCTGGCAATTAAGAGCGCGCACGCGTAAAAGCTGGTTTAATTGCGGAGAGGTGATATTCAGCAGCACCTGTACTCCAGCATTCGCTGATCTTCTTCGGGATGGACGGATGGGGACTGGAGACCATCGGAAAAAAATCCCTTAACCTCGGATGGTGTGTCCTCCTTTACCCGCAGAGAACTTTCCTCACTTTCTCTCCCCCTCTCCCTCCCCTCTCCTCCTCTTCTTTCTGAGGTGACCCCTCCCTCCCCGGAGACTCCTGAGGCTCGTGGGGCCGTGCAGAAACATAATTACTGAGTCTGTCACTATCAGCATCATTATTGTCTGTGGTGTCTCTAGACTCAGGACACTTA
Source organism: Anabas testudineus (assembly GCF_900324465.2). Lineage (NCBI taxonomy): Eukaryota > Metazoa > Chordata > Actinopteri > Anabantiformes > Anabantidae > Anabas > Anabas testudineus. Next base: position 5,997,604 of record NC_046610.1, on the reverse strand, counting down.
CATATTAATATTACCACTGTCACGCACATATGTCAGAGAACATGTGTTTGATTATAAACCCGCCAGAAAATTCACTCTCTAAAGAACCTAACACAAAACATCCAACTTGAACAATGGAGGCTTGTACCACATTTTATTTACTCTATCTCTCACACACACACACACACACACACACTCACACAGAAAGCATGCTAGGACAGGACAGCGGTGCTGCCCAACTAATAAAAATATGCTGCAGCAGATTCCAAATTCCAGTGCCTGTCTGTTTTTGCCCACCCCACTCGCTCTTCAAACACACATCATATTCTTCCTATAGACACAATAAAAACCTAAATGTGCTGCCTACTGTACTTCCATTTCAGTTTATGCAAAAGTCTGGAGCAGCCAGAAGCTCATTGGAAGACACCAGAAACTTTTTTTAGGGGTTTTAGGCGAAGTTTATTGTTGAATAAGACAAACAGAAAGTTCTGTACATGCACACACATGCATTCATTCACACAACGACCTATATGAGCCTCAGGTATCCTCTGTCCTGTTTCAACTTCCATTCACATCAGTGTGTACTGTCTAAGATATTTGTAGGTCCTTTTTTAATAAATTCTTGTAGGTTAAAATATGACACAGACTTAAGTAGGACATTAGCACATTACTTAGAACCAAATTACTTCAAATTAATCCATCCATTACCATAACCATGCTTTTCTTGTTAGGGGTTGCAGGGGTGCTGGAGTTAATCCCAGCTTACACCCTGGACAGGTTTCCAGTCTATTATAGGGCTCCTAATAAAATTGTTCATTCAAATGGAGTCCAAATGCATTTCAATAATACTTTAGCATATTTTCTACTTCACATTGAAATACCAAAAAATGCACCTGTTATTGCATAATAGAGCATAAGATGTAAGAATGAAATAAGTTTTTACATGTATGTAACATTTTCTTTATATTGATAATGGAATCAATGAAATGTACACATAAAAGATAGGGATAAATTAAGGGTTTAGCACACGTAACAGTAACATTTCCTATGACTATTAGGAAGAAATAACTGTACTTGGCCCAGTTTGGATTTTGGCAGTATTTTCTAAAAACTACTGAGAGGGAAGAAATAAATGCTATCCAGTCTGGAAACCGATCCACAAATTGTCTGTTTTAGTGAATATTTGTGAAATAATATGTAATTGTGCTTATATGTTTTAAATAAAGGCTCTCTAAGTGTAGCGTAGAATAATTATTAGAATATAACGCTTTGATGACTGTACTGTTTTGGTAACAGAAGTTAATTGCATCCGGGCACACAAAAAGTACATTCTAACTTTTTGTCTTGGAAGAAGAAAATAGATTCCAGGCATATTTCCAAAGGCCCTACCTCAAGATTTAAGTAGGTTGTCTTATGACTGGCAGCTGTGCTCTTGTGTGTGTGTGTGTGTGTGTGTGTGAGTGTAACATTTGCTTCATCTGTTCTACCAGTCATAATTATAACGTTTCTGTCTCTTACTCTGGAAAAAAGAAAAAAAAAAAAAAACATCCTCAGGCATCATAACGTATGATGCTGCCAGATTGTTGTTGGCTTGGAATCACACAGGAAAACATCCCTTTCATAAAGTTACAAAGAGCTAACTTGAAAGAACAATCATAGTGACCATCGAGTGGTGCCAAATCTCTTTAGACAGAAAGAGTTGTTGGTTTTTTATATTTTGGAGTACCCTTTAGGTCAGTTCTACAGCTATGTCTGATATGTATTTCCATTTCCTATTATGGAATAAATGAAAGCCAAGTCACCTGCTCACTTATTCTTCTTCTTTTATTCTATTTTTGATGTAGTCCTGCACAAAGCTGGTGGACTTGCAAATAAAACAGCTAATAAACGAGGAAAGGAACTGATCTAATGAAATTATGAAAAAAGCCATTGGTTTTTTAACTATACATTTTTTTCTTGTTGTTTTCCTTGCTTGTTTTGCCATTTGTTCTTAAAAAATATATATATTATAAAGTAGGAAACCACAGAAAAAAACCCATCTGTTTATTTCTGTGTTGGAGCAATGTGGCTGTGCACTGTGTCCATGTGACTCTCTCTCTCTTATCCTCTTACCTTGGTTCTCACATCACCACTCATCCCGAAGACTAGTGTCACAGTTTCCCAACACAACAGAGAAGCGGCACATCTGGAGCCATGGTAAAATCCAAGAAGAAAGTGGTGCTGATTACTGGCTGCTCCTCCGGTATCGGCCTAAGTTTGGCCGTGATGCTGGCCAAGGATGAAAAGAAGCGCTATCGCGGTAGGTGCCCTGTGTGTGTGTGTGTGTGTGTGTGAGAGAGAGAGAAAGAGTTGATATTGAGTTATAATTCAATTACCTTGTTTATTTGAGTGCAAAAAGGCAACATTTATGTTGACAATGTACAAAAAAGGAAAACTGTTTTATAATAAACAAGCTTAAGCATTTGCTAACTTCATCAATAAAATTCTGCAACAACTACCACTACTGAGTAACTTTATCTTCATGGAGTTCCAGATAGTTTGTTAAAGCCAACGTAAGCATTCTGTCATAATCACTTATTCCATACAGTTCACACATAAGCTTCTTAGATTAATGCATGACTGTACATTAGAGAGTTACATTGCCCACATGATAATGTAGATTAAAGCTGTTGTCACAGTTTCTGTTCAACTAATTGCACAGCAGCAGATTTGCTCTCTAATGCTTACTGAAATTGTATTTGGAGCAGAGAATGAATGAGGAATCAGTTTGGACATAACAAATCAAATCAATAACACAACTGATTCAGAAAAGCAACAGTTACAAAACAATGAGACACTGGCGTAAATTAGTAAAAAGGGATAGAGAATAGAGAGTCATTGTATCATGACATTTATAATAACATTACCTACTTTATTTTTGTTCTATAGTTTTAAGACTTTTAAGACAAATATCACACCATCCTAGGCAACCAGTAAATACAACCAGGGTCTTACAACATGTGCCGTTTCCATGGGAAAGAGTTACATAATACATCACATCAAGCGTGGAGATTAATGCATTTATTTGATTGTGTCACTTGCCAAAATATCCAAAATGATGTCCAATACTTTTATACAATTTATATATATATATATATATATATATATATATATAAAACCATAATAGTCATTTTATGTGAAGGTTTTTTATGTGTGTATATTAAGACTTTTCAAATTAAGCTGCACTACGTTACCATGAAACTATAAACTTGCAGTGACAAAAACTAACACTTGCACTTTGTTTGTGAACTCATTGACCTAATACTCCCAGTTCACTACGCCCTCTTTTAAACATTACACAGAGTTACACATGGTTACACACAGTTACATCTCTGAGCCGAACTAAGCCCAATGTTACTCATCGAACAATGGCCTAATCAGACTTGACTAGGCTAATTATCTCCCGGCTCGTAAAGCCCCTCTGTGGATAACGGGCTGGCAAAGACACTTCCTAGAAGAGACAGGTGACGTGACCACCATAGAAGGAAGCTAATGCTGACATGAAAACTTCTTGTAAATGCAGTTTATGAATAGAGAGTTTACTTACTCTCTCTAGTTTACTCAGGTTACTTAAGGTGAAAACTGGTGAAAATCTCTAACGCTAGTTTTTCCGCTGTTGTGTTGTTTTAAAGTTACTCAAAGATGCAAAGATCATTTTGTTTACCATGCTATGCACACGTCATGACCCTGGTGCCTTCCGTGAGCCAGTATGTAGTTTGTGCCAGTGAACTTAGTTTGACACTGCAGATATTACCAATTTGGGACCTAGTTAACCTGGGCAGGCTGCCTAATCACATACCTATTTATACCAGCAGTCTGGAGGTGTAGTGCTAGAGCTGCATGTATGGAGCCAGTGTTACATCCATTCACAAACTCACACTTGAAGGCTGCCCATAAACCTAAGGAGAAAAATGACTCAATTATAAGCAGGTTTTGTTATTCATTATAATAATAATCTCTCTTGAAATAGTGATTCAGTTCTTTGTTACTGACTTCCCAAAGTTTAAAATAATAGTTTGTTTATGTTTGTTTGTTTGTTGGGTAGTGTCTTTTATCTCACCAATTTCTATTACTGTTCTATTCATGTTTTGGATTAAATGACAACATGCTGATGTTTGACAGGTAAAGAATATTAACTATGTTCACCATTGGCTGTAGTTTAATGCATTAACCTGCATTAATTTGCTAATTAGCACCAAATGAACACGAGGGTGATCTCATTAAACGCTTATTGCTGTATAAACTTGTCTATGGCCAAGTCCAAATTTTAGACTGAAGAAATACACTACAGGGGATTATCTATTATGTCAGCTTAATTTTAGTTTCTGTTCTGTCAGATATGTACTGACATGTTTCTCCTAAAAATAACCAGGAGAAATTAGTGAATGAAACAAGTATCATCCTGAGACACAAGGGAGATACTTCTGTTCCTTTCTCGTGGCCTGTCTGTTCATGCTGCCTTCTGTAGTTCAGGAAGTAGAATAACTCTACTTCCTGAACTACACCGAGTGCAGGGTCAGCACTTCAAGCCCCAGACGTCAGTGTCCTTGGGTAAGACCCTTAACTCCAAGTTGCTCCTGATAGGTCAAGCATTGTAGCTCTGGCGTCATTGGTGTGTCAGAGTTGAATGAGATTAGTGTACATGATGTTACCTAATAGTCAGACAGTAATATACTGTGTTTACTGACTCCTATTTTGCTCCATAGTTGCTCAAGTATAAGGAATTTTCTTCTTCAAAAGAGAAAAATAAGAGCCATTAGATGTATCCCCTTTATGTCTCAATGTTGACTCCTGTCTCACCTATTGAATTAGAAGAGGAAGCTTTAAACACTACAGTTTTCTGCTGGGTCTGAATCTCCCGCTTTTCATATGAGGCACATGCCGCATATAGAAACTCAACACATTGCTGCTATTTTTACTGAATAAAAAGCTCTATTTCAGTTTTGTGCCATTTCAATAATGATCTAATTGCTCAAGCATGACATTATGCATTAGTGTGCCTTTGAAAGTGGCCTATTTATTATTCTGGCCACTGATGAAGCTATAATAATGACATTTCCTTCAACAGAATTTTATTAGAATAAAGAAAAAAAAAAACAAGGTTGTTTGTGCTCCTCCTATAAATGATCAGTGCTACCAGCACAAATCAGACGCGGTTAAGGTGTTTTTTCAGCTAAAGGCAATCCAGTACATACATGTTAAATGGTCTCTTTTAAAACTCCTCAGTTCTTTTTTCCCCCCCTTGTCCCCCATCTGTCCATAGTCATAGCCACGATGCGTGATCTGAACCGTAAAGATAAGCTGGTAGAAGCTGCTGGGGATGCATATGGGAAAACCCTTTCCCTAGCTGTGCTGGATGTCTGCAACGATGAGTCCGTCAAACAGTGTGTTAATGATATCAAAGGTCGACACGTGGACATCCTAAGTAAGTGAATACACCTTTAATATGCTACATGTCTATAACTGATATTGATTATTCCTTTATTTCTTGTTTTATTGGTTCCTTCTCTTCTGAAAAAGTCAATAATGCAGGTATCGGCATTGTGGGTCCAGTTGAAAGTATCACCATTGAAGAGATGCAGGCAGTTTTTGAGACCAACGTCTTCGGGGTGATCCGCATGATAAAGGAGGTGATGCCTGACATGAAGAAAAGGAGAGCAGGACACATCATCGTGATCAGCAGTGTGTTGGGAGTACAAAGTGAGCAGAGACAGTGTTGTGAGGGGAGGAGTAAGAGGAGGCGGGTGGGGCGTTACATGGTAGACGGAGAAATAACAGGTTTGTCGGCTTTAGTGTGATGGATGGCTGAGTGGATGATGGACAAAAGGAAAAGTGGGTCGAGGTGAAGGAGGACTAATGGAGGAATAATACACCTTCATATACAGTGTGTTGTCTGAAAGGAGAATTTAAAGAGATGTCTTGTCTTTGCAGGTGTGGGGTTTCATGACGTGTACGCAGCCTCCAAGTTTGCCATTGAGGGCTTCTGTGAGAGTTTGGCTGTGCAGCTCATGATGTTTAATATCAAGTAAGTGTCACTGATGTCATTCCCATCTTTATCAACAAAGCAATAACATGCAACTTTCCAGTGTGGAATCTGTCATTTCCTTATTTTGTCTGAACAACAGTTAAATAAAACTCCCCATTTTGTTTAACAAAACTCCCAAAAATACCCTCTCTCCTTAGACTGTCATTGATTGAGCCAGGCCCAGTGCGCACAGACTTTGAAATAAAGATGATTCAGGAAGTGAAGGAGAGGGAATGTCCGGGAGCTGATCCTGAAACTGTGCATTACTTCAAGAATCTCTACCTTCCTTCTGCTATTAACATCTTTCTGGCTGTGGGTCAAACACCTAAAGAAATTTCTAAAGTAAGTTTTCAAGCTGTCTACTTCTCAGCCTCACTATTTATATATCTGCATTGGTGATTAATCTGCTAAGTCTGACTGCAAGTCTTGTGTCGCTTCTGTCCATCTGCCCACTTTCTGCAGCATATCAAGAAAGTGATGGAAACAAGCAAGCCAAGTTTCCGTAATCTGACCAACTCTTTGTATGCACCAATTGTGGCACTGAAATATGCTGATGAATCTGGAGACCTGTCTGTCAATTTCTTCTACCACATGCTCTTCAACCTGGGCCCTGTACTCCACTACACCGTAATAGCCATGAGGTTCCTCAGCTTTGGATTTCTGAAGAACCATTCAGTTTCCCCAAAGTAGAAACTTATGTTTTATATATTGGTGTGAATACACGCAAAAGTTAATCAGGATCATGCACTACCTTGGCTTTGGTTGTGAGAATACCACAACAATCTCTCTCTTGATACAGCTAGTATAACTTATATACCATACAGTTTGGGAACCCTTTAAAAGTTTCCCTATTTCTGCATAAATGTGATCAAAAAATGTTTCAGTCTTGTCAAAGGTGTACTATATGAAAGCATTAGGCATATAGTGTTATAGTTGTTATAAGTTATGACTTATAATGAGGGAAAACACTGGTGCATAAAACACTTTGAGCAAGTACTGTGCATCTCAGCAAAACTGACTACAAAACTACTGAGACAAAATGGGGTTATATATATAAAGACTAGCCTTACTAGACAGACAGGAAGACAGGAGTCCACATTTAGCCTAAGGCCCAGGGTTAACCTCAGTGAAAAGTTAAATTAAAAAGTAGGCAAATAAAACAAATCTAACTATCAAACCAAACACAGCAAAAAACACAAATCCTCAACATGACTTTAAAATCCATCAGAAAGTGCAAACTACCCTCCGGGACACACAATTGGCTTCTATTACGCCCTGTAGGTTGTCTATAGCATTTTCAATAGGTGCCCCATCTTTTGGCCAGGAGGACGACTTGCCAGGACACGGTGAACAAAAAGGAAGGTAAAAGAGATTAACTTAAGCAAACAGACATTAGGACAAAATGTTAACTAAAATGAATGCAATTAAATTAGATAACTGCCATAAAATAAAGTGTGTGCTGTATGAAATTAAAACAGTGTGTGATCAATGACATGTATTTTAAAAAACATTACTCCAGCATGTCTGTTGAAAGCACAAGGAGGAGAAAATATATAGCAAATACTTCCCCCTGCAACATTTCAATCTTCTCTATGCACATTTAGACAATGGAACTAAAACATTTGGGATGTTTATATGTAAGAAAAAAAAAGTGCTTCATGCTTCACTTTATCAATGAGTAATGGGCTAAAATTCCTTGTGCAAGTTGATGTGCAGGACTGATGAACAGTTACCAGAAACATTTAGTGGACATGCAGAAATGGACAATTCTAAAAAGCTAACAAAACTTCAAGCATGACAGTATATGACCTGCATAAGGTCATGTAACAGAAAACACTTTGTCAAAAATAAAGAACAAAATCATTAACAGTAAACAGAGACTTGCTATATTTTGTGGTGCACATATGCAGTCAATTGTAATGAGCAGTCCTCTCTGAATTCTCTTTTTCTCTATAAAACTGCAGCTTATTAATTAGTTGAGTCCAATTGAGTTAAAATACTCCCCAGCTTTTTAAAAATGTATTCTAGCATGCACACAGTGCCAAAACAGTAGGTTTTGTACTTGACAGCAAGTAGTGTGATTTTATTTTATCTGAATCAGTCCCAAACTTGAGAGATAATAAGTTTACACTCTGTTTAATTTGCAGCCTATGTACTAGTATCTATGTATATAATGTAAATCTGTCAATATAATAATAGAATTGTTGATTATTATTAATTACATCTTATTCTGTCACTGTGCTGTGGCATGAGCAGAGCAAATAAAAATTAGTTCATTAAAATAGAAGTGTTTTGTCATTTTTACCTCATAGGACTTGTTTGTTTACATACAAACAGATGTGGATTATTTTAAAATGTCAATAAATGCATGCTATAAACTTCCTGATATCATCATCCAGTGTATTCAAATGAGAAAAAATATTTTGACCTTATTAAAAATAAAGAAATATGATAATTCTATGAGACATTAAAGCCTGTAAATCTGTACAAAAAAAATAAAAACATGTTAACACAGAATATAAAATCACTGCATACGATGTTTACACAGTTTTATGGTTTGTGAAATGATAGTTTATCAAAATTTGGTTTAACAAAAATCCAACTATAGTTACCTTGAGCCTACAAATATATATTTTATCTTAAGTTAGCTAGCTAATGTTTTAAATATAATTGCACTCTGACATCTTTAAGGTGACCATCGTGCTCTAATGTGGTGTATTTTATACTATATTCATATAATCCCTTATTAAAGTAAGTTGTATTTTATATCGGCAAGTTAATTCTAATGATAAACATTTAAGCTAACGTTAGCTTGTGTCGGCTGTAGCAAACGATTTATGTTACGTTATAATGATCTTAAAAGAGCCAAATATCTGTCATAATAAATACACCTTTGCAATTATTTGGCATTTTAAAACGGTTATAGACGGTCAAGTGTTTTAGGAGTGATGTAAGACTTTGTAGTCTTACAAAACCAAACTTTGAAACATTTCAATAAATGAAAATTAGTAATTTACCTGTTCGCTCCGACTGATCGATTCATCTGAGCTCCACTGCTCCAGCCTGTTTGAGGAATCGCGGGAAATTAAAACTAAATCGATTCCTGCGAGATCGAACATCAAAACAAACTTTCCACTGACAGACGAATTTAAGGTAGTGACGTTTTAAACTTTAGCATTAACCACATTAATGTCATTTCAAGAAAGTGGTGGCATCTGTATGTAGGCAGCTATATGTTTGTTTTATAACTCTTAACATTAGCGACTGTTTCGGTTACTAATTTTAGCTAATTTGCGTTACATTTATACTGTGTCGTTAGCTCTTTAGGTAACAGCTAGCATTAGCGTTAAGCTAACGTGTTTTCAAAATATACGAATAAGTCACGAATATCGGCTTTAAATGAATATAGTGTCGTGAGTCAGGGCCAAGTGAGTAGTATGGAGGATAACGAGAAAGATATCCTGCACTGTGAGGAGCAGCTGAGGTCTACACTGTACTGTGATGACAAGGAGAAGGTAAGAAGTAACGTTATTTACATGTTTACTAAAGTAAAGTTAGCAAAACCACACTGTAGAAATACAAACAGATGTTAAGTAGATAAATTCAGAAGTACGGATTATACAGATTGACCATTTCAGGATAGGGTGGATTAGTGCATTAATATGTTTTTCTCTTGTCTCTAATGTTAATTACGTTATATACAGCTGGGTGGTTTGAGTGATTTATCTCGTAAGGTCCAGTAAAGGTTATTTTAATTACTAATAATTCATCATTATTTGTTATTAACATTTATCTGAACTTAAAGTTATTACATAAATGCAGTAAAGTAAAAAGAGCAATAATTTCCTTTGTACTGTACTGATATAATATTAGAAATGCAGAAAATGGAAAGGCAAAAGGACAAGTACAACAAAACTGTAATTAGGTAAAACCATTGTTTACTTTTGTCCACACTTCATTCAGTATTGCTAAGAATCTAGCTCTATGTCTTCTCACATGTAAAAATTTTCCACACTCAGCTTCGTAAGAAGTTGGAACTACTGCAAAGAAAGTATCTCAGAACAGCCCAGAGACTACAGGTAAGACATATAGTCTTTCACTTTATTTTCGAAAACCAAATATGCACTGCCCGCCCAAAAAAAGTCACACTCTAATATTTTGTTAGACCAACTTCACATCACACATTTATCGGGACATCGTTTTGATAAGCTTCTGCATAATGTTTATTCCTGTCCAGAGTTGCATGGTAGCTAATCCATGTGTGAAAATCATGTGTCCTGAACCACTCTCTCTCAATTTGAGTCACATGAATCCTGACATTGCCATCTTGGAATATGGCTGTGCCATCACGGAAAGAAAAGTCCATTGATGGAATAATTATTAGGATTATTATTAGCATTATTAGGTAGTCAGCTGACCTCATTCTTTGGGCACATAAGGTTGCTGAACCTAGACCTTTCCAAATGCAGCAACCCCCGATCATAGCACTGCCCCCATAGGCTTGTACAGTAGACACTATGCATGGTGATGCATCACTTCAGCTGCCTCTCCTCTTACCCTGATGCGCCTGTCACTGTGGAACAGGATAAATCTGGACTCATCAGAACACATGATCTTGTTCTACTGGACAGTTCCTGACCCAGTTTTAGTAGTTTCATCAATCTCCTTAGATGTTTTCTTTGCTTGATTCATGTCAATAATTTGACCCTTCTGAAACAGCACCACAGGATGTGTCATGTCAAAACAGACATGGTTGTTGAAAAATGAGAAGCTACTCACTGCATCAGAGTAAAATAAAAGTTTCCAGCTGAAACATAATCATCCATGCAGTAATTATCCAATGGATATCTGGAACTAGATAGTGACTGTTTTTTTGGGACAGGCATTGTACAAAACTATTTGGTTCATACATATGTTCATTTGTTTATAGCATGCTGAGCGTTTGGATGCAGTGCGGAGACATGTCAGGAGCAGGATCACTCATCAGAAACAGCAGAATCAGAGAGATCAAGAGGTGACATCTAACCCCTGTGGAAACTCACCATCTTTCATACTGAACACTACCAATGGAACAGATGTACCTCAGGACCAGGGGCACACTGAAGGTGATTCAGTTTGGAAAATTCACATCATCTCTTCCAAAATAGATGAACTATGCTGTGATAATTTGGTAGGAATATATGCTGTTAAAATTACTATTTTATTTTATTTATGCCCAAAGTGTAGTATTATAAAAAAAAAGTCAGTAATTCAACCCTAAATGCAACATATATATGAATATTGTAATTATACTATAACATCTTTTATTGCTTATACACAGGTTCTGGTGACTGACTGCATGTCACAGAGGGAAGGTTATCTATAATATTTACACAGAAACATCTTGGGAGATAGAATTGAAGGGAAGTTGAAGTTGAATTAGTTTAGAAAGATTTATTGGAAATTGGAATTTGTGATGGTAACTGTGTGCATATTTGTCACTTCCACTATCGTCATTTTGGCATATGAGTTGTATCTAAACCTATCGAGCATTAAACAGAAAACATTCTATGAAATTGTCATTACCCAGAGAAGAACACAGTGTTTCACTTGTGATTACAGTACTAATTAGAATAAAATGTTTTTGTGTTGCTTTGCCAGGTCTAACTGATTCTGATCGCTCTGAAAGGAACCAGAGGATCAGGTTCCTGCTCCCGTCTGATGTTACATGTCCACAAACCCCAGATCCCAGCAATGATGTAACTAGTGGTCTCAAGCCTAGCCCTGCGATGCGCCTCAGGTCTCGGCGCAGCCGCCTGCGCTGGGAGAGAAGGACTACTGAATGTGGGAGGATGACAGAGAACAGTAAGCAAGGAAAGGAGCAGAATGAAAGGATAGAGACCACTAGCATAGAAGAAGAGAAGGTCATCATATCAGAGAATAAAGATGTTGTGAATGAAAGTGAGGAGCTATTTTCTTCCTCAGAGTCTCCCTCTCTGCTACTTACACACTGGAATACAAATACAAACACAGGAACAGGAGATATGGAGGGAAAAGAGATCCAAGGATATCAAGAACAAAGGGAAAAAGAGAGTGAGTTGAGTGTTGAAGGAAAAAAAGAATCGCTGTCAATCTCTTTGCCGCTCAAAGTGTTGGAACCCTGCTAAACATGCTGAAGCAAAGCATCAAGATTTCACACTGAATGGAAGAATAGAAGCGATGGAGGCAGTGGAGGATCGTGAGAATATTGGAAGAGAGAGCAAAATAAGGCTTTGTGAAGAGAACAATAATAAAGACACTGTACAAAATGAAGCCAAGAATATGGAAAATGAAAAAACGCAGGTTAACACCATGGAAGGAAAAGAAGACAAGATTGAAACAGAAGAGAAAGGAACAAGTGTAGGTCTCCTAGATTCCTGTACTATAGTAGAGGGACTTCTTTTCCCAGCAGAATACTACGTGCGAACCACAAGGCGTATGACATTTTCACAGAGCCAGCCTGACATGCAGGCTGTCATTCTCTCCCAGCTCAGCATTGGGCGACATCGCAGGGGCCGGGGCCGTGGTTGCAGGAGAGGTTTGAACAGGAATACTCAGAACGCTGAACGTTCAGGTGAACAGACTCAGACAGATTTCTCCTCTCTGGCATCTGTAGATCCTCCTAAATCATCACATGTGAAGGCTGCTGACGTTTCTGCTGAATTCACTAGCAACAGTCAAACCTGCAGTGGGATTTCAAATCAAATCTCTGATAGTCAAACTAATAGAAATGCTTTTGCATCACCTACAATCTGCCCTTCTCGTCCAAGGAGAGGCAGTAGAAGAAAAAGAGGTAGGGGCAGAGGAAGACCTGAGATGCCACGATCAAGTTTGGACACCAACCACTTAGACCTTGGTCAGATTTCAGATAGTCCCCAGCCCACCAGCACCCCAGTCTCTCCCTTGTTGTCTCTTGATTCAGCTGATGGACCAATGTCCAGTCTTACTTCACAAGAAGATGTTCCAGTAACTAGAGATCCCCTACCTGCATCCAACCATAGAACAGCTACCGAGCTTCCTTCAGGGATTAATGAAGCTCAGTCCAACACTGCATCCGGCCACCTGGAGAAGGTCTATCCAATCTTTCTGAAGAGCAATGTCACGAATAGGAGATGTACACAGATGAGCAGAAGTAAGTTTTAAGTGATATATTTGTGTAATTCTGCTCATAATCTGATGCATATAGGGTGGACAAAATATTGGTGACAACTTTCACTATAGTGCCAGACATCTCAGCAGCACTACATGCTACAACATGCAAAATGACAAAAAAATGTTTAAGCAAAAACTGAACATTAGAATCTCAATGCAGATAGAATATCTTGGCTGTTGGATGAGACTGTGTTCATTTTAGTAGGTGTACCACATAACTCAGGAAGTGTAATAGTAATCTTGGATTTTGAAAAGCTTTATCAAGCTGTACTGCAGCTGCACACACTATACTAGGTAGTCACTGTTGTTCTAAATCTCAATATACGTATGTTCCCTACCTCTCTGCATCGTGTCACCTTGTCTTTTTTTCACTTTGTGTCCAACAGGCTTGGCAAGTTCTCAGTCTCTCCTCTTGCCCTCTTCTCCTACTGCCCAGACTTGTCTTAATCCTTTCCAGTTTCAATCCCTTGGCTCACTGCTCAGCAACCTGATGAGCTTTGACATCCAGCAAGATTTCCATCTCCCTGATGATCAGTTTGCCTCCCTGAAGCTACACAAACTTCGCCAAGTAGCTATGGACTCGGAAGTAGAAAGTTTCACATCACCATACAACACACGTAACAGCAAACGCCTCTCTAACAGTTTCTACACCAGCAGCAGTGACCCACTGATGCCACTTCCTCTGCCACTCAGTCTCACACCCAAAATTACAAATTCACCTTGTTTCACTGAAGACAAACAAGCTACTGTGCAGTCGGCAGATCTCCAGAACTTGTCAGTAGACCACAAGCTTGCAAATCAGTCCATAGCTGAAGTTTGGTCTAACAGCCTAGACACCACAGAAACCCCTGGAGAGCAGCACACTGAACATCTCCCCAGTCACACCAGCTCAACAGAATCTGTGCCACTGGTTGAACATTTCACTGCTGACTGTGTCAGTCAATATAAGGAGCATGAAACTGTGGTTTTAAACAGTTCAATTGGCAACACAGACAACGTAAATGTCCCTGGACAGTCAGATGAACAGACAGCTTGTGTTGATGTAGTCCATCTTTTGGAAGAGCAGAGGTCAGAAAAACACCAAACAGAACACAAACCTTTTACTAAGACTTTACAAGAAACACCTGAGGAGGTGCCTTTCAACTGCGCTGCTGTAGAAACTTGTAATGACACTGGCGCTCCAGGAGACTCTGCTGTGGAGCATCTGATTGTGAACTCTCCTGCTGAAGATTTAAAGGGACCTTCTGAATGCTCAGCATGTCCTGTCAGAGACAAATCAGTGGAAACTAAAAATCTAGAGCAGCACAGTGTCCACTCTCAGCTGTTGATAAGTCCTCCTCTGCCTTCAGCACCTTGTCCATTCATAACCCCACACCTGCCTTCCTCTGCTCACCCCTCCAGCCCCACACTACCCTCCCTAGGACTAACCCCCCACCCTGCCTTCCCGCTGACTTCATCCCCCTCTGTCCCTTCTCTCACCCTGCCTCCACCTCACAGCCCATCCATACAGGCCCTCTCCCCACCTGTTCTCTCGCCCTGTCCATCCTTCACTGCCCTCCCTTCTAGTCTGCCTCTTCCTTCTCCCTCCAGTCAGAACCCATCTTCTACAGACCAGTGTCTTAGGATTGACCCTCCTGCTTGCCCGACTCTCTCAGGGATCCATTCACAGGGCTCAGGTGCGCTGGTGAACCAAGAGTTAGAAGACACTACAGAGGAACAAATGTTGAGACGCATACACACATTGAAGGTGAGAAGTTTTACAATTAGTAATTAATCCTTAGCTTCAATGTGCAGTGGCAGATTAAAGTCAAAAATATTTTAAAGTAAATATGTATCTGTAGCTATCTGTTGCATATTTCTGAGTGGATTTGTGTTTGTGTGTGTTCAGGCCCCAGCAGGAAGCTATCTTGTAGATGCATGCTGTCTGCCTGGATCTTCAGGAAGTTTGTGTGTAGCAGCAGCAGGAAAATGGGTAGTGTGTCTGTGGAGTCAGGTTTCAGCATCTGATTGGAGCTTAATACACACCTGGACCTTCGATGATGTGAGTGTTTGTTATGATGTGGACGTTTTAACCACTACTGATACTATGGAGAAATTTTTACATTTTACAAGTTGTCCCTGTTTTGAGTCCTGTCCTTGTTAGAGAACATATTAAATCCCCAAAGGGATCAATAAAGTATGTTGTTGTTTGTAGTTATTATTATTATTATTATTATTATTAAAATGTTATGCAGAGTCTGGTGGATGGGATTGTGTAATTCAACTTATAACAGTTGGTGGCAGTGGTGTGCCAAGAAGCATAGAAACATAAATGTTTACTGTTTGTTTAATAACATTTTTGTGTTTTTCTTTTTACAGCCAGTGATCAGTGTGTTTCCTGTTCCGGATGCTGCTGAGCTGATGTGTGTAACTCTGGGCCAGTTGGAAATCAGAGAAGTGAGGTGAATACAACAGTTATTCAGACTGTCTGGGTAATTGTCTGTGTAGGAATTAAGCTAAATGTTAAACCAAGGTATTTTTCAGTGGTTTATAGTTTCTCATGTGAACTGATCTACATTGTGTTAGTAATTAAGACTCTGTGTTTGTGTGTTGTCCATGTGCACAGGATGCTGTCTTGCTCCAGCCTCTCACAAGTGCTGTTATATGAAGGTGTCGTCCAGGCTGTTGTAGGTGTGTCCAAGTCCAGAGTAGTTACCTCGTCCCACTCAGCAACAGGTTCCACCCTGCAGGTGTTTAACTTGTTGGACAACAGCAGGTAACACGTCAATTGATGCATTATTTACCCTCTTTTTGCTACGTTTTTAGTGCACAGATATTGTATCTTATTGTCACATCTGTCCCTCAGCACACCAACCTCTCAGCATCTCGTGTCTCCTGGAGTTTGTATCGGGGCCCTCGCGCCAGTGGATGGACTTTCTGATGCTCTGATCGGCACGGACGAGTGCAGGTGCCTCTTCATCTGGTGAGTAACACAGGGATAGACCTGAGTCGTTGCCATGCTGATGGACACTTCACAGCAAATGTTCCTTGCTTTAACTTTAGACCCTGGTTAATTCTATAGGATTAGGAAGTAGGAAAGGTGGTGGTAGTGACAAGGCCGATTAAACTGGTGGGACTATATCAATTAAGTCAGTTAAGGGTTTTACTAAAGACATACAAGATTAGAAACTTAGTTTGTTTGTCTGTACCTGTGTTCACCTGTCCTTGTCTTTTGCCCGTGCGTGTGTCTCCTAGTGTCGGCCACTTTGATCTAATTACACTTAATCTGATCAGGCTTAATGATCAGTATCTTCTTCACCCGATCCTCGGATTAGAAGTCAAACAAGAAGTAATGTTGTTGACTTTAAATCCTAATAAAGAGAAATAACCTTTGATTTCAGTAATTTTTAAGCTTCTACGGAAAGTAAAACAGATTTGACTCATGATGACCAGTTCAATTATGTCCTAGTTAGCCAACATATCACCAGGATGTTGGAACTGACAAAACTAAATGTCTTAATCTAATACATAACACTTTTCCTAGTATAACCAGCCAAAATGTCAGCTGTGAAAAAGATCTATAATAATCAAATATGGTGCTGAGGTGCACATTTAGTACATAAATTGTATTTATGTATTTATTGTTTGTTTGTTACAGGAATTTAAAGACTGGACAGCTGCTGCAGAGAGTTGTTTTCACAGACGACTTATCACACACAGCCTGTCTCAGAGGATACTCCTACTGTGTGAGTATTTTTGCCTTTGGATGTAAAGTTACTGCCTGTTGTGATTAAAAAAAATGCCTGTGCCACTGTAACTGTCTCTCTTCTCTGATCATCTCCCTCCTGTGTGTTTTTGTGAATGTGTGTTTCTGCACAGGGAGTGTTATTTGTTCTGCTGCAGCATCAGTTGCTCAGCTCCCTGGAGGAAGCAGAATACGAGGCCAAACTAAAAGATCAAATGTTTTCAGAGGAGGAGAAGGAAGTGGAAAAGAAGAGGACTGCCTTCTTCTCCTTGGTTGCTGTTAATCCTCTGAGTGGAAAATCTGTCCTTGCTACCAAACTGTATCCACCCGAAGCTTGGTCAGGCAGGTGAGATGACAGAAGGCGAAGTGTGTGTCTGTGTAGACAGTGCATTCATGAAACGGATAATTCACTCCTCCTCCTGCTCCTGTGTTTTCTGCAGGTTGTGTGAAGCTGATGTTAACAGCTCCAGTGTGGTCGGTCTAAGTCAGAGCGGCTGCGTGTGTGTGTGGGAACTTGAACGTCAAAGAGACCCAAAGATGTTGTGGGCTCCTGAGAGTGAAGGCTGGCAGCTGGCTCGCTGGGGGGGACAGGACGTGCTGGTGACTGGCCACCACAATGGAGACGTTACTCTTCACTGTTACAACCAGAAGTCACTCTGCCACTAACAACACAGACTCTAAGATTGTTTTTATCAAACAGAAAGGTTTTTGCATGACTATGAATGTTCACAGGAAGATTTTAACTTGGTTTCAGTCTGATCTTGAATTTAATTTCTAACTAGTTCTATGGTTCTGGTTCTTAACAAACATGCTGTACCCTTCAGGCCAGTGCTGCTAAAATGTTGGATTTTATATACTGTAAAGTAAACACATCACCTTGGTAAAGGGATAGTAACACACTGGACATCTCTTAAAGCATCTCTTTGTCTGAGGATTTCTACCTGATGGTGAATTTTCACTTTTTAGACCACTGTAACTCAGTCTGAAAACCAGCTTTGTGTTTTATTACTACTGCTGTTTGTACTATTTGCTGTTGATTTGAAAGCATTTTGTAATGTTTGTCATGTTAAAAGAAAAGAAAATTTCTCCAGTTTGTTTTTATAATTTATTGTACATTAAATTTTTTGTGTATTCTGTGTTTGTAGTTGTATTTTTTATGTTTACACTGCTGTGGTCGACCAAAACCATGTTGTCAGTACTAAAATAATCAAGAAGCCTAATCTGTGTCTAATGTGAAAAAGATCAATACAGATGTTTGTTTCTGTTCAATAACTCATTGGTAAAAGTGCATCCATTGGCCACCATCTCTGAAATGTTTGTGAAACTCTACTGAGCAGTTGTATAGGAAGCAACTTGATTGTTTGTCAGGTGTATCAGGAAGCATGGGGTGAAATCTCCCTCAACAAATTACAATACCCAAAGTCTGTGAGACTGTATGTAGAGGATTCTTTGATCAAATCTGATTTAGAATGACAATTAGTACTTGAATTACATTACATTTAGTCATTTGGCACAAGGTACAAGGCAGAGACAAGGTAAGTGTAAGAGGGTCTTTTCTAAGGACCACTGCTGGAGGTAGGCCACAGCCAGGATTCGGACCCTGGTCTCCCACATGGAGGGCCAACTTTGATAATTACTACTGTTTATTAACTGTGTTAATTCTAACAAACTGACCGAACCTGGAAATAAATCCTGAGGCTAATTTAAAGAAGTCAGCGTCAATCATTAGAAACACTCTCCACATATCAACCTGTGTGCGATTGTGACTGGTTGGTCAAGAACAGGTTCACAGATCATGAATGAGCTTTCAAACTCTAAAACCGTTTTCTTGTTTTGTCTTGTTCAAGAATCTTTATTTAACATGCTTTTTGGCCGTACTAGAATGAAGTGTAATTGCACATCCAGCACTGTAGATGGCAGTGGCGCTCTCATTGTCAGAGTGTGCGCAGAGAGTATTAGCTCTATGGTGTTGTTGCACCGAGCATGCGCACAGACTGCGGAGAGCGGGAGGTTTGAAGTGTTGTGAACAAACCCTCAAGAGACACCATGAAAAATATATTTAACAGGGATGAAAGAAAGAGAGAAAGAGAGAGAGAGAAAGAGATAATGAGAGAAATGAAGTGACCTAAAAGCTAAGTCGAGGAAATGTGACGAAGCTTATGTATAGACTTATAAAAAGACTAACACTACAGGAAGAATAAACATTAACATGGTCCATTTCTCTACATACAACAGATAAAACAGACACCAGAGAAGCTTTTTCCACATCCAGCCCCGACATTTGGCCACAGGTTGAAAACACTACAGAGACATGAACAAATGCAAACTAAAGCAGCCTGAGCAGAGAGGATGATGAATCGGGGCTCATTACCTTGTCTGTGCCCATGGGCCCAGTTCCTCAGAATCTATCCCTGGATGAACTAAATGATACAAAAGACAAACGTGTGAGTGTCCTGTGTGCAGACTTGTGCTTGGTCCCAGTGAACAGTGCTGAGTAATTCATCAGAAGGTTGAACCCTGACTGCAGTTCATTCCTGATGCTTGATGGAGAAAAACATCTGGACTCATTTTGGAGGAAACACAATAAAAACTGGAGAGTGACTCAAAGTTCAACAAACATTTATTAGTTAGAGCAAAAGACACAAACACTATAATCACATCAGATATAGACAGTATGGAATAGATATTTATCATGAGGACAAACCCACATGGTTCAACAAACAACTGGAGCTGAAACTGGAACTGAAGTACTGGAAGAGAATAATGGATCTCTACCGACATCACCAACAATGATTGATAGGAAATTAGTAACTGATCAAACACATTCAGTCCAACAGTTTTCATTAAAGCTTTATCTTTGAACATCTGGAAGCTTTTAACAAATTCATCTTGGCTCATTGTAGCTCAGTGATTTTTCTGATATCAAAGTTTTTCACACTTCTCTGGGGTTCAGAAAAAGAGAAAACATCCTGATAGTTACTGGAAAATAATTTCATAACAAGTCCTCAACAATTAGTTCCTCTAATAGTCATAGTTTCCATCATCTTTAGACCAGAAGAGGAAGAGATTTACAAAGGAATCATTTAAAACTGGTTCATAAAGAAACTAATTTAATCCATAAATCTGAGTGTGTGAGTGAAATAAACCAAATTATGAGACACTGTCAGTACTACAGTGAACACAGAGACACAAAGCCACCAGTACGGTTAGACCAGACAGAAAACCCAGCATAAAGAGATTCAGTGAATGTGGTTCTGAAGGTGTGAAGGTGGATCAGTTTATCAGAGGAGACTTTGTAGAAGGACAGAGTGCCAGCAGGATAATCAACAAACACTGCTGCTCTGTGAGAGTGAGCAGAGTAGGACACGGGGCAGATAAGAATTTGTCTGTCCTTGTGTCTGACAGAGTAACCCTTATTACTCTCGCAGATCAGACCCCAGGAATGATCGTTTCCTCCAAACCAACAGTCTTTGTCCCATTTGCCTGCTTTCCTGTTGATTCTTCTATAACACACAGCTATATCAACCGCTATATTCCACTCAACCTCCCAGTAAGAGCGACCAGTCAGAACATTACTACACAGTAGGTAATGTGAATGATCAAATCTGTCTGGATGATCAGGATATAACTGACCCTCCTTCACCAAAATCACCTTCTTGTTGTTGTCAGACAGTCGTAGGTTTTTGTTCACTGTGTTTGTGTCGATTGTGAGTTGACAGAAATCTGATGGAGAGAACAAGACACAATCCAGCTGCAGTTATTAATCTATCATCAGTTTGATGAGACTTTGTGACATCAGTGATTTGAATGAGTGATGTGACAGTTTGAAGATGGTTGAATGTTGCTGCTTTGTTTTCATTAATCTAATTAAAAACACACTTACACTTCCTCGGACCTGGTCTCAACCATCGGTCTCCACAAGGCTCCAACCTGAAAGGAGGAGAGGGGTCAGAGCAGCACATTCTCTTTCAGTATGTAAACATGGATATTACACGGCTCTCATACACACTGTTTACTGATTCTGTAGAGATGGACATTCAGCAAACAGAAAAATTGTAGTCCTCATCTCTGAACTCAACAGAGCAGGGAGGGGTTAATTCTGTATTTCATGCAAGTTTTGGTGTCAGACACCTGCTTTCAGGCTCACTCTGCCATCATCTCTAATTTTAAGATTAGACTCAAAACTTTCCTTTAAACAGTACATTTACAGACAGTTATATCTCATGTTCTCATCTTACATTTAGTCAATTGGGATTTGAACCCCACTCTCTGCATGGTCTTACCACTACACTATCTAACTGCTGTGCATTACTGGTTGATTTATATTATAATTGATTAAATGATTATTAACATTATTATTAACACCGTCTTTGGCTGCAGCACAACTCTCCATACCTGAGAGTGTCCAGACTCCACTGTGGATCCTCTCGTCCAGCACCCAGCAGCTTTACTCCTGAGTCTCCTGGATGGTTGCAGCTCAGGTCCAGCTCTCTCAGATGGGAGGGGTTGGAGCTCAGAGCTGAGGCCAGAGAAGCACAGCCTTCCTCTGTGATCAGACAGCCTGACAGTCTGCAGACACACAAAAGAGCACAGCAGATTAAGTGAT
This sequence comes from Anabas testudineus, assembly GCF_900324465.2. NCBI lineage: Eukaryota > Metazoa > Chordata > Actinopteri > Anabantiformes > Anabantidae > Anabas > Anabas testudineus. The sequence goes on along the minus strand of NC_046610.1, from coordinate 5,976,061 downwards.
GATGTTTTTTGTACACACCAACATCACATACTCATATTTGTATTTGAAACTAATTTGGTTAAATAGTGGGGGAAAAAAAGGAACCATTTATTTTCTGTTTTGCATCAATTGTTGATGAAATGTGATCTGATCTTCACAAAAGTCAAAAATAATCTAACTAATCAAAGTTAATAAAAAATCAAGAGTCCTGATCTTTCATGTCTTTATTGAACACAACCATTAAACATACAGAGCGATGGTGGAAAAAGTCAGTGAAACACTGTCTGTTACAAACAGACGGGGACCAAACAGGTAAGAACAAAATGATATTTTATTAACAAAAGCGGCAGGGACACAGGGAACTAACAAACACCAACAAAGTAGCAACTTAAAGAGACCCGAAAACACGGTGGATATGTACAGAGTGACAAATAAAAAGTGCTGCAGTGACAAACAGACGGACCAACAGTACAAAGTATCAACTCAAAACGCTGCATAAACGCAGACAAGAAAAAACACAGACCGAAACAAACAAACCGACCAGAGTTGTGGAGCAATACGGCACAAACAAAGTCCATGAATAAAGCAGAGTAGTGTGAACAAACCAGAGGCCTGAGAGGGTGCTTATAAAACAACAGGGACTAACAGTAATTAGTCCTGTGAGTGGAGAGTGGAGGCAGAGGAAGTCCATATATAGTGTGGCAGGAGAGTGAGACACAAAACAAAACAAAACCCACAGACGAGCAAAGGGAGGAATTGTAACACTGTGTGATGAAATAAAGAATGATGATGTGGTTTAGAGCTATATTAGACATGAAAGATCATGAATGTTTTATTGCATTTAGTTAAAAACATTATATATATAATTTGTGGTTGTGATTTTGTGACGTTGAGGAAGATCATGTCATGTTTGACTAATTTATGCACAAAATCAGAAAATTGTAAACAGTGACATAACTTTTTTTTGCCACTCTACCTTTAACTACAACTTTAACAAGAAAAGGGAAAATCCTCATGGAGAGAACGTCGTCTAGAAAAATGTTAAGAAAAAAGTTAATGAATCCTAACCTGAGTGTTTCCACTTTACAGTTTGGACTCTTCAGTCCAGCAGACAGAAGCTTCACTCCTGAATCCTGCAGGTCGTTGTTACTCAGGTCCAGTTCTCTCAGACTAGAGGACTGGGAGCTGAGAACTGAGGACAGAGCTTCACAGCTTCTCTCTGAAAGGCTACAACCACAAAGTCTGAAAAACAGTGATGTATAGGATGACAACATTTGTATTAAACTGTAATCACCATCAATGTTTACTGTGATCAGAATAAAATACAGTAAAATCAGTCTGGAAAATGTAAATATTTTATACATTGTAAAAATACGTTATTGATGGGAAACTTCAGATTTTAATCTGCTTGGGTCTCACTCATGTCAGCAGTTTTGGACCTTTTAAATATCTCCAGTTATTTAAAACAGAAACTTGACCTGACCTGAGAGTTTCCACTTTACAGTTTGGACTCTTCAGTCCATCAGACAGAAGCTTCACTCCTGAATCCTGCAGGTTGTTGTTACTCAGGTCCAGTTCTCTCAGACTAGAGGACTGGAAGCTGAGAACTGAGGACAGAGCTTCACAGCTTCTCTCTGACAGGTTACAGCCCCTCAGTCTGAAAAACAGTGATGTATAAGATGACAACATTTGTGTTAAGAAATAAAGAAATACGTTGTAATACAAGAAAACAAGTAAGAAGTTCTGTTCTATTGTTGAAATACAGTAGTTGTGGATTTAATAAATAAATTCCACTCTCTTTACACTTACACAACTTTCTTTGAGACTTTGACGACTCCCAGCACAAACAGAAGATCCTCCTCTGAAAAGTCTGAAAAGTATTTAAATGGATCAAACACGTCCAGGTCTTTTCCTGATGACATCAACATGAAGAGCAGAGCTGACCACTGAGCAGGAGAGAGTTTATATGTAGAGAGACTTCCTGAGTCCAGGTACTGTTGGATCTCCTCCACTAGAGAACGATCATTCAGTTCATCCAGACAGTGGAACAGGTTGATGCTTTTCTCTGCTGAGGGAGTCTCTTTGATCTGCTTCTTGATGTACTCAGTTGTTTCCTGGTTGATCTCTGAGTTATTTCCTGTCTGTGTCTGCAGACCTCGTAGGAGAGTCTGATTGGTCTGCAGTGAAAGACCGAGAAGAAAGCGGAGAAACAAGTCCAGGTGTCCATTTGGACTCTGTAAGGCCTTGTCCACAGCACTCTGGTAGAAATGTGTTGGTTTAGGTTTAGATTGTTGTTCTGACAACAGATTGACTCCAGAGTTGATGAAGGTCAGATGGACATGAAGAGCAGCCAGAAACTCCTGAACACTCAGATGGATGAAGCAGAACACCTTGTCCTGGTACAGTCCTCTCTCCTCTTTAAAGATCTGTGTGAACACTCCTGAGTACACTGAGGCTACTCTGATATCGATGCCACACTCTGTCAGGTCTGATTCATAGAAGATCAGGTTTCCTTTCTGTAGCTGCTCGAAAGCCAGTTTTCCCAGAGACTCAATCATCTTCCTGCTCTCTGGACTCCAGTGTGGATCTGTCCCAACTGCTCCATCATACTTGATGTTCTTCAGTTTGGACTGAACCACCAGGAAGTGGATGTGCATCTCAGTCAGGGTCTTGGGCAGCTCTCCTCCCTCTCTGGTTTTCAACACATCCTCCAGAACTGTAGCAGTGATCCAGCAGAAGACTGGGATGTGACACATGATGTGGAGGCTTCGTGACGTCTTGATGTGGGAGATGATTCTTCTGGCCTGCTCCTCATCTCTGAATCTCTTCCTGAAGTACTCCTCCTTCTGTTGGTCAATGAACCCTCTGACCTCTGTCACCATGTCAACACACTTAGAAGGAATCTGATTGGCTGCTGCAGGTCGTGTGGTTATCCAGAGGCGAGTAGAGGGAAGCAGGTTCCCCCTGATCAGGTTTGTCAGCAGCACATCCACTGAGGTGGACTCTGTCACATCAGTCAGGATCTGATTGTTGTAGAAGTCCAGAGGAAGTCGACACTCATCCAGACCGTCCAAGATGAACACAACCTGGAACTCTTCAAACCTGCAGATTCTTGCTTCTTTGGTTTCAGTAAAGAAGTGATGAACAAGTTCCACCAAGCTGAACTTTTTCTCTTTCAGCACATTCAGCTCTCTGAAAGTCAATGGAAATATGAACTGTATGTCCTGGTTGGCTTTGTCTTCAGCCCAGTCCAGAGTGAACTTCTGTGTTAAGACTGTTTTCCCAATACCAGCCACTCCCTTTGTCATCACTGTTCGGATTGGTTCCTCTCTTCCAGGTGAGCCTTTAAAGATGTCTTCATGTTTTATTATTGTTTCTGGTCTGTGTGGTTTCCTGGAGGCTGTTTCAATCTGTGTGAACTCATGTTCATCATTGACCTCTCCAGTCCCTCCCTCTATGATGTAGAGCTCTGTGTAGATCTGGTTCAGAAGGGTTGGGTTTCCTGCTTTAGCAATCCCCTCAAACACACACTGGAACTTCTTCCTCAGATTAGATTTAAGTTCACGCTGACAAACTGCAGCAAACGTTCCTGAATGAAACCACAAAAACATGATCAATATAATTTCTAATGAAAACACAGTTTGATAATTTCATGACCATAAATAATTCACATTTCAACATATTAACATTTCAGATCTTCAGCTCTCAGTAAATGTCTCATTTGTCCATGATGTTAAATGTTTAGAGAAATCCTCTTACTGCTCTGCAGACACTCAGCCAGCTCCTCCTGCTTCATTCTCCTCAGGAAGTTCAGTGTGATTTTCAGAAATGCCTCTCTGCTGCTCCACCACTGCTCTTCATCCTCACCATCCAACACCTCCTCATCCTCCCTCTGACTCTCTAAGTATTGTAGGTAATCTTGACTCAGAACCTTCTGCATCTTCTTTAGCTCGTTCTTCACAAAAGTGACAATGTTCTCCTTCAGCAGCTGGAACAAAAAACTACATTAATGACACAAACAAACTCCAATTATGGAGCCAAACATCAGATTTATGTTGGACAGACTGACGATCCACTGGTCTAAAAAGTGCAGCATGGAGATTATTGAGAACAACAGATGGAAAAGTAGTAGTTGGACATGTACAGACCAGAAATATGGAGTCCAGCTGTGTTGGATGCTGCTGGGCAGACTGACCACTGGGAACATCTGAGCTCTCCAGGTCCACTCTGTGGAGTAATCATCAAGAACGAGCTCAGAGTATGTCTGTCCACACAGAGACACACACAAGGTAAAGGTCCATGAAGACAGATTTGATATGAACAGTGAATCAGAGACTCCCTGTAGTGGTGAAGCTTTACTGTCACCAGTCACTTTGGTTTAGTCTCAGCAGCTCTGAACAACAGATATCTCTGCCTCCCTCACTGAACAATGCTCAAGTGTTGGAACAAGACATCTAGAGACAGAGTCTGCTTGGATCAGACTGGTTGTACTGGGCAGCCGCACCCAGTCTGAATATGTTGAACTGTGTGAGTATGAGGCAGAGTGCTGCTGCTCACACAATTCACGTGATCAACTTCATTCATTCATTAGTTGATGGATCCTAAATGAATCTTCAAACGTCAGCTCTGGTACTGACACTGACTTCAACAACATTAGAACTAAAGTTTCAACAGGAAGTGAAGATTATTTAAGAATAGTGAAAAAAGCTTCTCCTTCAAACAGTTCAAACAGAAATCAGAAATCGAAAGAACACAACAATTTATTATCAGAGAAAGTTTACATCATATTGTTGAGACTGATTTTACACTCACAACAACTTACTCTGTGTCTGATGAAGGTTGCTGTTTAAAATCAATATAATGATCCTTTGACCAGTCGCTCTTGAAGGACACACAGCTGGGTTCAGGTCCTGGTCCAGGAGATTCTGGTCTTTGATGAGACCTGATAGAAAAACTACTTTGGTGACTTTCACATATTCAGTCAAAGTTTCCTTCATAAAAGACAAATAGAATCAGAAGAATAGTAAAAATGTCCTGATTAAATATTAAATTCTAGATGAGACTTGGAGACAGAATCAGTCCGATGGTCTCAGTCATCTCACCTCTGAGCTTTGGTCTGACTCTCATGGTCCTCATACCGAGGTGTTTTACAGGGAGGGACTCCCTCCTCTCTGTCCTCACACTGATCCATGATGCTGAATCCACCTCAGCTCACACACACTTTCTACCTTCATGTGAAGAGGAAACACAAATCATTGATGTGCAGTGAAAACTGAAATCCTCCATCATTTCTCCTGAACAAAGATCAGCTGCTCCTCCACTGATTGGCTCTTCTTGACTCTTTCATATCAGAGTTAAATGCAGTCAGACAGCAGGTTTTATTATATCAAGAGTTAAATTTGTGAAGAGGTGTGTAAGGACCAATTCTCTTTTTTATATGAATTTATGAATACTGATATTCCTGTTCTGACCTTAAAATACAAGTACACAGACTGTACTTAAGCAAGAGTGCAAGTACAAGTACATGCTGAAAAAGTACTTTAGTAGAAGTACCACCTATTTCTCTTCCCATGTTAACTCACCATCAACAAAATACACAAAGAAGTAAAAATACTGCACAAATATTTTAATGTGTATTACCGTGTAAACATCACTTTTGTTGCAGCAGGTAAAATTTAAGTTTACTTCATGTACTGACAGGTGGTGAATGTGTACTAATACATCACAGCAATCTTTAAAGTAGCTGTGAAATAAATTTAGTAAATTAAATAGTACAATATTTTTTCCTCTGTAGTGGAGTAAAAGTAACTTCAAGTAAAGTACAAGTATCTCATCACATTGAGTGGATGCAATGTAACATGATACTATTATTTTGGTAAATGATGTACTTTAATGTACTTTAATGTACTTTAATGTACTAATTACTTGAGTTGTTTAATCTGTAATAATTCTCCCTCAGGTCCAACTACAGACCTCAGTCCTGGTCCCAGTGGACATGAAACACTGAACATCTGGGACCGAGTCTCCTCTGATTTCTCCTCACAGACTTGAGTCCTCAGACCGGATCACTGTCTTTATTTATTTATTATTATATTAAACATCAACATTATTTTAACCCCCATCAGTCGGAGCTGTTCTCCAGCGGCTGTCCGGCCGAGCTCAGACCGCATTTAGTGGCTCAGACAGCGGGAGAGCAGCGGCTCATCTCCGCCTCCTCCACAGGCTGATGGAGGCAGGAAAAGCTGCCTTCAGTCCTCAGTAAGTGGAGCTCCACAGTAACAACGACTCTGTGTTCAACTAGAGACCATCCACTAACTCTATGTCCATTAAAGACGTTTGAAATGGACAAATTTTACTGTCACGACAATAGAAACCGAAACTAAAGGTCTGTTGGGATGAAGTGCGTCTGAAAACCAGAGGAGAGCAGAGGCTGAGATAAAGACGGACACTGACCAACTTTTCTAGCAGCATTAAAGCTGCTGTTTGTGCTGGAAGTTGTAGATACTCACCTCTAATGATGAACAGAGAAGATTCAGAGTTTCTAGTTGTGATGGACGAAGTTTCGGAGAGAGTGTCTCCAAATTCAGGAGTTTCTTCCTGGATCAGTTCAGGAAGTGACAAATCTACGACAGGACGAGTTTAAAACTGAATATCAATTATCACATTTAAGATATCTAAAATGGCATTTTAAATAATTAAAACTATAATGCCAATAGGCAAAATATTAAATTAAAGAAATCTGTAAGTACATTTTGACTTGTTAGAATGACTCACTGAAAACTAGTTTAAGATATTTACAGTTCAGTTTTGCCTAAAGTGAATTTTGACTAGTCAAAATTCAAATTACAGTTATCTTTAATTGGGCACATTTTAGATAGATAAAAGATATCTTAATTACCTTTTTTGATATTTCAAACTAAGATATTACTAGTCGCAATTCTGTAGATATATTAAATTCTGACTAGTGACGATTGAGTTGCAGATATCTTCAATTAAAGTTTTGACTAATCAGAAAAAAATAATTTTTGACAAAATGTGTCTGACTGTGTCTGCAGTACATCAAATATTTTCTTCAGAGATATCATGAATTTAATAAATATCTAAATGTACTTTATTTGTTAAGCTGGACTGGAAAGTTGACTCTGTGAATCTAACAGCACACATGTGGACCTCGATTTTAATATAGAGGCACATCTTGCTGTCACCTGCCGTTATATAAATGATGACACTAAGCTGTCCACTGCTGTGTTGGGGCTCCTGAGGTCAAACAACTCTTTGGAGCGCTGGAATCAGTACGTGTATTGGCAAAAGTAACCCTGTTGAACCCCAGGTACAAGGTCTTGGACAGTACCTCCAATTCTGACTCCCAGACTGTGTCCCGAGTCCAGGAGCTTAATACACACCTGGACCTTCGATGATGTGAGTGTTTGTTTTCATGTGGACGTTTTAACCACTACTGATATTATGGAGAAAGTTTTACGTTTTGTTTGTATGTCCTGAAAAAGAGTCTCGTCCTTGTTAGAATATATCAAATCCCCAAGGGGATCAATAAAGTATGTCATTATTATTATTATTAAAATGTTATGTAGAGTCTAGTTTATAGGATTGTGTAATTCCCCTTATAGACAGTTGGTGGCAGTGGTGTGCCAAGAAATGCAGCAACATCAATGTTTACTGTTTGTTTAATAACATTTTTTTGTTTTTCTTTTTACAGCCAGTGATCAGTGTGTTTCCTGTTCTGGATGCTGCTGAGCTGATGTGTGTAACTCTGGGCCAGTTGGAAATCAGAGAAGTGAGGTGAATACAACAGTTATTCAGTCTGTCTGGGTAATTGTCTGTGTAGGAATTAAGCTAAATGTTAAACTAAAGTACTTTTCAGGGGTTTATAGTTTCTAATGTCAGCTGATCTACAGTGTGTTTTGAATTAAGAATCTGTGTTTGTGTGTTGTCCATGTGCACAGGATGCTGTCGTGCTCCAGCCTCTCACAAGTGCTGCAATATGAAGGTGTCGTCCAGGCTGTTGTAGGTGTGTCCAAGTCCAGAGTAGTTACCTCGTCCCACTCAGCAACAGGTTCCACCCTGCAGGTGTTTAACTTGTTGGACAACAGCAGGTAACACGTCAATTGATGCATTATTTACCCTCTTTTTGCTACGTTTTTAATGCACAGATATTGTATCTTATTGTCACATCTGTCCCTCAGCACACCAACCTCTCAGCATCTCGTGTCTCCTGGAGTTTGTATCGAGGCCCTCACTCCAGTGGAGTGTCCTGTGTGCAGACTTGTGCTTGGTCCCAGTGAACAGTGCTGAGTAATTAATCAGAAGTTAAACCCTGACTGCAGTTCATTCCTGATGTTTGATGGAGAAAAACAACTGGACTCATTTTAACGGAAACACAATAAAAACTGGAGAGTGGCTCAAAGTTCAACAAACATTTATTAGTTAAAGAAAAAGACACAAACACAATAATCACAACATATATAACCACTATGGAATAGATATTTATCATGATGACAAAACCACATGGTTTAACATGACACTGCTCCCATCAGTCTGAGCTCAGCTGGATCTAAAGTACTGGAAGAGAATAATACATCGGTACCGACATCACCAGCAATGATTTATAGGAAATCAGTACCTGATCAAACACATTCAGTCCAATAGTTTTCATTAAAGCTTTATCTTTGAACATCTGGAAGCTTTTAACAAATTCATCTTGGCTCATTGAAGATCAGTGATTTTTCTGATATCACAGTTTTTCACACGTAGGACTGAAGTTCAGAGAAAAAAACATCCTGACAGTTACTCGAAAATAATTTAATAACAAGTCCTCAATAATTAGTTCCTCTAATAGTGATAGTTTCCAATCTTTAAAGGACCAGAAGAGGAAGAGGTTTACAAGGAATCATTTAGAGCTGGTTAATAAAGAAACCGATTTAATCCATAAATCTGAGTGTGTGAGTGAAATAAACCAAATTATGTGACACTCTCAGTACTACGGTGTACATGTTACACCCTGAAAAGAGAGAAAATCAGGAAAGATGACGCACACGGACTTCACTCTATGGCGTCTTTATCCAGAATGAAGCTACCGCGGCGATACTCCCTCTACTGGATACTCAGGTATAACTAATTAATTAATGGATGAACTCACCCAGCCGATTCAGCAAATTCCCTGTTTTACCACAGACTACACTGCTATTTTCTACATAAGGAATTGCATTTCTGTCTGGAACATTAACACTGTTGGAAATACATATTTAACATATTTAAACTATTTTAAAAGAAGACAAACTCCACAAATAAACTCTGCATCCTGTACACTATTCCCTCAATTCCAAACTTACTCAAACTTGTGGGGTGGCTGTGTAGGTAGAGCAGTTGACTACCAATCGCAGGATTGGTGGTTCGATTCCCGGCTGCCACGTCACATGCCAAAATGTCCTTGGGCAAGATACTGAACCCCTAGTTGCCCCCGGTGAGTCAGGTCAGCTGCATAGCAGCTATGCAGCTCTGCCATCGGTGTGTGAATGTGTGCGTGCTTGTGTGTGTGAATGGGTGAATGAGAAGCAGTGTAAAGTGCTTTGAGTACCAGCTAGGTAGAAAAGTGCTATATAAGTGCAGACCATTTACCATTCAACAATACTGTCCATAGCTTCATCATCTGTTACCCTATAATTTCCATCTACTACATACACAGAGACAAAAAGCCACTAGGCTGGCAAGACCAGACAGAAAACCCAGCATAAAGAGGTTCAGTGAATGTGGTTCTGAAGGTGTAGAGGTGGATCAGTTTATCAGAGGAGACTTTGTAGAAGGACAGAGTGCCAGCAGGATAATCCACAAACACTGCTGCTCTATGAGAGTCAGCAGAGGAGGACACAGGGTATATAAGAATTTGTCTGTCCTTGTGTCTGACACAATAACCCCTATAACTCTCGCATATCAGACCCCAAGAATGATCGTTTCCTCCAAACCAACAGTCTCCGTCAAATTTTTCTGCTTTCCTCTTGATTCTTCCATAACACACAGATATATCAACTCCTTTATTCCACTCAACCTCCCAGTAAGAGCGACCAGTCAGAACATTACTACACAGTAGGTATTGTAATTCATTAAATCTGTCTGGATGATCAGGATATGACTGATCCTTCCACACCCAAGTCACCTTCCTGTTGTTGTCAGACAGTTGTAGGTTTTTGTTCACTGTGTTTGTGTCGATTGTGAGTTGACAGAAATCTGATGGAGAGAACAAGACACAATCAGCTGCAGTTATTTATCTATTATCAGTTTGATGAGACTTTGTGACATCAGTGATTTGAATGAATGATGTGACAGTTTGAAGATGGTTGAATGTTGCTGCTTTGTTTTCATTAATCTCATTAAAAACACACTTACACTTCCTCAGACCTGGTCTCAACCATCGGTCTCCACCAGGCTCCAACCTGAAAGGAGGAGAGGGGTCAGAGCAGCACATTCACTTTCAGTATGTAAACACAGACATTACACAGCTCTCATACACACTGTTTACTGATTCTGTAGAGATGGACATTCAGCAAACAGGTTAATTACAGTCCTTATCTCAGAACTCAATGGAGCAGGGAGGAAACATGGAGAAAAGATTTAAATTCTCTATTTCATGTCAGTTTTGGTATCAGACACCTGCTTTCAGTCTCACTCTGTCACCAGCCAAACTAATGTGACACCACAGGAAGCTGGAAACTGGAGAGTAAATGAAGGGAACTCAACATACATGTACTCTGTGTACAAGTACAACATCTCTAATTTTATAACTAGACTCAAAACTTTACTTTTTGACGAAGTTTTTGGTTAGAACTGGATCAGGTGACTCTGAACCATCTCTTATTTATGCTGCTATAGACTTAGTTTGCTGGGGGACCTCTACTGATGCACTGAGCTCCTCTGTTCTCTTCTCTTCTAATGAATTTGTCTAATTAATCAGAGAGGTGCAGCTTAGTGGAGTAACCAGGTACCACAGAGGACTACAATACACTTACAGACAGTTATATCTCATGTTCTCTTCTTACATTTAGTCATTTGGGATTTGATCCCCAGTCTCCTGCATGAAATTACCACTACACCAGGGGTCGGCAACCTGCGGCTCTTTCATGCTTATACTGCCTCTCAGCGAGGCTTGGGAAAATAATAGTATTTAATTGAAGTGTTTTTTATTTGTGTTAGTTCTTTATTTTTTATTTAATTTTTCAAAATTAGTTCTTAATTGGAAGATTGTTGATGATGAAGATGGTGCCCATTACAAGGCCATTCTTGTTCAGAATCACAAATAGAGTGACACTAAGAACCTTCCAAGACCGGACAAACTCGTGTTTGAAACATGGAATTCATCCCCGACACCTACATAAACATGAAGAAATCTGCATTTTAAGTCCTGTCGATCTTCAGATCCACATACGTATGTGAGCAGCTCCATCATTCTCCATCATGAACTACATTAAAAACAAACCCAGACGACAGCTTACAGTCTTGAAGGTAAAGATGAAAATGACTTCGTACAGGACCGATTTACAGACGTTATGTTCAGAGGTTCAGGATCAGGTAAAATAAATGTGTATGCAGATGTAGTGCTTTTTTTCAAATTTACATTTTAAATTCATGTCAAAGGCTCCGATACACGCTCCGAAAGCCCAAAGGCGATATGAGGATGACGGCTCAGGGCATTTTCTGTTTGCTACGTGGATAATTTAAGTTCAGCTTTTTAATTTATTTGAAAGAGACCTTCAACTCGGCGTGTTATTTTTTTTATTTATTTATTTTTAAAGTTCATAAAGTGTTCATTACATAAATACATTTTTTCTCTGTAGCACTTCTTAAATGTCATAAGAAACACACTATAGTTGTTTATACAAAGCATAAAGGTAAAAAAAAACAATATTATCTTCATTTTAGATGTCAAAAAGTATTTGCGGCTCCCAGTGTTTTCTTTTCTGAAGAAACTGGGTCCAAATGGCTTTTTGGGTGTTAAAGGCTGCCGACCCCTGCACTACATTAGCTAGCTGCTGTGCATTATTGGTTAATTTAAATTATAATAAATTTAATTATTAATATTATTAAGCCCCTGGTAGGGTCTCCCAAGGCAAACAGGTCCTAGGCGACGGGCCAGACTAAGAGCAGTTCATAAACCCCTTATGACGAGTGAAAAATCAAGGTCGGATACGTCGCCCGGATTGGCGTCACCGGGGCCCCACCCTGGAGCCAGGCCTGGGGTTGGGGCACGTAGACGAGCGCCTGGTGGCTGGGATCTCTCCCACGGGACCCGGCCGGGCGCAGCCCGAAGGAGCGACGTGGGACCGCCTTCCCGTAGGCCCACCACCCGCAGGAAGGCGCATAAGAGATCGGTGCAGTGTGGATTGGGTGGCAGCCGTGTGGAGGTGCCTCGACAACCCAATCCCTGGACAAAGAATCTGGCAATTGGGACATGGAATGTCACCTCACTGGGTGGAAAGGAGCCTGAACTTGTGCTGGAGGTTGAGCGGTACCGGCTAGAGATAGTCGGGCTCACTTCCACATACAGTCTGGGCTCTGGAACACAACTCCTTGAGAGAGGTTGGACTCTCTTCTACTCTGGAGTTGCCCATGGTGAGAGGCGGCGGGCAGGGGTGGGCTTGCTTATAGCCCCCCAGCTCAGCTGCCATGTGTTGGAGTTTTCCCCGGTGGACGAGAGAGTTGTTTCCCTGCACCTTCTGATAGGGGATAGGTCTCTCACCGTTGTTTGTGCCTACGGGCCAAATAGCGGTGTAGAGTACCCAGCTTTCATAGGGTCTCTGGAAGGGGTACTGGAAGGTGCTCCGACTGGGGACTCTGTCGTCCTACTGGGGGATTTCAACGCCCACGTGGGCAATGACAGTGATACCTGGAGGGGCGTGATTGGGAGGAACGGCCTCCCTGATCTGAACCCGAGTGGTGTTTTGTTATTGGACTTCTGTGCTAGTCACAGCTTGTCCATAACGAACACCATGTTCAAGCATAAGGGTGTCCATCAGTGCACGTGGCACCAGGACACCCTAGGTCGGAGGTCTATGATCGACTTTGTGGTTGTGTCATCTGACCTCCGACCATATGTCTTGGACACTCGGGTGAAGAGAGGGGCTGAGCTGTCAACTGATCACCACCTGGTGGTAAGTTGGATCCGATGGCGGAGGAGGGAGCTGGATAGACCTGGCAGACCCAAATGTATTGTGAGGGTCTGTTGGGAACGTCTGGTGGAACCCTCTGTCAGAGAGGTCTTCAACTCCCACCTCCGGGAGAGCTACAATCAGGTCCCGAGGGAGCCTGGAGACATTGAGTCAGAGTGGACCATGTTTTCCACCTCCATTGTCAATGCGGCTGTTCAGAGCTGTGGCCGTAGGGTCTCTGGTGCCTGTCGTGGCGGCAATCCCCAAACCCGGTGGTGGACACCGGAAGTAAGGGAAGCCGTCAAGCTGAAGAAGGAGTCTTATCAGGCCTGGTTGGCCTGTGGGACTCCTGATGCAGCTGATGGGTATCGTCAGGCCAAACGTGCCGCAGCCCGCGCGGTCGCAGAGGCAAAAACTCGGACCTGGGAAAAGTTCGGCGAGGCCATGGAGGAGGACTATCGGTCTGCCTCAAGGAAATTCTGGCAAACCGTCCGGCGCCTCAGAAGGGGAAAGCAGTTTCCTGCCAACACTGTTTACAGTGGAGGTGGGGAGTTGCTGACTTCGACTGGGGACGTTGTAGGACGGTGGAAGGAATACTTTGAGGATCTCCTCAACCCCGTCGTCACGCCTTCTGTTGAGGAAGCAGAGGCTGGGGACTCGGAGGTTGATTCGTCCATTTCCCTGGTCGAAGTCACCGAGGTAGTCAGTAAGCTCCTCGGTGGCAAGGCACCAGGGGCGGATGAAATTCGCCCCGAGTACCTTAAGTCTCTGGATGTTGTAGGGCTGTCTTGGTTGACACGCCTTTGCAGCATCGCGTGGAGATCGGGGACAGTACCTCTGGACTGGCAGACCGGGGTGGTGGTTCCTCTTTTTAAAAAGGGGGACCGGAGGGTGTGTTCCAACTATAGGGGGATCACACTCCTCAGCCCCCCTGGGAAAGTCTATTCCAGAGTGCTGGAGAGGAGAGTTAGGCCGCTAGTCGAACTTCGGATCCAGGAGGAACAATGCGGTTTTCGTCCTGGCCGTGGAACACTGGACCAGCTCCATACTCTTGCTAGGGTGCTCGAGGGTTCGTGGGAGTTCGCCCATCCAGTCTACATGTGTTTTGTAGACTTGGAGAAGGCGTTTGACCGTGTCCCTCGTGGCATCCTGTGGGGGGTACTCCGGGAATACGGGATTCGGGACCCTTTGTTAAGGGCCATTCGGTCCTTGTATGACCGGAGTAGGAGCTTGGTTCGCATTGCCGGTAGTAAGTCAGACTTGTTCCCGGTGCATGTTGGACTCCGACAGGGCTGCCCTTTGTCACCGATCCTGTTCATTACCTTTATGGACAGGATTTCTAGGCGCAGCCAGGGGTCGGAGGGAATCCGGTTTGGGAATCACAGGATTTCATCTCTGCTTTTTGCAGATGATGTTGTCCTGTTGGCCTCATCAGACCGGGACCTCCAGCAGGCACTGGGGCGGTTTGCAGCCGAGTGTGAAGGGGCTGGGATGAGAATCAGCACCTCCAAGTCCGAGGCCATGGTTCTCAACCGGAAAAAGGTGGCTTGCATCCTCCAGGTTGGGGGGGAGATCCTCCCTCAAGTGGAGGAGTTTAAGTATCTTGGGGTCTTGTTCACGAGTGAGGGAAATAGGGAGCGTGAGATTGACAGACGGATTGGTGCATCGGCAGCAGTAATGCGGTCGGTGTACCGGTCCGTCGTGGTGAAAAAGGAGCTGAGCCGAAAGGCAAAGCTCTCGATTTACCGGTCAGTTTACGTTCCCACCCTCACCTATGGTCATGAGCTTTGGGTCATGACCGAAAGGACAAGGTCGCGGATACAAGCGGCCGAAATGAGTTTCCTCCGCAGAGTGGCTGGGCGCACCCTTAGAGATGGGGTGAGGAGCTCAGTCACCCGGGAGGAGCTCAGAGTAGAGCCGCTGCTCCTCTGCATCGAGAGGGGCCAGTTGAGGTGGTTTGGGCATCTGTTTCGGATGCCCCCGGGACGCCTCGTAGGGGAGGTTTTCCGGTCCTGTCCCACCGGGAGGAGGCCCCGGGGAAGACCCAGGACACGTTGGAGGGACTATGTCTCTCGGCTGGCCTGGGAACGCCTCGGTGTCCCCCCGGAAGAGCTGGAGGAGGTGTCTAGGGAGAGGGAAGTCTGGGCATCTCTGCTTAAGCTGCTCCCCCCGCGACCCGGCCCCGGATAAGCGGAAGAAAATGGATGGATGGATGGATGGATATTATTATTAACGCTGTCCCTGGCTGCAGCACAACTCTCCATACCTGAGAGTGTCCAGACTCCACTGTGGATCCTCTCGTCCAGCAGAGAGCAGCTTTACTCCTGAGTCTCCTGGATGATTGTAGCTCAGGTCCAGCTCTCTGAGATGGGAGGGGTTGGAGCTCAGAGCTGAGGCCAGAGAAGCACAGCCTTCCTCTGTGATCAGACAGCCTGACAGTCTGCAGACACACAAAAAACAACACATAGCAGATTTGGTGGTGATGTTTTTTTTTGTACATACCATCGTCACATACTCCTATTTGTATTTGAGAGAACAGAAAAAGAAAGTGAACTTTTTTTTTTGTCTTGCATCAATTGTTGATGACAAATGTAAACACAATATTTCTAAGCTGATAAAACACCAAGAGTCATGATTTGTCATGTCATTACTGAACACAACCATTAAACATACAGAGTGATGGTGGAAAAAGTAAGTGAAACACTGTTGAACAACATCAGTCAGGTGTTGGCAAACCTAGAGTCCAGTCAATTAAAAATAAAGAATGGTCATGTGGTTTAGAGCTACATTAGATATAAAAGATATAAAGATATAAATATCATCATATAAAGATCATGTCACATTTGACTAATTTATGCACAAAATCAGAAAATTATAAACAGTGACATAACATTTTTGCCACTGTACCTTTAACAACAACATTAACAAGAAAAGGACAAATCCTCATGAAAACAACTTCTCTTAGTCTAGAAAAAAATGCTGCATGAAAATGTACTTAAGTTAATGAATCCTGACCTGAGAGTTTCCACTTTACAGTTTGGACTATTCAGTCCAACAGACAGAAGCTTCACTCCTGAATCCTGCAGGTTGTTGTTACTCAGGTCCAGTTCTCTCAGACTAGAGGACTGGGAGCTGAGAACTGAGGACAGAGCTTCACAGCTTCTTTCTGAGAGGTTACAGGCACTCAGTCTGAAAAACAGTGATGTATAAGATAATAACATTTTTGTTAAACTAATCACCATGAATGTTTACTGTGATAAATAAAATACAGTAAAATCTGACTGGAAAATGTAAATAATTTATACATTATAAAAATATGCTATTGAAAGGAAATTTAAGATTTTAATCTGCTTGGGTCTCTCTCATGTCAGCAGTGTTGGACTTTTTAAATATCTCCATTTATTTAAAACAGAAACTTGACCTGACCTGAGAGTTTCCACTTTACAGTTTGGACTCTTCAGTCCAGCAGACAGAAGCTTCATTCCTGAGTCTTGCAGGTCGTTGTTACTCAGGTCCAGCTCTCTGAGACTACAGGACTGCAGGCAGAGAACTGAGGCCAGAGCTTCACAACTTCTCTCTGACAGGCTACAGCCACTCAGTCTGAAAAACAGTGATGTATAAGATGACAACATTTGTGTTAAGATATAATGACATACATTGTAATACAAGTAGTAATAAATTATATATTGAAATACAGTAGTTGTGGATTTATTGATGAATAAATTCCTCTCTCTTTACACTTACACAACTTTCTTGGAGACTTTGACAACTCCCAGCACAAACAGAAGATCCTCCTCTGAAAAGTATGAACAGTATTTAAATGGATCAAACACATCCAGGTCTTTTCCTGATGACACCAACATGAAGAGCAGAGCTGACCACTGAGCAAGAGAGAGTTTACATGTGGAGATACTTCCTGAGTCCAGGTACTGTTGGATCTCCTCCACTAGAGAACGATCATTCAGTTCATTCAGACAGTGGAACAGGTTGATGCTTTTTTCTGCTGAGGGAGTCTCTTTGATCTGCATCTCAATGTACGCAGTTGTTTCCTGATTGATCTTTGAGTTTTTTCTTTGTCTTTGTGTCTTTGTCTGCAAACCTCGTAGGAGAGTCTGGTTGGTCTGTAGTGAAAGACCGAGGAGAAAGCGGAGAAACAAGTCCAGGTGTCCATTTGGACTCTGCAAGGTCTTGTCCACAGCACTCTGGTAGAAACGTGTTGGTTTGGACTTGTTTCTAAATAATTGAGACAACTTTGATGTTAGTTGTTGTTCTGACAACAGATTGACTCCAGAGTTGATGAAGGTCAGATGAACATGAAGAGCAGCCAGAAACTCCTGAACACTCAGGTGGATGAAGCAGAACACCTTGTCCTGGTACAGTCCTCTCTCCTCTTTAAAGATCTGTGTGAACACTCCTGAGTACACTGAGGCTGCTCTGATATCGATGCCACACTCTGTCAGGTCTGATTCATAGAAGATCAGGTTTCCTTTCTGCAGCTGCTCAAAAGCCAGTTTTCCCAGAGACTCAATCATCTCCCTGCTCTCTGGACTCCAGTGTGGATCTGTCTCAGCTCCTCCATCATACTTGATATTCTTCTGTTTGGACTGAACCACCAGGAAGTGGATGTACATTTCAGTCAGGGTCTTGGGCAGCTCTCCTCCCTCGCTGGTTTTCAACACATCCTCCAGAACTGTAGCAGTGATCCAGCAGAAGACTGGGATGTGACACATGATGTGGAGGCTTTGTGATGTCTTGATGTGGGAGATGATTCTTCTGGCCTGCTCCTCATCTCTGAATCTCCTCCTGAAGTACTCCTCCTTCTGTGGGTCAGTGAACCCTCTGACCTCTGTCACCATGTCAACACATTTAGAAGGGATCTGATTGGCTGCTGCAGGTCGTGTGGTTATCCAGAGGCGAGCAAAGCGAAGCAGGTTCCCCCTGATCAGGTTTGTCAGCAGCACATCCACTGAGGTGGACTCTGTCACATCAGTCAGGATCTGATTGTTGTAGAAGTCCAGAGGAAGTCGACACTCATCCAGACCGTCCAAGATGAACACAACCTGGAACTCTTCAAACCTGCAGATTCCTGCTTCTTTGGTTTCAGTAAAGAAGTGATGAACAAGTTCCACCAAGCTGAACTTTTTCTCTTTCAGCACATTCAGCTCTCTGAAAGTAAATGGAAATATGAACTGTATGTCCTGGTTGGCTTTGTCTTCAGCCCAGTCCAGAGTGAACTTCTGTGTTAAGATTGTTTTCCCAATACCAGCCACTCCCTTTGTCATCACTGTTCTGATTGGTTCCTCTCTTCCAGGTGAGCCTTTTAAGATGTCTTCATGTCTGATTGTTGTTTCTGGTCTCCCTGGTTTCCTGGAGGCTGTTTCAATCTGTCTGACCTCATGTTCATCATTGACCTCTCCAGTCCCTCCCTCTGTGATGTAGAGCTCTGTGTAGATCTGGTTCAGAAGGGTTGGGTTTCCTGCTTTAGCGATCCCCTCAAACACACACTGGAACTTCTTCTTCAGATTAGATTTAAGTTCACGCTGACAAACTGCAGCATCAGTTCCTGAACGAAACCAAAAAAACATGATCAATATAATTTCTAACAGTTTCCTGACCATAAATAATTCACATTTCAACATATTAACATTTCAGATCTTCAGCTCTCAGTAAATGTCTCATTTGTCCATGATGTTAAATGTTTAGAGAAATCCTCTTACTGCTCTGTAGACACTCAGCCAGCTCCTCCTGCTTCATTCTCCTCAGGAAGTTCAGTGTGATCTTCACAAATGCCTCTCTGCTGCTCCTCCTCTGCTCTTCATCCTCACCATCGAACACCTCCTCATCCTCCCTCTGATTCTCTAAGCATTGTGGGTAATCTTGACTCAGAACCTTCTGGATTTTCTTCAGCTCGTTCTTCACAAAAGTGACCATGTTCTCCTCCAGCAGCTGGAACAGAAAACTACATGAATGACACAAACAAACTCAAATCATGGAGCCAAACATCAGATCTATGTTGGACAGACTGACGATCCACTGGTCTAAAAAGTGCAGCATGGAGATTATTGGGAACACAACAGATTACGGTATATAAAAGTAGTAGCTGGACATGTACAGACCAGGAATATGGAGTCCAGCTGTGTTGGATGCTGCTGGGCAGACTGACCACTGGGAACCTCTGAGCTCTCCTGGTCCACTCTGTCGGGGAATCATCAAGAATTAGTTCACAGTATGTCTGTCCACACAGAGACACACACAAGGTAAAGGTCCATGAAGAGAGATTTGATGTGAGCAGTGAATCAGAGACTCCCTGTAGTGGTGAAGATTTACTGTCACCAGTCACTTTGGTTTAGTCTCAGCAGCTCTGAACAACAGATATCTCTGCCTCCCTCACTGAACAATGCTCATGTGTTGGAACAAGGCATCTAGAGACAGAGTCTGCTTGGATCAGACTGGTTGTACTGGGCAGCTCCCAGTCTGAATATGTTGAACTGTGTCAGTATGAGGCAGTGTGCTGTTGCTCACATAATTCACTTTGACTAATTCACATGTGATCAACTTAATTCATTCATTAGTTCATTGATTCTAAATGATTCTTCAAACATCAGCTCTGGTACTGACACTGGGGACAAACAGTCCTCTACACTGACTTCACCAACATTAGAACTAAGGTTCCAACAGGAGGTGAAGATTCTTCAAGACATTTGTACCAAAATCTTCATTTGGAGAACTTCAATCACAAAGATTTGATGAGATTCATTCATTAGAAGAGGAGCAGCCCCCTGAGACCCTCTACAGCAGGGGTCGACAACCTGTTGCTCCGGAGCCGTATTTAATTGAATACAGAATAAAAAATAGAGTGATACTAAGAACCTTCCAGGACAAACTCGTGTTTTAAACATGGAATTCACCCTGACACCTACATAAACATGAAGAAATCTGCATTTTAAGTCCTGTCGATCTTCAGATCCACATACGTATGTGAGCAGCTATTCTCCACCATGAACTACGTTAGAAACAAACACTGCTCACGCCTCACGACAGTTTACTGCGTAAAGATGAATTTGACTTCGTAAATCCCTGATCTGAAGATGCTTTGTCAGAGGTTCAGGAGCAGAAGTCCAAGTAAAATAAGTATTTATACAGATAATTTGCAAATATTTATTTTTCATTGTTGAGTGATGTCATGTATTTTTTAAATTCAGGTCAAGTTTCAGCTACACGCTCCGAAAGCCCAAAGGCGATATAAGGATGATTGAATGAAATGAAGGCATTTTCTGTTTGCTACATAAATAATTTGTGTTTTTCTTTCTTTTTTTTTTTTTTTGTCATTATTTTTTTTTAAGTTTAAAATGTGTTTGTTACATGAATTAAATTTAATTTTCTCTGTAGCACTTCATAAATGTCATAAGAAACACATTATAGCTGTTTATACAAAGAGTAAACGTAAAACAATAAAACAATATTATCTTCATTTTAGATGTCAAAAAATATTTGCGGCTCCCAGTGTTTTCTTTTCTGTGGAGACCAGGTCCAAATGGCTCTTTGCGTGTTAAAGGTAGCTGAGCTCTGCTCTACAGGATCAGTGGTTTAGATACTGGCTGGATGGAGATTTGATCCATGATCAGAGTGTTTGCTGGAAGAATAGTGGAGAAAGCTTCTCCTTCAGTTCAAACAGAAATCAACTCACTCACATCAGAAATATCCAGAAATATAAAGAAAACAACAATTTATCATCAGAGAAAGTTTACATCATATTGTTCAGACTGATTTTAAACTCACAACAACTTACTTTGTGTCTGATGAAGGTTGCTGTTTAAAATTAATACCCATATCTTTTGACCAGTCACTCTTGAAGGACACACAGCTGGGTTCAGGTCCTGGTCCAGTAGAGTCTGGTCTTTGATGGGACCTGATAGAAAAACAACTTTGGTTACTTTCACATATTCAGCCATTTATTTTTCAAGTTTCCTTCATAAATGACAAATAGAATCAGAAGAATATTAAAAATGTCCTGATGAAATATTCAATTCTAGATGAGACTTGGAGACAGAATCAGTCCGATGGTCTCAGTCATCTCACCTCTGAGCTTTGGTCTGGCTCTCATGGTCCCCACACAGAGTGGTTTTACAGGGAGGGACTCCCTCCTCTCTGTCCTCACACTGATCCATGATGCTGAATCCACCTCAGCTCACACACACTTTCTACCTTCATGTGAAGAGGAAACACAAATCATCGATGTGCAGTGAAAACTGAAATCCTCCTTTCCATCATTTCTCCTGGACAAAGATCAGCTGCTCCTCCACTGATTGACTCTTCTTGACTCTTTCATATCAGAGTTAAATGCAGTCAGACAGCAGGTTTTATTATATCAAGAGTTAAATTTGTGAAGAGGTGTGTAAGGACCAATTCTCTTTTTTATATGAATTTATGAAAATACTGATATTCCTGTTCTGACCTTAAAATACAAGTACACAGACTCTGTACTTAAGCAAGAGTGCAAGTACAAGTACATGCTGAAAAAGTACTTTAGTAGAAGTACCACCTATTTCTCTTCCCATGTTCCCCGTCTGTCTCTCTACAACTCACCATCAACAAAATACACAAAGAAGTAAAAATACTGCACAAATATTTTAATGAGTATTACTGTGTAAACATCACTTTTGTTGCAGCAGGTAAAGGTGAAGTTTACTTCATGTACTGACAGGTGGTGAATGTATACTGATACATCACAGATCAGCTGATTAGCGTTTCTATTCATCTGTGCTGTGAAATAAATGTAGTAAATTAAATAGTACAATATTTTTTCCTCTGTAGTGGAGTAAAAGTAACTTCAAGTAAAGTACAAGTATCTCATCACATGAAATGGATATAATGAAACATGATACTATTACTTTGATAAATGTTGTACTTAAATGTACTTTAATGTATTTTAATGTACTAATTACTTGAGTTGTTTAATCTGTAATAATTCTCCCAGAGGTCCAACTACAGACCTTAGTCCTGGTCCCAGTGGACATGAAACACTGCACATCTGGAGTCTCCTCTGATTTCTCCTCACAGACCTGAGACCTCAGACCGGATCACTGTCTTTATTTATTTATTATTATATTAAATATCAACATTATTTTAACCCCCATCAGTCGGAGCTGTTCTCCAGCGGCTGTCCGGTCGAGCTCAGACCGCATTTAGTGGCTCAGACAGCGGGAGAGCAGCGGCTCATCTCCGCCTCCTCCACAGGCTGATGGAGGCAGGAAAAGCTGCCTTCAGTCCTCAGTAAGTGGAGCTCCACAGTAACAACGACTCTGTGTTCAACTAGAGACCATCCACTAACTCTATGTCCATTAAAGACGTTTGAAATGGACAAATTTTACTGTCACGACAACAGAAACCGAAACTAAAGGTCTGTTGGGATGAAGTGCGTCTGAAAACCAGAGGAGAGCAGAGGCTGAGATAAAGACGGACACTGACCAACTTTTCTAGCAGCATTAAAGCTGCTGTTTGTGCTGGAAGTTGTAGATACTCACCTCTAATGATGAACAGAGAAGATTCAGAGTTTCTAGTTGTTATGGACGAAACTTAGGAGAGAGTGTGTTTGTCACTCCTGCCTCGCCCTCTGCCCAGCTGTCGTTTTCCCCCTCTCTCCCTCTCCCCCCGGGTTCTATTACAGTTATTTAGGTCATCAGTCACTTCTTCATGCAGTATTAAAACTACTCCACTCTCCTGTTCCCTGATATAAACTAATTCTACCTGTGTTCAGCCTCAGATTTATCAACTCCTCTCCTCTCAGCCATCCTGGTTTTCGTTGTTTGTTCCTTTTCTTTCTCTATTCTTATAGTTTTACGTTGTTACTTTGTTTTTGTATTTAACCAGTTTTGTGTTGTGTCATTTGACATTCCCCTTAGTTTCAGACTTGTTTTCGAGTCTGTTTATCAATAAACCAGTTTTCCATCCACCCCTTTTCTGTGACAGTACAATCTATCAGTTCCATTATTAATCTCATAAACTCCTGATTTTTGTCTGAAGCTCTTCAGGAGTTTCTTTTCATCAGACTAATCACTAAAACGACTTGAGGCTACAGTCAGCAAAAGTTGGAACTACTGCAAAGAAAGTATCTCAGAACAGCCCAGAGACTACAGGTAAGACATATAGTCTTTCCTTTTTATTTTCGAAATGTAAATGCTCACAAAGAATTTACATTTCGTTGTAAGCAGGCATAAAGCAGCAAAAGCTGATATAAATGAAGTAAATGCGACTGAAACTGTTTCCTTATTTTGTCTTGTTCAAGAATCTTTATTTAACTTGAGTAAAAATTAAACCATCTTTACAACACGTATTCATATTGAGCAGCATGTACACGTTTGTACATGTTGTTGAAAGAGACAAGACATCTAAAATAGACTTATAAAAAGAGTAAAACTACAGGAAGAATGTACATGATGAAGACATATTAACATGGTCCATTTCTCTACATACAACAGATAAAACAGACACCAGAGAAGCTTTTTCCACATCCAGCCCTGACATTTGACCACAGGTTGAAAACATTACCGACATATGAACAAATGCAAACTAAAGCAGCCTGAGAAGAGAGGATGATGAATCTGAACACAGAAAAACACTGAACGTGCACATTTTCCTTTCAGTCTTGTACTGAACGTACAGGATCAACTCATCTGCTGTGCTGAGGGCGGTCGTACATGTTTGTCGAGCTTCATCGAGAAAGTTAAGAGTTGGAATGAGTTTCTATTAACAGCAGGAAATAAAGGATAAAAATCAGAAGGTGAGAGACTGAAATTCAACTTTCATGTACAACATATAAGAGATTATTCATGGTGCATGACACAAAGGACAACAATCATTCCACTGAGACCCTTCAATAAAATAGTAGAATACAGAAGAACTTCAGGGTCTGTCCCAACCTCTGAGAGGCTGCATACTGGAAGAAGAGGCCAGTGATTAAAGACCAATAACTGGAGACTTGGAGGGGGTGTAGAGGTGGTCTAATGTGCAGCGGTGGAAGACTTGCTGTCCAGCAGCTTCTCTGAATAAGAACAATGATCATTTCTTAAAGCAGTAGGAGTCACACACACTTAAATAACCTGTTTAATTTACATTAAGACACCATCTGACCTTCTTGTTGAGAGCAGCAGGGTAAGAGCGCACGCTGAGATACGATTCAGCCGCCTCTGCCTCTTCTGTAAACACATAAATAGAACAAACATCAAGACATGAAACAATGAAAACGAAACGCTCTGTCAGTGAAGCTGGGGAGTCTGCCCTCACCTTGGCGGACGACGGCCCTCTCAGAGGGTTTGGTAGCAATGATGCTGTTGAGCTGCTGCAGCATGTCTTTCAGGTGGCACTCTGATGGATCAGCCTCCCTGCACATACAGATTTATCTTTTAAAAACTGACTCTGGTCAAAATGTGGAACGACTGTCTTGTCAGATCACAATCAGAGGAGTACCCATTTCATCTGAGACATTTACAATTTAGAATCTAAGTGAGTATTTCTGAAGCATCTCACCTCTGCACAGGCTCATCCTTCATTTCCACCTTCTCTGTCCCAGCTGGAAATAGAGAAAACATAATTAAACTCTTGTTAAAATTAATAATCTAGAAAAAGGACAACACTCATGTAGTGCTCAGACCATTACCCTTGTTGTTAATCGCAGTCAGTGGGCGTCTCTGGCTGAGCTCTGCAGCTGTGGAGGGGGCAATGGAGAACCTTGGGGGCACAGTGAGGCAAGTAGTGGGGAGGCGTGAGGGGACATAGCCGGTCGTGAAGAACTCGTCAGCTTGCAGCTCGGCGACAGTGGGTCACTGGGAGGGATGGGCATGCAGCATCCGCTTGATGAGAGAGGACGTGACTGGGTTGATGTGCTGCAGAGAATCACAGATTCATGCGATGAGAGCGTGGAAAACCAATATATGCACAGTGTGAAGCATCATTCTAACTTACCCAGGGGATGGTGTAGTTGTTTTTCTTGATGCAGTTGTAGGTCATGGCAGTGGTATAATTAAATGTACTTTCTGTAAATACAGATGATTAATGAATAATAATACATAAGAAGTTATTAGTTACTATCTTCTGTATTCATTTTTTTGTATGATTTCTACTGCAACACTTGAATTTCCCTTTAGGATATTTTCTTACTGTGGTGACTTCTGTTGGACAGGAGTTTGTATTTATCCAAATAATAAATATGATGCACAGTTACCACCTTCTGCACAGTGTTTCTTTTTCTTAGGATTATAGACATATTCTCATTTATTAGAACCTCCTTCTCTATTGTACTGTCCTCACTGGGTTGTTAGTTTAGACTTTAATACTCAGGCACATTTACAGCTTATGATTTCTAATGACAAACACATCATTAATTGCATCACATTTACAGGTTATCTGTTTTCAAATTAATTGCTCAGTAATGCACATTACAATTAAATCAAATAATTTAAACAAATGCAAATAAATAAAACTATATTGCAGATATATTTATATCCATGTTCAGACTGATCAATAGTCAGATTTTTGTTTCATATAATCAGAGCATTTACTTCCCTTCAGTGGACACTGAATCACTACAACACTATGTTACACTGATCACACAAGAAAACAGGTTGAACATCCAGTGAAGGAGGGGGTGGGGGGCTCATTTCCTCAGAATCTATCCCTGGAAGAACTGAATTATACAAAAGACAAACGTGTGAGTGTCCTGTGTGCAGACTTGTGCTTGGTCCCAGTGAACAGTGCTGAGTAATTCATCAGAAGTTTGAACCCTGACTGCAGTTCATTCCTGATGTTTGATGGAGAAAAACATCTGGACTCATTTTGGAGGAAACACAATAAAAACTGGAGAGTGACTCAAAGTTCAACATTTATTAGTTAAAGAAAAAGACACAAACACATCATCACATCATATTTAGACACTATGGAATAGATATTTATCATGTGGTCAAAACCACATGGTTCAACAAACAAGGCACCAAGAAAAACTGCAAAATGACACTGTACACATCAGTATGAGCTCAACTGGATCTAAAGTACTTGAAGAGAATAACACATCTGTACCGACATCACCAGCAATGATTGTTAGGAAATCAGAGAGAAAACAGATAAAAAGAAAACATCCTGATTGTCATGGTTCCAGCCTTGTTGCCTGGCTTTTCCCCATGCCCTTATTTGGCACCTTCCTGTTTCCTCCTCCCAGTCTAATTACCTTCACTCACCTTATTGATTGCACCTGGTTTCCCCCACACTACATATACAGACCTGCTCACCTTTCTCCCCTGTCAGATAGTCTGTTCTCAACTCCCGGACACTATCCAGCGTTTCTTTTGGACTGACATATTTTAGATTTTTCGGTCTCTGCCTGCCCTGTACCCTGTCTCTTGCCTGAACCCCTGGTGCTGTGAGTTCTGCTTATTCCCCGTCATTCCCCCTGCTCGCAGTACCAGACCTGGACCTGTATCTGCTTGATTCAGATCATCTGCTTTGAATGCAGAAGGTTCGGGGTTCAAACCCCGTCACAGACACCAGGTGTGTCCTTGAGCGAGACACTCCACGCTAGCTCCTCGGGCGCTGTATGTAGCTGCCCACTGCTCCCCCCAGGGGGATGGGTTAAATGCAGAGGACCAATTTCGTCTGTAACATGTAAATGTGACAAATGACAAATAAAAGCGTTTCTTCTTCTTCTTCTTCTTCCCTTTCTCGGACCTGCACCCCTTCTACCCTGTCTCTACCGGATTCTCCCTCATTTGACCAGCCTGACCTGACCCTGCTTCCCGTCCACCCCTCTGGTTCAGTGAGTGTTTTCCTCTGATCTGTTTTCTCCCTCGTTGTTCCCTTCCCTGCTCAGACTGTTTGGCTCTCTTTTGTGTTTTGACCTGGATTGTCTTTCTGTTGTGGATTTTGCCTGCCAGACCTCTGTAGTACTGTTTCACTGTGTATGACCTGGACTGCCCCCGTTTAGTCTTTTGGATTTGTTCTTTGGACTGCCTCAGACTGTTTTCTCACATTGTGTTTTGGACATGGACAAGGACTCTTGTTACTTTCCTGGACTCGTTACACTGTTGCCAGCCACCCTTCCTGGCACACACTATCTCTGTTGGTCGGCCATATTGGCCGTGACATCACACCACCACTTCCTGTGACCAACTACTTCTGATTTCCCCAGACCTCCACATTCATTCTGCACTGAAGTTTCCTAAAAGCTTCCATCTGACTCATTCCCTTGTACCCTTGTTATTAATAAAACCGTGAAAACTCCTTCCTCTACTTGGTGTTATCTCTGGCCATGGAGTCCTTCATCCAGCTCATGAGACTAATAGTTACTGGAATAATTTCATGTCCTCAACAACTGGTTCCTCTAATAGTGATAGTTTCCATCTTTCAAGGACCAGACGAGGTTTACAAGGAATCATTTAGAGCTGGTTCAAAAAGAAACTGATTTAATCCATAAATCTGAGTGTGTGAGTGAAACAGTCTGAATTATGAGACACTGTCAGTACTACAGTGGACACAGAGACACAAAGCCACCAGACCAGTCAGACCAGACAGAAAACCCAGCATAAAGAGGTTCAGTGAATGTGGTTCTGAAGGTGTGAAGGTGGATCAGTTTATCAGAGGAGACTTTGTAGAAGGACAGAGTGCCAGCAGGATAATCAACAAACACTGCTGCTCTGTGAGAGTCAACAGAGGAGGACACAGAAGAGAGATGAATTTGACTGTTATTGTGTCTGACATAGTAACCACTCTCACTCGAGCAGATCAGAGCCCAGGAATGATCGTTTCCTCCAAACCAACAGTCTCCGTCAAAATTTTCTGCTTTCCTGTTGAATCTTCCATAACACACAGATATATCAATCGCTTTATTCCACTCAACCTCCCAGTAAGAGCGACCAGTCAGAACATTACTACACAGTAGATAATGTGAATGATCAAATCTGTCTGGATGATCAGGATATGACTGATCCTCCTTCACCCAAGTCACTTTCCTGTTGTTGTCAGACAGTTGTAGGTTTTTGTTCACTGTGTTTGTGTCGATTGTGAGTTGACAGAAATCTGATGGAGAGAACAAGACACAATCCAGCTGCAGTTATTAATCTATCACCAGTTTGATGAGACTTTGTGACATCAGTGATTTGAATGAGTGATGTGACAGTTTGAAGATGGTTGAATGTTGCTGCTTTGTTTTCATTAATCTCATTAAAAACATACTTACACTTCCTCAGACCTGGTCTCAACCATCGGTCTCCACAAGGCTCCAACCTGAAAGGAGGAGAGGGGTCAGAGCAGCACATTCTCTTATAGTATATAAACATAGACATTACACAGCTCTCATACACAATGTTTACTGATTCTGTAGAGATGGACATTCAGCAAACAGGAAAATTACAGTCCTTATCTCAGAACTCAATGGAGCAGGGAGGAAACATGGAGAAAAGTTTTCAATTCTCTATTTCATGTCAGTTTTGGTGTCAGACACCTGCTTTCAGTCTCACTCTGTCACCAGCCAAACTAATGTGACACCACAGGAAGCTGGAAACTGGAGAGCAAATGAAAAGAGCTCAGCTCAACAGACATGTACTCTGTGTACAAGTACATCATCTCTAATTTTAAAACTAGACTCAAAACTTTCCTTTTTGATGAAGATTTTAGTTAGAGCTGGATCAGGTGACTCTGAACCATCTCTTATTTATGCTGCTATAGACTTAGTTTGCTGGGGGACCTCTACTGATGCACTGAGCTCCTCTGTTCTCTTCTCCTCTAATGGATTTGTCAAATTAATCAGAGAGGTGAAACTTAGTGGAGTAACCAGGTACCACAGAGGACTACAGTACATTAACAGACAGTTATATCTCATGTTCTCATCTTACATTTAGTCATTTGGGATTTGAACCCCAGTCTCCTCCATGATCTTACCACAACACTATCTAGCTGCTGTGTATTATTGGTTAATTTATATTATAATAGATTGAATTATTAATATTATTATTAACACTGTCCCTGGCTGCAGCACAACTCTCCATACCTGAGAGTGTCCAGACTCCACTCTGGATCCTCCAGTCCAGCACCCAGCAGCTTTACTCCTAAGTCTCCTGGATGATTGTAGCTCAGGTCCAGCTCTTTCAGAGAGGAGGGGTTGGAGCTCAGAGCTGAGGCCAGAGAAGCACAGCCTTCCTCTGTGATCAGACAGCCTGACAGTCTGCAGACACACAAAAGCGCACACAGCAAGTTTGGTGGTGATGTTTTTTGTACATACCAACATCACATACTCCTATTCGTATTTGAAGCAAATGTGGTCACATAGAGTTAAAAAAAAAAAAAAAAAAACCTGAACCATTTTCAATTTCCTGTGTTGCATTTGCAGTTGTTAATGAAATGTGATCTGATCTTCACAAAAGTCATAAATATAAACTAATTTAAGTTGATAAAACACCAAGAGTCCTTTCATGTCATTATTGAACACAACCATTAAACATAAAGGGTGATGGTGGAAAAAGTAAGTGAAGTGATGTCAAA
Source organism: Anabas testudineus (assembly GCF_900324465.2). NCBI lineage: Eukaryota > Metazoa > Chordata > Actinopteri > Anabantiformes > Anabantidae > Anabas > Anabas testudineus. The sequence goes on along the minus strand of NC_046610.1, from coordinate 5,946,404 downwards.
CAACATCAACTATAGTCATGTGTTAGCAAACCTGGAGTCCAAGAAATTAAATAAAGAATGGTGATGAGGTTTAGAATATCAAAACATAATATATAAAATTTGTGGTTGTTTATTTTTGTGACTTTGAGGAAGATTTTGTCACATTTGACTAATTTATGCACAAAATCAGAAAATTATGAAGATAACATAACTTTTTATTGCGGTTCTACCTTTAACTACAACATTGACAAGAAAAGGAAAAATCCTCATGGTCTAGAAAAAACATGCTGCATAAAAATGTACTTAAGTTAATGAATCCTGACCTGAGAGTTTCCACTTTACAGTTAGGACTCTCCAGTCCAGCAGACAGATGGTTCACTCCTGAATCCTGCAGGTCGTTCTTACTCAGGTCCAGTTCTCTCAGACTAGAGGACTGGGAGCTGAGAACTGGTCCTCAGTTCACAGCTTCTCTCTGAGAGTTTACAGTCACTCAGTCTGAAAAACAGTGATGTGTAAGATGACAACATTTGTGTTAAATTGTATTTACCATTAATGTTTACTGTGATCAAAATAAAATACAGTAACATCAGTCTGGAACATGTAAATATTTTATACATTGTAAAAATGCATTATTGATGAGAAACTTCAGATTTTAATCTGCTTGGGTCTCACTGATGTCAGCAAATTTGGAGTTTTTAAATATCTCCAGTTATTTAAAACAGAAACTTGACCTGACCTGAGAGTTTCCACTTTATAGTTTGGACTCTTCAGTTCAACAGACAGAAGCTTCACTCCTGAATCCTGCAGGTCGTTGTTACTCAGGTCCAGTTCTCTCAGACTAGAGGACTGGGAGCTGAGAACTGAGGACAGAGCTTCACAGCTTCTCTCTGACAGGTTACAGCCCCTCAGTCTGAAAAACAGTGATGTAGAAGATATAAAACACCATTTGTGTTAAGATTTAATGAAATACATTGTAATACAAGAAAACAAGTAAGAAGTTTTGTTCTGTTGTTGAAATTCAGTAGCTGTGGATTTAATAAATAAATTCCTCTCTCTTTACACTTACACAACTTTCTTGGATACTTTGACAACTCCCAGCACAAACAGAAAATCGTACTTTAAAAAGTATGAACAGTATTTAAATGGATCAAACACATCCAGGTCTTTTCCTGATGACACCAACATGAAGAGCAGAGCTGACCACTGAGCAGGAGAGAGTTTATATGTGGAGAGACTTCCTGAGTCCAGGTACTGTTGGATCTCCTCCACTAGAGAACGATCATTCAGTTCATCCAGACAGTGGAACAGGTTGATGCTTTTCTCTGCTGAGGGAGTGTCTTCGATCTGCTTCTTGATGTACTCAGTTGTTTCCTCATTGATCTCTGAGTTATGTCTTTGTGTCTTTGTCTGCAGACCTCGTAGGAGAGTCTGATTGGTCTGCAGTGAAAGACCCAAAAGAAAGCGGAGAAACAAGTCCAGGTGTCCATTTGGACTCTGTAAGGCCTTGTCCACAGCACTCTGGTAGAAATGTGTTGGTTTAGGTTTAGATTTTTGTTCTGACAATAGGTTGACTCCAGAGTTGATGAAGATCAGATGGACATGAAGAGCAGCCAGAAACTCCTGAACACTCAGATGGATGAAGCAGAACACCTTGTCCTGGTACAGTCCTCTCTCCTCTTTGAAGATCTGTGTGAACACTCCTGAGTACACTGAGGCTGCTCTGATATCGATGCCACACTCTGTCAGGTCTGATTCATAGAAGATCAGGTTTCCTTTCTGCAGCTGCTCAAAAGCCAGTTTTCCCAGAGACTCAATCATGTCCCTGCTCTCTGGACTCCAGTGTGGATCTGTCTCAGCTCCTCCATCATACTTGATGTTCTTCAGTTTGGACTGAACCACCAGGAAGTAGATGTACATCTCAGTCAGGGTCTTGGGCAGCTCTCCTCCCTCTCTGGTTTTCAACACATCCTCCAGAACTGTAGCAGTGATCCAGCAGAAGACTGGGATGTGACACATGATGTGGAGGCTTCGTGATGTCTTGATGTGGGAGATGATTCTTCTGGCCTGCTCCTCATCTCTGAACATCTTCCTGAAGTACTCTTCCTTCTGTGAGTCAGTGAACCCTCTGATCTCTGTCACCATGTCAACACACTTAGAAGGGATCTGATTGGCTGCTGCAGGTCGTGTGGTTATCCAGAGGCGAGCAGAGCGAAGCAGGTTCCCCCTGATCAGGTTTGTCAGCAGCACATCCACTGAGGTGGACTCTGTAACATCAGTCAGGATCTAATTGTTGTGGAAGTCCAGAGGAAGTCGACACTCATCCAGACCGTCCAAGATGAACACAACCTGGAACTCTTCAAACCTGCAGATTCTTGCTTCTTTGGTTTCAGTAAAGAAGTGATGAACAAGTTCCACCAAGCTGAACTTTTTCTCTTTCAGCACATTCAGCTCTCTGAAAGTCAGTGGAAATATGAACTGTATGTCCTGGTTGGCTTTGTCTTCAGCCCAGTCCAGAGTGAACTTCTGTGTTAAGACCGTTTTCCCAATGCCAGCCACTCCTTTTGTCATCACTGTTCTGATTGATTTATTTATTCCAGGTGAGCCTTTAAACATGTCTTCATGTCTGATTGTTATTTCTGGTCTCTCTAGTTTCCTGGAGGCTGTTTCAATCTGTGTGACCTCATGTTCATCATTGACCTCTCCAGTCCCTCCCTCTGTGATGAAGAGCTCTGTGTAGATCTGGTTGAGAAGGGTTGGGTTTCCTACTTTAGCGATCCCCTCAAACACACACTGGAACTTCTTCTTCAGATTAGATTTAACTTCATGCTGACAAACTGCAGCATCAGTTCCTAAACGAAACCACAAAAACATGATCAATATCATTTCTAATGAAAACAAAGTTTGACAGTTTCATGACCATAAATAATTCACATTTCAACATATTAACATTTCAGATCTTCAGCTCTCAGTAAATGTCTCATTTGTCCATGATGTTAAATGTTTAGAGAAATCCTCTTACTGCTCTGCAGACACTCAGCCAGCTCCTCCTGCTTCATTCTCCTCAGGAAGTTCAGTGTGATCTTCAGAAATGCCTCTCTGCTGCTCCACCTCTGCTCTTCATCCTCACCATCCATCACCTCCTCATCCTCCCTCCGACTCTCTAAGTATTGTGGGTAATCTTGACTCAGAACCTTCTGCATCTTCTTCAGCTCGTTCTTCACAAAAGTGACAATGTTCTCCTCCAGTAGCTGGAACAGAAAACTACATTAATGACACAAACAAACTCAAATCATGGAGCCAAACATCAGATCTATGTTGGACAGACTGACGATCCACTGGTCTAAAAAGTGCAGCATGGAGATTATTGGGAACACAACAGATGGAAAAGTAGTAGTTGGACATGTACAGACCAGAAATATGGAGTCCAGCTGTGTTGGATGCTGCTGGGCAGACTGACCACTGGGAACCTCTGAGCTCTCCAGGTCCACTCTGTGGAGGAATCATCAAGAATTAGTTCACAGTATGTCTGTCCACACAGAGACACACACAAGGTAAAGGTCCATGAAGAGAGATTTGATATGAACAGTGAATCAGAGACTCCCTGTAGTGGTGAAGCTTTACTGTCACCAGTCACTTTGGTTTAGTCTCAGCAGCTCTGAACAACAGATATCTTTGAATTGTTGGATCAAGGCATCTAGAGACAGAGTCTGCTTGGATCAGACTGGTTGTACTGGGCAGCTCCCAGTCTGAATATGTTGAACTGTGTGAGTATGAGGCAGTGTGCTGCTGCTCACATAATTCACTTTGACTAATTCACATGTGATCAACTTCATTCATTCATTAGTTCATTGTTTCTAAATGATTCTTCAAACATCAGCTCTGGTACTGACACTGGGGACAAACGCACCTCTACACTGACTTCACCAACATTAGAACTAAAGTTCCAACAGGAGGTGAAGATTCTTCAAGACATTTGTACCAAAATCTTCATTTGGAGAACTTTAATCACAAAGATTTGATCAGATTCATTCATTAGAAGAGGAGCAGCCCCCTGAGACCCTCTACAGCAGGGGTCCGCAACCTGTTGCTCCGGAGCCGCATTTAATTGAATACAGAATAAAAAATAGAGTGATACTAAGAACCTTCCAGGACAAACTCGTGTTTTAAACATGGAATTCACTCCGACACCTACATAAACATGAAGAAATCTGCATTTTAAGTCCTGTCGATCTTCAGATCCACATACGTATGTGAGCAGCTATTCTCCATCATGAACTACGTTAGAAACAAACACCTCTCACGACAGTTGACTGTGTAAAGATGAAAGTGACTTCGTAAAGCACCGATCTTTATTTTTTGAATTCATGTCAAGTTTCAGCTACACGCTCCGAAAGCCCAAAGGCGATATAAGGATGATGGCTCACGGCATTTTCTGTTTGCTACATAGATAATTTAAGTTCAGCTTTTTAATTCATTCTTAAGAGACCTTCAACTTGGCATGTTTTTCTTTTTTTTTTTTTTTTTTAACAAACACATTTTTTTTTTTAAATGTGTTTGTTACATGAATTAAATTAAATTTTCTCTGTAGCACTTCATAAATGTCATAAGAAACACATTATGGCTGTTTATACAAAAGAGTAAAGGTAAAACAATAAAACAACATTATCTTCATTTTAGATGTCAAAAAATATTTGCGGCTCCCAGTGTTTTCTTTTCTGTGGAGACCAGGTCCAAATGGCTCTTTGGGTGTTAAAGGTAGCTGAGCTCTGCTCTACAGATCAGTGGTTTAGATACTGACTGGATGGAGATTTGATCCATGATCAGAGTGTTTGCTGAAAGAATAGTGGAGAAAGCTTCTCCTTCAAACAGATCAAACAGAAATCAACTTACTCACATCAGAAATATCCAGAAATCCAAAGAACACAACAATTTATCATCAGAGAAAGTTTACATCATATTGTTCAGACTGATTTTAAACTCACAACAACTTACTCTGTGTCTGATGAATGTTGCTGTTTAAAAAGAATAATAAGTGCTCTTGAAGGACACACAGCTGGGTTCAGGTCCTGGTCCAGGAGATTCTGGTCTTTGATGGGACCTGATAGAAAAACTACTTTGGTGACGCTCACATATTCAGTCAAAGTTTCCTTCATAAAAGACAAATAGAATCAGAAGAATAGTAAAAATGTCCTGATGAAATATTCAATTCTAGATGAGACTTGGAGACAGAATCAGTCCGATGGTCTCAGTCATCTCACCTCTGAGCTTTGGTCTGGCTCTCATGGTCCCCACACAGAGTGGTTTTACAGGGAGGGACTCCCTCCTCTCTGTCCTCACACTGATCCATGATGCTGAATCCACCTCAGCTCACACACACTTTCTACCTTCATGTGAAGAGGAAACACAAATCACTGATGTGCAGTGAAAACTGAAATCCTCCTTTCCATCATTTCTCCTGAACAAAGATCAGCTGCTCCTCCACTGTTTGGCTCTTCTTTACTCTTTCATATCAGAGTTAAATGCAGTCAGACAGCAGGTTTTATTATATCAAGAGTTAAATTTGTGAAGAGGTGTGTAAGGACCAATTCTCTTTTTTATATGAATTTATGAAAATACTGATATTCCTGTTCCGACCTTAAAATACAAGTACACAGACTCTGTACTTAAGCAAGAGTGCAAGTACAAGTACATGCTGAAAAAGTACTTTAGTAGAAGTACCACCTATTTCTCTTCCCATGTTCCCCGTCTGTCTCTCTACAACTCACCATCAACAAAATACACAAAGAAGTAAAAATACTGCACAAATATTTTAATGTGTATTACTGTGTAAACATCACTTTTGTTGCAACAGGTAAAGGTGAAGTTTACTTCATGTACTGACAGGTGGTGAATGTATACTAATACATCACAGACCAGCTGATTAGCGTTTCTATTAATCTGTATCTTTAAAGTAGCTGTGAAATAAATGTAGTAAATTAAATAGTACAATATTTCCTCTGTAGTGGAGTAAAAGTAACTTCAAGTAAAGTACAAGTATCTCATCACATGGAGTGGATAGAATGAAACATGATACTATTACTTTGATAAACGATGTACTTAAATGTACTTAAATGTATTTCAATGTACTGACTACTTGAGTTGTTTATTCTGTAATAATTCTCCCTCAGGTCCAACTACAGACCTCAGTCCTGGTCCCAGTGGACATGAAACACTGAACATCTGGGACCGAGTCTCCTCTGATTTCTCCTCACAGACCTGAGACCTCAGACCGGATCACTGTCTTTATTTATTTATTATTATATTAAATATCAACATTATTTTAACCCCCATCAGTCGGAGCTGTTCTCCAGCTGCCTTCAGTCCTCAGTAAGTGGAGCTCCACAGTAACAACGACTCTGTGTTCAACTAGAGACCATCCACTAACTCTATGTCCATTAAAGACGTTTGAAATGGACAAATTTTACTGTCACGACAATAGAAACCGAAACTAAAGGTCTGTTGGATGAAGTGCGTCTGAAAACCAGAGGAGAGCAGAGGCTGAGATAAAGACGGACACTGACCAACTTTTCTAGCAGCATTAAAGCTGCTGTTTGTGCTGGAAGTTGTAGATACTCACCTCTAATGATGAACAGACAAGATTCAGAGTTTCTAGTTGTGATGGACGAAGCTTTGGAGAGAGTGTGTTTGTCACGATTCCTGCCTTGCCCCCTGCCCAACTGTTGTTTTTTCCACTCTCACTCTTCCACACTACTCCTCTTCCCTGTTATCTGCTCTTGTACACTCTGCCTCATGAAGCACTGAGGGTTTCCTAACAATTGTGTCAAAAACGATTCAAAGCTTCAAGACTTCAGTGAGGGTGAAATCTGGTGGACAACTGAAGCCATAGTAACCTCTAAAGGGCACGACTGAAGCATTGGCACTGTTTCAATCCCATGACAGCAAGTCTGTGGGGTCATTCAAGTATTTTGTTCATGTCACAGGTGTAGAACGGCTGTTTTCCTTTTGATTTATTTGTTCCTCAATGATGCCTAGCGGCAGTGTGAGGGAAGGGGGTCTTCTCTCATAACATACACAACAATTATTACCGAGGCTCTGCAAAATAGTCAGAGCTGCAATCTATACTTTGCATAGTATGTTTATAATCAAGAGCAGCTGAATACAAAAGAAAACTTAACTTCTTTATAGTCATCAAACCACAATAACAAATATTAACAATTTTCTTCACAATTGTATGTAAACCATGAAAATACACTCAGAGAAATGTAACTATTGCCACCTAGTGGCCAAAACGAAGAAGTGCATGTGGTTGGGTGACGGGTTATAAATAACAGAAAAATGGCTCAATGTCATAATGACTTTAAAAGCAAAAGTTATATAGTCAAAACGACATAATAAACAACTTATTCTATAAAGAAAAATGCAAAATGGCCCCACCCGCGTTCCTCTACTCAAAACTCAGGAGGTACATAAAAGGCAATGTGCAGCAATACAGTTTCCCCAAAAGAAACAAAGTGCAAATAAAAACTGCTCAATAAGATAAAATTCACCAATACTAAATGACATTTTTATAACAATAAATAAAATTCGCAACATAATAAAAAAAAAAGTAATTATAAAAGTCATTATATAGTCATTACAATAAAATATGCAGATTCCAGATTAACCCAAAGACTCATTGCAAATAATATTATGGATTAAATGTTCCTAGAGATCCTTCCTACTTTGCAAATGATCACAGTGTTTGAATCAAAGTGTCGAAGTATCATAAAGTGTTTTTACGGAAAACCTTTAAAGACAATAGTTTGTCATTTGAGGACTTGTATGGTTGATTTGGAATGATTATTCACAGAAGCAGACAAGTTGGTTGTCTTCACAGGTTTTTATTGAGAAATCTAATTTTTTCTACTGTCGCAGGCTTCAGTCGGCTCATGTCTGACATGGAAGTGTCGCAGCATAGATGTTTTATTGTTGCTGTAAGACAACTCTTGTGTGCAGAGCAAACACCACACCTACAAGCAATTGTAATTTTGAGACCCATTTAAAAATGAAAAATACAATTCAATTATGGAAACATTCAATTTATTCCATAAACTGTATTATACATTATTTGGTGGTATGAGTTTAAAATGCTCCCAAACTTTAGAACATCTCTTATTAGTGGTACTCGCCATGAAACTTGCCAAAATACTCTCACTCTCCAAATCTCTGTCTCCTCACAACCCCATTTTGAAGCATAAATAATGCATCTTATATAGCTGGTTTGGCACCAAACCGTTCAAATCTGTGAAATCTGTCATTGGCAGCACTCAGAATGCTTTGAAACATAAATGAGCCACTGACACATTAGAAAGATAAAAAGCTTCGAAACATTTTGAAGGAATGAAGCGCGAAACAGCATCGGTCACGTGAGACTGGTGTTTTGACACAAGCTCTTAAACAGGGAGAGTGTTTTTGTCTTTCCTCTTGTCTTTTTCTTCCACCCTCTCTCCTTCCTCCAGACTCCCTCTCTGTTCTCTGTTCTCTGAGTTGTTTATCTGCCCCGTGCTGTGATTTTTCCTGTACCCCTGGTTTTCGTTGTTCCTTTTCTTGTTTGTTCCTTTTGTAGTTTTACGTTGTTACTTTGTTTTTGTATTTAACCAGTTTTGTGTTGTGTCCTTTTGACACCTCCCTTAGTTTACGGTTTCGAGCCTGTTTATCAATAAACTAATGGTTTGTATCAGTCCCATTAATAGTCTCAAAACCGTGCTGGAAGTTGTAGATACTCACCTCTAATGATGAACAGAGAAGATTCAGAGTTTCTAGTTGTGATGGACGAAGCTTCGGAGCGTGTGTCTCCAAATCCAGGTGTGACTCTCTGCGTGGGGCGGAGTTCCAGATTTACCAGTGACCACGTTAACAGGTGACCAACTTTATTGCTGCCAGTTTAGTTGGAAACAGAAACAGAGCTCCTTAGCTGTCCTTGTCAATGCTGACTTTAATGTTTTTCGTTATTTTATTAAGCCAAACACATTTTTGCCTTTGGATGTAAAGTTACTGCCTGTTGTGATTAAAAAAATGCCTGTGCCACTGTAACTGTCTCTCTCCTCTGATCATCTCCCTCCTGTGTGTTTTTGTGAATGTGTGTTTCTGCACAGGGAGTGTTATTTGTTCTGCTGCAGCATCAGTTGCTCAGCTCCCTGGAGGAAGCAGAATATGAGGCCAAACTAAAAAATAAATTAAAATATTTTCAGAGGAGGGAAAGGAAGTGGAAAAAGAACAAGACTGATCCACCCAAAGCTTGGTCAGGCAGGTGAGACAGAAGGCGAAGTGTGTGTCTGTGTAGACAGTGCATTCATGAAACGGATAATTCACTCCTCCTCCTGCTCCTGTGTTTTCTGCAGGTTGTGTGAAGCTGATGTTAACAGCTCCAGTGTGGTCGGTCTAAGCCAGAGCGGCTGCGTGTGTGTGTGGGAACTTGAACGTCAAAGAGACCCAAAGATGTTGTGGGCTCCTGAGAGTGAAGGCTGGCAGCTGGCTCGCTGGGGGGGACAGGACGTGCTGGTGACTGGCCACCACAACGGAGACGTTACTCTACACTGTTACAACCAGAAGTCACTCTGCCACTAACAACACAGACTCTTAGATTGTTTTGATCAAACAGAAAGGTTTTTCTATGACTATGAACATTTACAGGAAGATTTTAACTTGGTTTCAGTCTGTTCTTGAATTTAATTTCTAACTAGTTCTGTGGTTCTGGTTCTTAACAAACATGCTGTACTCTTCAGGCCAGTGCTGCTAAAATGTTGGATTTTATATACTGTAAAGTAAACACATCACCTTGGTAAAGGGATAGTAACACACTGGACATCTCTTGAAGCATCTCTTTGTCTGAGGATTTCTACCTGATGGTGAATTTTCACTTTTTAGACCACTGTAACTCAGTCTGAAACCCGGCTTTGTGTTTTATTACTACTGCTGTTTGTACTATTTGCTGTTGATTTGAAAGCATGTTGTAATGTTTGTCATGTTTAAAGAAAAGAAAATTTCTCCAGTTTGTTTTTATAATTTATTGTACATTAAATTTTTTGTGTATTCTGTGTTTGTAGTTGTATTTTTTATGTTTACACTGCTGTGGTCGACCAAAACCATGTTGTCAGTACTAAAATAATCAATTGTTGCTACAAGAAGCCTAATCTGTGTCTAATGTGAAAATGATCAATACAGATGTTTGTTTCTGTTCAATAACTCACTGATTTGTAAAAGTTCATCCATTGGCCACCATCTCTGAAATGTTTGTGAAACTCTACTGAGCAGTTGTATAGGAAGCAACTGTTTGTCAGGTGTCAGGAAGCATGGGGTGAAATCTCCCTCAACAAATTACAATACCCAAAGTCTGCAAGACTGTATGTAGAGGATTCTTTGATCAAATCTAATTTGGAATGACAATTATTACTTGAATTTTATTACATTTAGTCATTTGGCACAAGGTACAAGACAGTGTAAGTGTAGGGAGGTCCTGCTTAAGGACCACTGCTGGAGGTAGGCCGCAGCCAGGATTCGGCCCCTGGTCTCCCACACGGAGGGCCAACTTAGATAATTATTACTGTTTATTAACTCTTTTTATTCTAACAAACTGACCTCACCTGGAAATAAATCCTGAGGCTAAGAGGTGCACTAATATTTAAAGAAGTCAGCATCAATCATTAGTAACACTCTCCACATATCAACCTGTGTGAGATTGTGACTGGTTGGTCAAGAACAGTTTCACAGATCATGAATGAGATTTCAAACTCTGAAAGCGTTTCCTTGTTTTATCTTGTTCAAGAATCTTTATTTAGCTCGAGTAAAAAATTAAACCATCTTTAATACACATATGCATATTCAGCAGTATGTACACGTTTGTGTGCATATGATGTCCTGTCTTTTGCTGATCTGTTTTCTCAGTGTGGATATTTAAACTTCATGAAGTCTCAAACTCTTCAGGACAGTCAGGACCTTTCTATTTATTTGAAAAGCACTGAAATACAGTTCTACCAAGTTCTCTCAGAGATTTTGAATTTTCACCATTGAACTTGCTGAAACAAAAACAGTCTTAGTCTGGGGGTCATGTGTAGAGGGGGTGGGGGTCATAACCTTGTCTCTGCCCAGGGAAACACAAAAAACTGGAGTGACTCAAAGTTCAACAAACATTAGTTAGAGAAAAAGACAAACACAATCACCACATCAAATATAGACACCATGGAATAGATATTTATCATGAGGATAAACCCACGTGGTTCAACATGAAACTGCTCCCATTAGTCTGAGCTCAACTGGAACTGAAGTACTAGAAGAGAATAAAGCATCTGTACCGATATCAGCAGCAAAGATTGTTAGGAAATTAGTAACTGATCAAACACATTCAGTCCAACAGTTTTCATTAAAGCTTCATCTTTGAACATCTGGAAGCTTTTAACAAATTCATCTTGGCTCATTGTAGCTCAGTGATTTTTCTGAGAAAGAGAAAACGTCCTGATAGTTATCAGAAAATAATTTCAACAACTCAGAGCTTGTTCAAAAAGAAACTGATTTGATCCATAAATCTGAGTGTGTGAGTGAAATAAACCAAATTATGAGACACTCAGTACTACAGTGAACACAGAGACACAAAGCCACCAGGCTGGCAAGACCAGACAGCAAACCCAGCATAAAGAGGTTCAGTGAATGTGGTTCTGAAGGTGTGAAGGTGGATCAGTTCATCAGAGGAGACTCTGTAGAAGGACAGAGTGCCAGCAGGATAATCCACAAACACTCCTATTCTGTCATCAGAGGAGGACACAAAGGAGATAACAATAGCCATGTACTTGTGTCTGACACAGCACCGACCATTACTCTCGCAGATCAGAGCCCAGGAATGATCATTTCCTCCAAAGCAACAGCTTGTCTCAGATTTGTCTCCTTTCCTGTTCATTCTTCCATAACAC